>NW_006159657.1:4842872-4885009 GCF_000334495.1 Tupaia belangeri chinensis | reverse complement strand
TGCTATAGGGTGTGTGTGCTTGCCAGACAGAGAGAGACAGAGAGACAGAAAGCGAGAAATCACCCCCCCAGGGGGGATGGCCACACCACAATACCTTCTCCTCCAGTCTCCTCTCGGGATCTTGGGCACGCATGCACACGTACCCAGCATGAGTTTTAAGCTACCGGGTCTGGGACATGAACCGCGGTCGACTATGTGGGAGTCTAGCGACATAGCCATTATGCTAACTGCTGGTCCCCTAACGTGTGTTCTTAATCACACTTAACAGTTGTATCTATATATGTTAAAAAAACAATATAGAGAACTATAAGTTGGTCTCATGCCAACACAATGGGAGGTGAATAGGCTTGTTCTAGCTATCCTATCTCCAAGGTGCAGCTCAGTCATCTCTCTCCTGTCTAGCTGTGATGCTGTGATGGTTTCTTAGCAAAGAAAGGAGGAGCAGCTGTTACCAAGGTGTGTAGCAGCAAGCCATTTTTGGTTGGCATCTGGATGCAGCTGCTGCCACTACCAAACACTGAGTCACCACGTCGCTGTCAGCAGGTTGAGCTGAGATGTGCAGAGAGGAAGGTACCATCTTAGGAAAGGAAGGCCTTGTTTCATGCCAAAGTGATGAGTTGAGAACTTCTGAGCAGGCATTCGAGAGAACCACCCTTCGGCCTTGCTGATCACTGTTACTGGCTGGGACTTGGACGTGTGTTATCTTAAAGCCACTTAGTGTTCCTACACTTTACTCTTTTTCATCTGGAAGACAGAAGCAATGATGGTTCTTAACTATCATGATTAATGAGAAGAGTACAGGAAATCACTGCTTGAAACTGAGTGGCTTTTATATTTTTAAATGGTTAAGAACAATTAAGAGAAAAATATTTCATGACATGTGAAAACTCTAATTATTCAAATTTCAGTGACTATAAATACAATTTGATAGGAACACAGCCATACTCATTTTTTTTTTTTACATGTTATCTATGGCAACAGCAGAGTTGAGTGGTTGTAACAGAGACTATCCTACCTTTAAAGCCAAAAAGTTTTACTATTTGGCCCTTTACAGAAAAAGCTTGTCAGTTTTGATGTAAAGTATTTGGTTTAGAGTCTCTGTGAAGTAAAACTTGAGACAAGAATTTGAATGCACATTTATTTGGGAGGTGATTCCATGAAATACCATTGGAAAATGGAAAACGGGTACTGTGAAAAAAATCATGTATGGATTTCAAAAACTATTTTGCACCAAAATAAATGAATACTTTTCCATTTTTCTACAAACTTTCTGAAGATCCCCCTTTTTTTAGGGTAAGGAAGACATCAAACAGAAAGGATGTTATCTAGGTGGGTCACTAGAGCATAATTCCATTGGACAACTTGTAATCAGGCCAGAACACAGAACTTGATTTTTCCTCTCCAACCAGTGAGGGAGCTGGGGTATTTAACCATCACGAACATGGGCTGGGGCTGCCCTTGAGAGAAAGCAGCATGGATTTGCTGGCATTTCTGGGAACAAATATCTTGCCTTGTATGAGGTAAGGAGGATTCCACAAGTATTAGATATTAATAAAAAAAAAATGGAACTGCCAACTTGGAAGTTGGCAGTGTGTTAGTTGAGTCAGACTCTGGGTGACCTTGGGCAAATACTTAACTTCTCTGAACCTCATTAAGACTGTAGTCAGGATTAAATGAGATAATGCTTGGCATCAGGCAAGTGTGCCATAAATTTTAATTATTATTAATACTTATTGGATTGAAATATATTCATACATTGAGTGAGATTCATAAAACTTTGATGAAAATTGTGTCTGTTTCTTTTAAAATCCCCAAGCATGTAATAAGATTCTGTAATTAAAATATTCTAGACATCTGAAAGCCAGAGAAGTCAAATATTAATGAGTAAAGAAGAGAACATGGGCTGATGGTGCCATTCTGTGGGAGTGTTACTGAAGTGCATGGACTCCTGTGTCTGAGCATAGAAATGTCCTAGTAATTAGTTCCCAAGGTCTCTGCTGCAGAGCTCATTTTTATGAAAGCAATGAGGTTCAAGAAGTCCAGGACACATTTCTAAACATCCTTTTGGTGTCCTTGAGAACTTTCAATACAATTTATTTCAACAAACCAATGTCTTGGTGTACATGTGTTAGTCATTGTGTTAGATGGGAACACAGCTAAGTAAGGCAAGGTCTCCATCATCAAGGCATTTCTAGTCTGTTTAAGACATTCTTATCCTCTACCATGAAAACATCAGCTTGACTAATGCTACTGAAAATAGAAGAGGGAGGTTAATTCTGAGCATGGCAGTTAACAAAGATATCCCCAAATTGGTGACAGGAGTGGGCCTAGAAGGATGAAATGGATTTGGATATTCAGAAAGGACAAGAGTGGACAGGTATTTTTGGAAATAGAAGAATAAGCAATGAAACGAAACCTTGACAGAATGTGGAAGATAGTGCTTAGTCCATTAGGAATGAGGCTGGAGCCAGAAGAATGAGGTTGGCATCTTGCAATGGCATCTCTCTTTTCAATGTGAACTTTACTATTTATTACCAACTAGTGGTTGGTAGTCATCTGATGTTTGAGAATGGGAGATTAACAGGATAAATGTTCTGTTAGAAATTCTTCTGTCCCAGGGCCAATGGTGGTGCAGCTGGACCCACACGGAAGGGTCTTGGGTTTGTGTCACTCATGGATGTATGTGTGCCTGTTATCTAGGCTCTTGGACCATTCCAGCCAACTAAATCTGGTTGCTTCTTTACACACTCAATGAAATGAGATGAAGAGGCTGGAGAAGAAGGGAGTTTACTTCTGTAACTAGTTTCTGGGAGACAGCAACCACCGCCAAACTGACTCAAAAAGCTCAATGTGTTCTCAGTATTTACAGGTACAAGATACACACAGGTACAAGATCATCCCTACGGTCAATCAGAGTCAATCACTGAGTCCTTCAAATACCCACTCCTAGTTTCTTATGTGACAGTTCCTCAGACAGACCTATCTATGACTCAGCACTTGGTCAGATTGTTCTTGTTAGAGGTCTTTTTAAATTTCAAAATGGCTGCTGTGCTGCTGAACCTCAGCCTAGCCTGCTTCAGGATGAGGGGTGGATTGACATATGAGTGTCCTGTTGGGGATGCTATCTCTCTGTTTCTCTCCTCTCTTTCTCATGTCTCTCTTTCATAAGAGAAATAAATAAAGGAACTTACAAAAAATTCTTCTGACCCAAACATGAAGTTATCTAGGAGGAGAAGAGTGGAATCAGGAGGAGGTAGTCCCATTCAAAGGTCTAGATGAGAGGCTGGGCTTTGATGAGTCTTGGAGGAAACAGGAAAGTGGTAGGAGGTGGTGTCAGTTTATAAATAAAGATCTTTTCCCTCAAGGGTCAGACGAACAAAACAGGTGGAGAGTGGATGAAATGATGTATTTGTTGTATTTTTAGTTAGTTTATTTTTCTCTGTCTCTGTAGGGACCTAAGTTTTTCTTTGAGAAAAAACTAATGACTTAATCTTTTGACTTGTCTTTTGGGCAAATTGCTACTTATAAAAGTTATTCACATTTGAGCATGGATCTGAAAGAGATAATGGAAGGAGACGGCAAAGTTGTTTGCTATTTCTAGGAATTGGCTATCCCTGTGAGGGGCAGTTCCTTCAGGCAAGCAAGGCCTCAGATGTTAAAGTATCAAAATACAGAAAATAGGAAGACATGGTTTAAATAAGCTGTTATCTCTTATGGCGACCTGGTGCCTTTGTTGCTTTTCCTGTTTACAACTTCTTCTGAGGAGGGCCAAGCCCACCCAAGGCCTTTGTTGCTTTTCCTGTTTACAACTTCTGCAGAGGAGAGTTTGGATGGGAAGAGGGGGGAACAACACAGGGAATTAGCATCACCTGATAATGGCTTTGCTCTCAAATGCACACCTGCAAGTCCACACCTCTGGTCTCCAGTGTGGGTTGGCCGCATTCTCCCTATAGATGCCTGATATAAGCACTTTCTGTGTGAGGGCTTTTTAGGGCTCCTGGTGCCCTGGGAGCCACTTTAATTGAGTGTTTCTTTATTTAGAGATTATGCTTTCAAAAATTGTTTCATCATGGTGGCTGTGTCTCCCTCATCTAAATAGTCCTGCTTCTCAGAGACATTCAAAACCATTTTTCCCCTGGCAGACCATATGTTTTCCCTCGGAGTCTGTAGTATTTTATGTTCAATTTCTGGAACCGTGATGTGGCATTTCTCTCTTGATGATTCTTAGCAGGTGGTGCATCTCAGCAGCTGGTAGTGGCAGGGGATGTGTAATAAGAGAAATCAGGTAATTCCAACCTCTGTGTGTCTCACATCCCTCTGCCACTTCCCCTCGGTTCTCCTTCTCCTGTTTAATGTCCTTTCAGTTTGTCTCTTACATGTGCCAGTGTTGGCTGTTGCTTTGATATTGATTCAAGGAATTCTGTATCTACCTGCCCATGACAGAGACGTTGGGGGCTGTCTATGGATCAAACACCATATGTAAAATATGATAATGGAAACATTTGTTGGATCGTGCTGTGTGCTAGACCTGGTGCTAGGCATGTGACATACGTTAACTTATTTATGCTCCCCAACATCCCTTTGAGGTAAGTACATTATTATCCTCATTTTACTGATGAGGAAACTAAAGTCAAGAGACTTGCTAGAAGAAACAATGACAGAGACAGAGGTCAACATTTGGCACTGTATGTCTGATTCTACAATTGCATCTACCATTTAATGGTGATATAAGCTCTTTTCCTCCCTGGCTGCTTGAGGACATATCGCCATCGTGAATGACACAGTAACTATCCGAACCAGGAAATTCATGACCAACCAACTACCTGAAAGAAAACAAATGGTCATTGATGTCCTTCACCCCAGGAAGGCAACAGTACCTAAGACAGAAATTCGGGAAAAGCTAGCAAAGATGTACAAGACCACACCAGATGTCATCTTTGTGTTTGGGTTCGGAACCCATTTTGGTGGTGGCAAGACAACTGACTTGGGCATGATTTATGATTCTTTGGATTATGCAAAGAAAAATGAATCAAACATAGACTTGCAAGACATGGCCTTTATGAGAAGAAAAAGACGTCAAGAAAACAGCGAAAGGAATGCAAGAGCAGAGTAAAGAAAGTCAGGGGGCCTGCAAAGGCCAATGTTGGTGCTGGCAAAAAGTCGAAGGAGTAAAGATTCTGCAATGACTATCTGTGGTGATTGTGCGGATTTTTCATGAGGATTAATAAACTAAAAACTTTTATGTGTCTGATTGTTTGAAAAAAAGTAGTGTTTGAGTGAGAGTCCTCAGATACTGCCTGTGTGTCAGTGATTCATACATTTAATAAAGTCTTTTTTCCTTTTCTTTTATTTTTTAATAGGTTTTTGCCAGAGGGCACATGTGCTTGCTGGAGAGAAAGAAAGAGATACAGTGAGAGGGAAAGTGAGAAATGCCCCCCAGCCCCTAGCGGGATGGCCACGCTGCAATCCCTTCTGCTCCATTCTCTTCCTGGGATCTTGGATATGCACGTGCCTGGCATGATTTTCAAGCCATAGGTCTGGGACTCGAATTGCAGTTGGTCATGTGAGAGCCCAGTGATGCAACCTCTACGCAATCTGCTTGCCCCAACATTTAATAAAGTCTTGAGGATTCAAAATTCCCGAGAGTCACCAATGAAGACATCCAAACTTGTGGGCTCTGGATGGAACTGTGAGGAAAGGAAATTTGTCTGCAGAGTCTTCCTCTAATTTATTGTTCATTAATTCTTCAGCGCCATCCTGACCTCTCCTTCTCCTGATACCAGGAAGGAAAACTCTGACTAGATTTCCAAGCATTTTCCGTTAATTCATTCAACCAATATTCACTGAGCACCTACTCTGTCCCAGGCATTACACAGCATTACACAAGACCCCAAGTATACAGACATAGGGAATGTGGTCTAAGTCCCTACAGAGAGCCATGGGTAGGGAGTGAAGGAGGTGTACCCATTATGGAAATGCTTTAGTGATGGGAAGATTAAGGTGCTATGGGAACAGGGCTGGGGCTGTTGACTTAGGCTGATGAGAGTAAAAAGGATGGTCCTGGAAAAGGGACATTTGAGGTGAGGCTTTAAGGATGAAATACATGGAGAAAAATGAAGTTAGGTCTTCCTGGTAGAGGAAAGCATGTAAGAGTTAGGGTGAGAAATTTTTTAAATGTGTGAGTGCACCCAGCTTTTCCTACACCTCTTCTCTTTCTTTACCTTAAATGGAGTTGAGTCTTTACCAGTCCAGTTACCTCCAGGCTGGAGGGAAGGGATTCTTGTTTGAAGTGAAAGAGAAAGAAAAGAGGAAACCACAGGTACACTGTAAAGAGTAGAGAAGGGGAGGAAGAGAGAAGAAAATCGTTTTGGTAATAACGGGGTTGTGGGGATTTTTCTTGGAAACTGGCAAGAGGGAGATCTGGAGATAATCTGTGCTAAGAGAAATTTGAGGAAAGAAAATGGTGTTTGGAGAGAGAGAGAGGTGAGGCTTATAACTTAGCTCCTCTTCAACATTCTCAGAATCTGTGTAAAGGATGCAGTTGCTTGGGAACCAGTAGTTAGCGTAATGGCTATGTCGCTGGACTCCCACGTAGCCGACCGCGGTTCACGTCCCGGACCCGGTGGCTTAAAACTCACGCCGGGCGTGTGTGAGTGCGTGCCCAAGATCCTGAGAGGAGAATGGAGGAGAAGGGATTGTGGTGTAACCATCCCCTCTGGGGGGTGATTCCTCGCTTTCTGTCTCTATGTCTCTCTGTCTGTCTGGCGAGCACATGCACCCTATAGCGAAAACCTCTCAAAAGAAAAAAAAAAAAGAAAAGAAAAAGAATGCAGTTCCTTTTAAATTGCTTTGGCTACTAGATTGTGCTTCATTATATATAACTCCATGTAGAGCCTGAGTCACATCAGAATTTATTTGTGTTACATGAACAAGGACTCAAAGACACTCAGTCAGGGCCAGCAGGTGGCGTAGTGGTTAAGGCGTTGGACTCCCACATGGTTGTGGTTTAAGTCTGGGATCCAGAGGCTCGAAACATGGACACATGTGCGAGTGCGCATGTGTGCATGTGTGTGTGTTCAAAATCCTGAGAAGAGAATGGAGGAGAAGGGATTGCAGCATGTCTGTCCCCTGGGGAAGTGGGGAGGGTGATTTCTCACTTTCTGTCTCTCTGTCTCTCCAGCGAGTGCTTGCGCCCTATAGGATAAAGCTCTCTCTCAAAAAAAAAAAAAAAAAAAAAAAAGTCAATCACTTGATTCCTGGATAGAAAGTTTCTTGGTTGTCGGGAGCATTTCATCAAACTGTACTTGGTAAAATTCCCCTAATTAACTGACATCATTCATTTATTCATTTGTTCATTCATTCAGGAAATATTTATTGAGCACCTGCCATTTGTCTGGTCCATCTTAGCCCATGTGGTTTGTCATTCTACCCACTGCAAGAGTCCACACAGAAAGGAAGAGGTGACGGGTCTCCAGTGCAAGAAGTTCCTATCAGATGGCCTTGGTTTCCTCAGGGATTAATCACTCTAAGTTTTGCCTAAAACTCATTGGAAATCCTTTATGTTTCCAGCCTGCATTGCTTCTGATTAGATTAGAAAGTTATACTACTGAACAATTACTGTGAGTTTCTAGGTTCATATAAAAACACGAATAATATTTATTTCTTGTCCTTAAAGAATTTACAGATTAGTAGGGGGAAACACAAAAAACAGAGGCTCTCAATGTAATGTGGTAGACTCAAATACAAAAGTAGGCAGGGCATCTCATGGGAGCACAGGGAGGGGACACTTGGCTTTGCCTGGGTGTTTGTGGAAGGTTTCCTGGAGGAAGAGATACTTGAGCTGAGTCTTGAGAGAGGTGCAGAAATTACTTGAGTAACCAAGGTGGGGGACTATCTAGCAGCAAAAACAAAAAGGATAAAGTCATGGAAATATGAAATAGCCAATGTGTGGGTTATAAGGAGTTCATCATCCACATCAATCCATTCAGCATTTATTGAGGGTCTTTCACGTGACATTGGGATGCAGTGTGTGTAATAACACTAGAATATGTGCAATATGATGCTATAATATAGATTGGGTATACTTGGTCTTTCCAGTATATAAATATATAAGTTAAAATAATTTGCAACCGACAGGTGGCATGGTGGTTAAGATGCTGGATTCCCACATGGCTGACTGCAATTCAAGTTCTGGACCTGGCAGTTTGAAAATCACACCAGTCGTGTGTGTGTGTGTGTGTGTGTGTGTGTGTGTGTCCCCAAATCCCAGGAGAATGGATGAGAAGGAACTGCAGTATGGCTATCCCCTTGAAGAAGGGATTGATTTCTCACTTTTTCCTCTGTCCCTCTCTGGTGAGTGCATGTGCCTTACGCACTCCCCTCCCCCCTGAAAAAAAAGGTTTTAAATGATATGACAAGCAATGCAATGACAATACAAGTTTTTATGAAGCAAACCATTTATCATTTCTAATTTGTGAATGAATAACATTGTAATTTGTTTATCAAAATAACAAAAATGTGTCAACATTTTCCAGTCTTGCCAAACCTTCTCACCATTCCTTGGGAAATAGTGGAAAGAATCAGAAAATTATAGTTCTGAATCCCACACTAATGAATAGGGACATCAGGAAAGGTATTTTTCCTCTCTGAGCCTCAATTTCCTCATAAAATGGAGACAGTAATGCTGACTGCTTCAGTGGTTTTCAGGTGATTTAAATGAAAAGTAGGAAAAAAATTTGCCCAGAGTCTGGCCTATCAGAGACACTCCGAAATAAGTATTTGTATGAAAAAAACCTGAGCTTCAGAACCACACCCGGGTTCCAATTCCAGATCTATTTGCCTAGCTGGTCTATAACTTTGGGGAAAATTACCTAGATCTTGTGAGCCTCAGTTTTCCCATTATTACAATGAGAATAATAAATAAAACACCTAGTACATAATTTGCAATTTCATACTGGCCACTACCAAGTGGCCTAGGATGAGGGAATCTTCAAAAAGATAGAAAATACACATTATGAAAAACCATGCATAGATTACATTTTTTGCAACAAAATAAACTCATACTTTAATTTCTATGAACTTTTGCTGTTCCCTTGTATGTGTATTTATTATTTATATTTTCTCAGAGACTGTAGAGTATGTTAAGATAGACAAAGTTGAGGCAACAGAATCCTCAAAATGCCTAGTGGCCCCAACACCAGTTTCTTTCTTTTCTTATAACAGCCCAAGTTGAATATTTCTGGTTGTTCAATGACACTTTCATGTAGTGATTCAGGGACCCAAGATCTTTGCATCGTGTGCCTTTGAATTACTCTGTAAGGCCCTCTTGTTATCAGTGTCTGGCTGCATCCATTCCTGAGTGCTCATCACATAGCTACACCTAATTGTAAGAGAGTATAGGAGAAGTAGGTTGACTATTTTATCTAGGAAAAAAAGGGATTTTGGTGAATAGTTAGAAATTTCTGCTACATTCAGTGTCTTGAAAATTGTTATTGCTATTTCCCCTCTGCAATTGCTGCTTCTACAGGGAGGAGACTGATTAGAATTTGTGCCTCCTGTTTTTTTACTCCCTGAAAGGAGGCTGTAGAGATAGGACAAAAAAGAAGCTTGGAACTTTGGACTTTCCCATTTGATTAGAGAGTGCTGACTTGGGACCAGCAGATGGCGTAATGATTACGTTGCTGGTCTCCCACATGAGTGACTGTGGTTCTAGTCCCAGACCCAGTGGCCTGGAATTCATGTTGGGCATGTGTGCATGCATGCCCAACATTCTGAGAGGAGACTGGAGGAGGAGAGATTGTGGCATGGTTATCCCCTGTGGGGGATGATTTCTCACTTTCTGTCTCTATCTTTCTCTGTCTCTTCAGCAAATCCACATGCCCTATAGCAAAAATCTCTCTCTCTCTCTCTTTTTTGAAGAGGTTTTTTTGCTATAGGGTTTGTGCACTTGCCAGAAAGACAGAGACAGAGAGATAGAAAGTGAGAAGTCACTTGGGGGGATGGCCACATCACAATCCCTTCTCCGTTCTCCTCTTGGGATCTTGGGCATGCATGCACACATGCCTGGTGAGATTTTAAGCCACTGAGTCTGGGACTCGAACCATGGTAGACTACATGGGAGTCCAGCGACGTAGCCATTACGCCATCTGCTAGTCTCCACAAAAATCTCTCTTAAAAAAAAAAAAGAGTGCTGTCTTTCAAAGATCATTTTTCAAAGCGTGCAAAATTACTGACCTGCAAAAACATTCTGTTAACTTCACTACTGTGTTGTCATGTGTGTAAAAAGGGTCTGCAGACACAATACCTGTGAGGTCTGACAGGTGAGTGAGTGAAGTGGCTAAGTGGGTGCTGTGATGAAATGGGAACTTTCTTGCCCATTGACAGTGGACAGCCCATTTTCAGTCTTGGCAGAGTTTTGCATTGTGGGAATGTGGGTTTGATGTCAGATTGTCTAATCTTCCAAGAGAAGTTAGAAACATAGATTTGTGTATAAAATCTCCTTACATTTAAATGCTGGCAGTTAACTCAAATAAAAATAATACTGCAGGTCAAACAAGACAGATCTGTGGGCTTTATGTGGGTTGAGAGCTGGCAGTGAGTGACTCCTGATGTACATAATGTGTACAGGGGGAACGTGTGTTGTTTGCAAGGTTGGCTCGGAGCTGCTAGGCTGAATGCTGCTGCTTGATAATAGTGTGGACAATTCATGTCTCTATCTGTTGGGGTGAGGTGCAGCAGAAGAACTACCTGTGCAACCTGCTCATGAAGGGGTTCATTGAAATAGGTATTTGAGGAGGAACCAGCAGTTAGCGTAATGGCTATGTTGCTGGACTCCCACGTAGTCGACCGCGGTTCAAGTCCTGGACCTGGTGGCTTAAACTCATGCCGGGTGCATGTGCGTGCGTGCCCACGATCCCAAGAGGAGAATGGAGGAGAAGGGATTGTGGCGTGGCCATGCCTCCTGGGGGGTGATTTCTCGCTTTCTGTCTCTCTCTGTCTGGCGAGTGCACATGCCCTATAGCAAAAAAAAAAAAAAAAAAAAAAAAAAAGTATTTGAGCCTCTTAGGACAGACATGATTCAGTTTTCTTTTCTTCTGTGCATTTCTTCTTCTTCTTTTTATTTAAGAAAGTAATAAATTGGACTGAAAGAATGAGGAGATTTAGGGAGCAAGGAAGAGGGTCAACACCTCTTCCTCACCCCCATTATGATCCATGCAAAAAAAAGACGTGGGGGGTTGTTTTCTCTCTTGTCTTTCATGATCAATTGATGGGATAGGGGAGTCAACCGCAGCCTGTTTCTTTTAGTTTTAATAGGGTCTCACAGTATGGGTGTGATGTAATTTTCTTTTCCTCATTTAACTTTTGCCAGAGGGGATATGCACTCAGCAGAGAAAGAAAGAAACAGTGAGAGAGAGGAGAAGACACCCATGTTCCCATGGGGCACGGTCATGCCACAAGTTCTCCTCCACCTCCAAGTTCTCCTCCATCTCCATCTTCCCCTCCAGTTTTTTTTTTTTCCACAATTCTCTCTCCTTGATTCCCCTTTTGGGATTTTGGGCATATCTACATGTGGGACCTGGGACTTGAAATTCATGGATGGCCATATGGGATCAAACCACCTTAACCTCTGTGTCACCTGCTGGCTGCCATTTTCTCCTCCTTTTGGAATTTTGGGCATGCACCGACTCAAGTCCCTGGGTCTGGGACTTGAACTATGGGGTTGACTATGTAGGATCTGGCTGCTCTAACCACCAGACCATGGAATCAGCTCTGTAATTTTTCAACTCTAATTCTATTTAGTTCTTGAACCACATACCTCCTGTGCAGTTTGTTGGACATAACTCTGTCTATATTTCTTTGTGTGCCACAAAAAGAAGTGTTAAAGAAAGATGGTGGAGAGGAAGAGTTGAATGCCTAAAGGCCTAAACCAAAGGCCTCCTTGCCTTCCTTACCTCATTCAGCAGTTGTGTAGTGAGCTCCTGTGATGTGCTGGGCCGGTGGCAGGTGCTGGGGACAGGGCAGTGGACTTGATAGGCAAAGTTTCTGTCCTCAGAGAGCTTCTCTCTAGGTGGAGGAGCATCTAAAATGATTTTCATAAATGATTTTAAGAAAATGAAACTAATAGAGAACAAAGAGTGACTACGAGCAAGCGTGACTTTTGGATGATCTGGAAGTCCATTCTGTTATCATCAGAGATGACATCTCATTGGCAAAAGAAAGGCAGCCATTCATATAGAAGGAAAAAGAGTCTTCCAGGCAGAGGGCACATTACGTGCAAAGTGCCCGAGGTATGAACAAAGTTGATGTGAACTGAGAGGACAGAAGTGCCATTGTGGTTGGAGCATAATAAGTCATGGGGAGAGAAGTGGACTGTGAGGTTGGAGAGGCAGGGGCTAGATTGCCTACAAAGTAGTAGATTGTAACTTGGGATCCAAATTCATTCTAACTGTGATGAGTCCTCTTTAGAGAGTTTTCATCAGGGAAGTGACACACTCCAACTTACATTTTAAAATGTTTTTGCTGGATTTTGGATAAGGAGCTTGAGGGAGCTTATGTCAACCATTAACATACCACTTGGGAGCTCAGTAACTAAAAAAAATAATTTACTTTGTTTGTGAGTTGTCCTTGGTGATTTATGTTGGGCCAACTGGGGCAGTTCTTCTTCTCCTGGTTGAGTTCACTCACTCATTGACTGTGGGCCAGCTTTGCTGTTGTGGGCTGGGTTCTCACATATCTGGAACCTTGGTTAGGATGATTGAGCTTGGTCCATGTGGTTTCACAGCATCTGGCAGGTTGGGCTGGGCAAGTCACACAGATACTGGGTAGATTCCAAAAGAGAGTAAAGATGGGGAAGTCTCTTGGGGCTAAGATTCAGAATTGGTGCATTATCTCTTCCAACACATTCCTTTGGTTAATGCAGCCACAGGTCAGGCAGATTCAAGGGGTGGATAAGTAGACTTTTCTCCTGATGGGAGAAGCTGCAAAATCACATGACAAGGGGTAGGAATAATTATAGACATGCTTGCAAAGAATATACTGTGGTAGACAAGAAGAGAAGCAGAGAGAGTATTCAGGAGTTGGAGGCTATCATGATCATCCTGGCAGGAGAGGATAGTGTGTTGGACTCAGAATTCAGTCTACCCATTAATCGTCATCCCTTCCACCACTACCATTTTCATTTTGTAGTGACTCATTTCTGAAATAGTAAATGGGAGAGGTAACTAGCACAAACGAAACATTTCCTGAGCACTGAACACAGTACTGGTTTAAACTTCATAGTCATCTTTTGATATAGAAATTATTGTCTTCCTTTTGTGCATAACTAGGCCAACACTCAGAGATGTCATGCAATTTGCCCAGGTTCACCAGCTGGTCAGTGACAGAGCCAGGAGATGAGACTAGTTGAGTATCAGTCCCTATTCAATTCCCCTTTCCCAATATACAACATACTCGCCATAGCCTACTAATTAAGTGTCCAAACTATGGAATCAAATGCCTTAGTCTTAATTCTAGTTTGCTACTCACTAACTCTTTCTCTATTAAAATTTTTTCTTTTTACATTCCATCACTGTGTATCTTTACAGCATACCAAGTAAAATTTTCCATTATGAACACACTGTATTTTGGTTCAGTCAAATATATTACCATACACATGATCATCAACAGATAATTTTCCATTTTCATTCCTTAAATGTTTTGTTTCTTTCTTTTTCCCCTTGATTCCTTCCCTCTTATCCTCCCCATTTCACACCCTCCTCCCTCATCGTTTCTAGTATCAGCAGTTGCTTTCCATGCTTTTATACCTCCCAGTCTTTCAGTTTCTGCAATAGAGTGCGGACATTTGGTGTATATCAAGTGGGGACATACAATGCCTCTCTTTCAGTCTGGCTTGCTTTGCTTACTCACTAGCTCTTAGTACCTCTGTGCTTCAGTTTTTAAATCTGTGAATGGGGTGATAATTGGATTGTAATGAGGATTAAATGGGCTGATGCTTTGAAGCACTTGGGATAGTATCTAGTACTAGTAGACTATATAAACATGTTTGAAGAAATAATGGTAAGGACAGTGTCTTAGTCTACTAATATGCTGCTAATAGAAAAATCTGAGACAGTGATTTATGAAGAAAGAGAGGTTTGTTTGACCTCTGACTCTGTTGGTTGGAAAATCCATAGGTATAGGGACCAGCAGTTAGCATAATGGCTATGTCGCTGGATTCCCACGTAGTCGACCGCGGTTTGAGTCCCAGACCCTGTGGCTTAAACTCACGCTGGGCGTGTGTGTGTGTGAGTGCCCAAGATCCCGAGAGGAGAATGGAGGAGAAGGGATTGCAGTGTGGCCATCCCCCCTGGGGGTTGATTTCTTGCTTTCTGTCTCTCTGTCTCTCTCTGTCTGGTGAGCGCACGTGCCCTCTCGCAAAAACCTCTCAAAAAAAAAAAATCCATAGGTATAGAGCCATCATTAGGCCAGTCTATATCCCAACATTGCTGACAGAAGCAGAGAGGTTGGGTGGGCATCAGTGGAGAAACAAACCTGGGGGGAGCCATCTTCCTTTTATAATAAACTGCTCTTGGGAGAACCAACGCTTCTCACAAGAGCTAGAACTCACTTGGTCTCTTACGAAATGATAGGAAAGCATTCATGAGGCTGATGCCTCCATGATCCCATCAGTACCTGCTAGGCCTCGCCATCTCCCAATGCTGTTACATCGGGGACCAGATTGCAAGCCAGGAGACAAATATTATCCAAACCACAACACACAGTTAGGTCCAATTCTAGCTTTCTGCTGTGCGAGTGGGCCTTTAGGTACCCGAGGAAAATTACAGGATGTAGTTGTGTGAGATACCTCAGAGATTAACCTTTTTGATTATCTGGGGTCTTCCATTAGCAACTCTTGATTGCCCATTGATTCATATTGAGCACTGGGTGCAGCTTCTTCCTTTCCTCTATTTAGACATGTTTCAGGAACAAACCAGGGAGATCCCAGGACAAAGACGTAAATGAACTGTTTCTCACAATTAACAATGAATGGAGACATTTTCAGTTGTCACAACCAGAGTGATGTGCAACTGGCTTGAAATGGGCAGAGAGATCAAGGCTACTTCCAAACATTTGCTAAAGCATCGGATGGCCTTCATAACAAGAATTATCCAACCCAAAATGTCAATAGTGTGAGGATGAAAAACCCCGATCAAATTCGATCTTGGTTTGATCCTTGTAAGATAGTGGTTTTCAAGATATGTTTGGTCTATACTGAGATGCAGAGCTATTAGAAATCGCTGATTTGACAGGCCTTGCAACGCCAGTCTGCTTCTAGGTGAAGCCATTTGTGCTGAGCACCTCTCAACATTTCTTCTTTTAGTAGACAAACTCTACAGAGAAGGTGGGTGGGAGTCAAAAATCCATCAGCTCTCATTTTAACAGGTATTTAGGAAAATAACTTTTCTCCTGTAGAAGAAATTACATGAATTATATTAAAATCGATGCTAAGGTAATAAAATTACATGCTCAGGGCTCTTCTAAAAAACTCCCTTTGTCTGGCAGGGTAATTTGAGTGGGGAGAAGACAATCTCCACTGCTGCCACACTTTCACATAAAGAAAGAACAGAGGAAATTGGCTCGATCGTGCTCTTGCTGCTGTACCTGCTCTGTGAAATTCCCATTTTTCTCTTTTACATTTGCAGATTTAATCACAAAGCAAACTTTCCAATGCAGATTCATGAGAGGAATGATTTATGTTTTTTTTTAAATGCATTTTTGTAGGAGGAAACTCCAAATCATCAAATGAATGGCAATGCCCAGGACAGGAGCAAATGTCCTCAGAATTGGGCAGAAATGGACTCCGATGCCAGGCAAATTATCCTCATTTTTGGTGCCAGTGCTCTGCTGGCTTGAAAGGAAGTGTATAGAATTGCACATGTGATGAGAAAAATTTCTTTCGCTTCCAGTATGGTAACAATTTTTAGCTGACAGAAAAAATTCCTTGCTTTAATGTATGAGAAAACTGAAATGACTGGGGAAGGAAAGTGGCATCTGTTCCTCGGGGGGCAAACTTGAGTTGTTTAAAGGCAAGCTGACTTATGCAATGCCTTGGCCAAGGCCATAAGGGATGAGGCTAGCAATGACAGGGTATGTGTTAAATGAAGTCCAAAGAATGTAAACCACGGAGACAGAGGATCTGTTAGCACCTCGACTGTATGAATTGTGGGGTTTGATCTTTTAGAATGGTGGTTCTCAACCAGGAGTGATTGAGCTCTCCCAGGGGCCATTTGACAACATCTGGAGCCATCTTTTGGCTGTTATATTTGTTATCTAGTAGATGGAGGCCAGAGATGCTGCTAAACACAGAACAGGACGCACACCCCGGCCCCAACCAAAAATGGTCTAAACAAAAATATCAGTAAGACCAAGGTTGAGAAATTCAGGAAGCTTGGTTGTCCCCATATATCTCATTCTTCTTCTTCTCCTTCCTCCTTCTCTTCCTCCTCCTCCTCCTCCTCTTCTTTTTTTCTCTCTCTCTCACACTGTGAAATTTAATGTTCAATGTTCTATTAGTGTTTAAATGAGTATAGCAAAAAAAGTTACCAATATCCAATGTCTAATCAAACTCTAATCCTAAACTGTTTCAGAGCTTCAGTCAGATTTCAAATAAGATCTACCTACTTAACAAAGGTGAGAAGTTCATATTAGACAAATATTCAAGTCCTGACATTGCCAATCCCACATCTGGTGCATCTTTTTTAGGAAGTAAAAGTAATTCAAGTAAACCAGAAGGGTGGCTGAACACTGACTGAGCTGTCCATGTACCCTTGGGAGCGAGGGTAAGGTAAGGTGGAAGACTGGTCCTTTATAGTGACACTGCCATAGAGGAAAGTAATGTGGCTTTAGGGTCCACTGAAGTCTGTGCAGGAAAATGAGGACACCTAGTGAAGAGGCAAGCTCAGGACTGAGTGTGATGGGCAACAGGCTTGTGTTCACTGGAGTACAAGGAGCACTGCGGTAACTTTCACAAGGCTGGGTATATAAGTCTTAAATATGGCAAGGGTCAAAATTCCAGCTACCCTTGACAAAAATGACCTTAGACTTGCAAGTTACCAGTTAATGCTCCAATTAGCAGAAAAAAAAAGAAAAAGAAAATAAATGAAGTTATTTATTGGAAACAATTCCCAAGAGATATCCATGGGAGAAAAAGAAAAAAAAAAACAAGGCAGTGCAGAATTCATAGCTATGTATATACCCCATTCTGACTGGTAATCACCTCCACCCGCTATGGTAGATGTGGGGCTCTAGTGATTAGCTTCACAACATCTGGTAACCTTAAGAGTCTTTGAAGTATTTTCCTTTCCACATTGCCCTCTTAGATCCTGATAAATGGCTGCAAGGTCCTCTGGGGTTGATTTGGGGACAGATGCATAGTATACACCTGTTGCAAAAAGTCTCTTCAAAGTGACACGGCTTTCTCCTCAGTCAGGGTGCCCCACATCCATAAATTAGGTACTTATTTACACTTGAGAGCTGGGTACTCCTTTGTCAAGTTTTGAACTACACTTACCATTCTTTAGCTGTGCATTAAGAATCATGTGAATTACTGCAAATAAAAAATTTTTCCTCACATGCAACAGTCTGAATGTTGGTGTCCCCCCCCAAATTCGCACATTGAAACCTAACCCCCCCCAACACGATAATATTAAGAGATGGGGCCTTTACGGTAATCGTCTTCACTGATGATCGAATCTCTAGAGTATCCTTGACGTTTTATTTCCATACCTAATTTTCTGCACCATAGCCACTTTGCTCTTCCAAAAATGCAAATCGGATCCTGTCACTTCACTTCATAAATGTATTGATGGTTGCCTGTTGACTTCCATAATATATCCAAACTGATTTTTGAGCCCTGCACTTGCCCCCTGCTGTGCCCCTACCACAAAATGCATTTTGCCTGTTTCTTCCTCCATGCTTTTGCACCTACTAGTTCCCTTTCCTGAACCCATGCGTCATACTCCCTCACCTATCCCACTTCTGTGTATCCAGCTGGTCTCAGCTTCCATGTCATCTCCTCTAGGAAGTCTTATCTGAGTCCTTGTGGGAGATCAGGTGTTTGTTAACTGTTAGAGTGCCTTGTGACTACCCCATCACAGAGCTTTTAATACTGTGTCATAAATGCCTCTTAAAATTTTCAACTCCTCCTCTAGGTTGTGAATATCTCGTTCACTATTATATTCTCAGTGCCTAGAATAGTACTTGGCCATTTAGTGCAGTTCAGTAAATGTTGAGTGAATGAATGATCAATGAGATCTTTAAACATACCTGCTTTCATTACAAAATCACTTTGATGTCCTTCCTTTCTCTTTCCTTGGGTTCCTCTTCCCCAGTTGTGCTAATAAGACATAGTCCGAAGGGAAAAGGTTACAGGGAACAGCACAGTGAAGATTCGAGAGTTTTTAATCTTGATCAATACCTTTGATATCATCCAAAAGGAAATGTTCTCACATCAAAAAACCCCACATTTTTTCCGTGGAGTGACTTTACTGATATTTTTCAGCAATGCATGTTATTCAGGAAGGGAAGAGAACTTTGTGAGTTGCCAATAGCTCTGTGGCTTCTGGTGTGTGTGTGTGTATCTGTGTGTGTGTGTGTGTGTGTGTGTGTGCACATATATGCATGTGTGTGTCTAATTCCAGACTAGTTCTCTGTCCATGTGTCCATATGAATTTCATTTTCTCTGCTACAGATTAAGTTTCTGGGGGAGGGATTGACCTCTTCTTTGTCTCAGAGGGCCCTGAGCATCTTACATATATTCCTTGTCACAGTGCATGGTGAGAAAGCCTATAGCTCTGTGTCTTCTGGTGTGTGTGTGTGTATCTGTGTGTGTGTGTGTGTGTGTGTGTGCACATATATGCATGTGTGTGTCTAATTCCAGACTAGTTCTCTGTCCATGTGTCCATATGAATTTCATTTTCTCTGCTACAGATTAAGTTTCTGGGGGAGGGATTGACCTCTTCTTTGTCTCAGAGGGCCCTGAGCATCTTACATATATTCCTTGTCACAGTGCATGGTGAGAAAGTCGTTCTGGGACAACCTCTCCATAAGGTTGTGCACTGTCCCCATTTTATAGATGAATAAACAGAATATTCTCAAAGAGAGTGAGTAACTGTGTCTGCACAGTGAGTTAGCAACAAAGCCAGGACTAAAAAAAATGGCATAGCTTCATTGGAGTCAAATTATAGAAGCTGCAATGTCTTTAAATTTAGAAAACAAAGTTAGTTCCTGCCAGAGTTGTGAGGCAGTTTTGACGACTTCTGAAAGCCATTGCTCCCATCCAATTTTATTCTTCAAGTAGGAAGCACACGCTCCCAGGGACACTCTGGTGCGTCTCCCCCACCATTTATCAGTATTTTTGACTCTCATTATACCCATGGCCTAGTTTTCTTGGGCTCTTTAGATGTCAATGAGCGTATTACACTAGGTATTGTCCTTGTAACTTTTTGAAGTTCTCTAGGCATTATGAGCAAGGTCTTAAACCCCAGCTGGGCACCACAGCCTACTTTGGCTCTGCTCTATTTCCTTAAGAAATCTAAAGGATGGTGTTGACACCTTCCAAAGCAGAAACCAATAATGAAAAGCTGCCCTCATACTGAGAATTTCCCCCCACTTCTTGGAGGCAGTGCGGAAATTACTAAAATTGAATTTTATTGTGCAAGATGCTACTACTTTTTAACCAATAGGAAGCAAGCTGATAGCATTGGAACAAAGGGGCATGATTTGGAAGAGGCAAGGCCTTTGGTGCCCAACCTTGGGGCGAAAGAGCCAATGCCCTACTTTATAATACATACTGTGATTGGTGGGGAAGCAAGACCCAGCATACCTAAACTTCCTGTACCCTGGACATATGGAGGCTTGGGGGCACTGTATTCTGTCTTTGGACCAGATCTCTGGTTACTGTGGGGCTTTCAAAAGGGGATTTGGGTTTCTGTTTTCTTTTTTGCTCTGGGCTTTATCCAACCAAGTGTAAACATGATTAGCAATGCTCAGCAGACTCCTCTGTAGCTGGTTTGGCATCTTAGAGGCTGGAGGGGAACAAGGCTGGCGTCGAGCTCTGAAGTTTGGAAGGG
Source organism: Tupaia belangeri chinensis (assembly GCF_000334495.1). Classification (NCBI taxonomy): domain Eukaryota; kingdom Metazoa; phylum Chordata; class Mammalia; order Scandentia; family Tupaiidae; genus Tupaia; species Tupaia belangeri. Next base: position 4,864,901 of record NW_006159657.1, on the reverse strand, counting down.
AAATGTGTTGTGCTGAGGGGTTGCTCCTCAGTGGGTGGAGTGAGCTCATGCAATCTAATTTAAGGGACTCTAAGAAGACCCACTCATGCCCCAAAATATTTCCCTTTCAGATTTCAGAAATGTCAGCTTTAGCATCCATCTCTACGTGTCCATCACGTCTTTTCACAACTTCCTGTGAGGGGCAGCTTGAGAATCTGTATCACTCCTATGTGGGTGGTTTCCTCTGGACAGCTTTTCCTTTTAACTGTCCATGCCAGCTGACGGGGTGAAGAACGGAAGCTCAAGAATACGCACAAATGACTGCCACCACTTTTGGCTGTTGGAAGCTCTTTCAATGGTCTCTTGTGTCTCTTGTATATTAACATATAAACTCAGTATTTGCTTTTCATCAGTTTGGGGGATAACATGGGGTCATTGTTTTAATCCGTTTTGTTGCTAATAACAAAATATTTGAAACTGAGTGATTTATAAGTATAGAAGCTTATTCAGTTTACAGTTTGGAAGTCCACGGTCCAGAGACTACTTCTGGTCGGGGTCTTGTGGCATCTTGAGGCAGCACATCATGAGGTAAACAGCAGAACATCTGTTTCATCAGTTTTTGCCTATCTAACCTCCTTCCCTTATAAACGCAGGACTTAATTTGAGGGGCCCCAGCCTTAAAACCTTAATCCTAATCTCTTACCAAAGGCCCCACCTTTCAACACTGTAATCAGATTAAGTTTTCACCACATTATTATAGGGTCATGACCTAATCTTGATGTGTGAACTTTTGGGGGAGGGGAGCACCCAAACCACAGCAGTTGTATTCCTTTCTACACTTGAGTTGTTAAAACTGGGGCATCTGGAGTCACCCTGGATTCATATCCTAGCATGACCATTTACTTCCTCTGGAACTTTGGACAATTAACTGAACCCCTCTGCCTCTCAGCTTTCTTTTCTATAAATGGGAACACTTATACCACAGGCTTATTTGAATAATTAAGTTAGAAGTATATGTAATAGCATAATCTTCCTATTCTAGTGTTTACCAAATATATGCAAAAAAGTTATTATTACTCCAAATGTTTGGAGCATGTTAAAGTGACAGGGGGACTTACTAAAAGCTTTTTTTTTAAATGGCCAAATCTGGAACATTTTGAGCAACAAAATAAAGTAGGGTTGGACTATTACCAAAAGAGTGAAATGAATGTCTTTGAGTCATATTCTGATGTAAATAAATAACTGAGCAAATAAATATGTAAGAGAGAAGAGATAAATCTCACTTGCAAAAGAATCCCAGATAGTTTGTAAGGAGGAGGGGCAAAGGTTATCCACTCTTTAAGAGTGAGCTCCACTTAGTGACTTCCTTCTAAAGAGAAGAATATGAAAACAGAGAAAATAAGACTATCTGTGCAGTGGAACAATTTGATAAACAGTGCCTCCACCAGGAGAGCAAGGTTAGTATCAGCAGTGATAAATCATGTTGATACCATATGCTGTTGATATGACATGATAAAAATGGCAGTTTATCACCATGACCTTCATTCCAGTCTCACAACCACAGTGTAATTATGAAAAAAGCACCAGACAAATCCCGATAGAAAAGAATCCCACAAAATACGTGGCTAGTACTCAAAACTTTCAAGGTTATCAACAAGGAAAATTTGAGAAACTGTCACAGACAAAAGGAGCCTATGGAGACATCAACTCAACATGATATGGTATCCTGGATGGGGTTCCGGAACAGCAAAAAGGCACTGGATAAAAACAAAAGAAATCTGAATGAACGATGGATTTTAGTTAAATTATAGATCAATATTGGCTTATTTATTAAAATAAATGTACCAAACTAATCTAAAATGTTAATTATTATTACCAATTATTTTGGTGTCTTTTCATTATTTTGTATGTCTAAAACCCTTGTTAAACTAATGTCTATTTTGAAAAGCTATTATTATTATTTATTAATAATTATTATTTGCTTTGTGGGATCCTCTTTCTTGTGAAAGATTCAAGTCCTCCCAGAGGACCTGTTAAGTTTAAGGTATCAGTTCCAGCTACTGCTTCCTTTGTTAGCCAAGCAGTCCGTTTTTTTGGTTATGGTTGGTGCAACTTCCACATGGTACAACAGAAGCAATCTGGTTGTCCACACACTTGTTCAAAAGAATACATATTAGCTCTGAAAATGGTAGTTGTAGCCTAGCAGCATGACAGAACCCATGTCTACTAAAGTGCTTCAAGGAATAGGAATAGCAGTTAGCGTCCACCCAAGACAACATGGATACTTTCTTTCTCTGCCAAGACTAGCTCGTACCCTGCATTGGCTGAATCACTCATCACATTGAATTTTCATTATTTACTTCTCTACGTCTGTGAACTCCCCAGTGGAAGGGAGTTTTTTTTTCATTTATCTAAGACGTTCCAGGGCTTAATGTCATGCCAGTACAGATGACTCAAAAAGTGATGATTGAATGGAGGACTAGTCAATGCTGTTCAAACTCGTACTATTAAAACTTGATTACAAGTGCCATGAGAGAGAGAGTGTGACAGATTGCATTTTCTAAGTGAGACCTTCTATCCCACATGCTCTTCTTTCAATGTGACCTTACCATTTCCCCTGTAGCATGGTGAAGTTGATATTCCGTCCCCTTGAATTGAATGGACTTTTGTGACTATCTTGGCCAATACATTGTGGCAGAAATGATACTATGTAAGGACTTCGGTTGCATCAAAAGATACCTTGCACATTTCTTTCTTGCTTTCTTCTTCTTTTATTTTAATCATTTTTTAAGAGATTTTTGCTATAGGATGCGTGCGCTTGCCAGAAAGATGGAGACAGAGAGGTAGAAAGCGAGAAATCACCCCCCAGGAGGGATGGCCACGCTGCAATCCCTTCTCCTCTATTCTCCTCTCAGAATCTTGGGCACATATGCACATGCGCCCCACATGGTTTAAGCCACTGGGTACGGGACTCAAACCATGATTGACTACATGGGAGTCAGTGACATAGCCATTATGCTAACTGCTGGTCCCTTGCTTTCTTGTGATACTCACTCCAGGAATCCAGTCATCATGCTTTGAGCATGCCCAAGCAACCCATGGAGAGGTATCTGTGGAAAGAAACTGAGATACTTGCCCACATCCTCAGCCAAGCTTCCAGCTGATAGCCAGCATCAACTTGTCAGCCATTCTGGAAGTGGACTGTCTAGTTTTCAGCCAAGATACTCCAGCTCATGCCGTGTGAAACAGAGATGAGCTATCCCATCATGCCCTGCCCAATTTGTAGATTCCAGGGCCAAGTCAATGATTAGTGTTGTCTTAGGCCACTATGTTTTGGAGTGTGCTATGTAGAAATAGATAATCAGAACAGATAGTAAATAAAATCCTCAGGTGACTGAAAATAAGACTTGGGAGTTATTCTACCTTCCTTCTTATTTCATGCAAATAGGAGAATGACACTGGAGTTTCTATGTGTGGGAATTGACTGAGAAGGAAAGAGCCACCTTAGAAGCAAGTAACCAGAAGGTTCTAAAACAATTAGTGAGTTAATTAATCCATGAACTAATTTAGCTATTATCTGAGTACTCGTTGTGGTACAAGCCCCTAACTAACGATGGAATATGATGGTAAATGAGACAGACATGGTTCTCTGTCTTTCAAAAGCTCAACTTTCCAGTGAAATAATGAAATAAACAATCATGTGGTTATTTTTTAATTAATTCAATTTCAGTGGTTGAAAGAACTGAGAATATTAATCCTGAAGATTATCTCTTTAGTTATCTAAAGGACTGTGCCATGGTTCACTATGGCTTGGGCTTCCTTATAGCTTGGCTCAGAGGCTGCTCACTTCACAACAATTTGCCCCTCTGTGGGTGTCTTTATAGTCCCAATACACAGGTGGTTACCATCATTGTGATCAACAGTAGGTATCTCTGCCTTCAGACCACAGTTTATTGATTCAGGGGAAGACACCTGATTCAGACTCAGCCCTTCAGCGTCTTGGAGCTGTAGGTAATGTTTGCTAGTGGTCCTGCTGGAAACAAGTTTTGATGACTCTTTCTGATAAGGTAAGTCTTGAACCTTCCTTGCTTCCTTGGCTTCTTTGAAGCCAACTGGTCATCATCCTCTTCATTCTACTCTTCTTCCTCCTCCTCAATTTAACTAGATGCCCCAGAATCTTTCCAATTAAGTTTCTTTAATGCTAAAGCTCGCTAGGGTTAGTTTTCATTACTTGCAATAAGACCAAACTTTCACTAGTGTAAAATACAAGAGGGATTATCCTTGTTCTTTAAGACTCACAGGGAATAGAACTAAGACCAAGGAGAAGTGGGATAAATTTCAGCTGAGTACATGAAAAAACTTTCTAAGATCCAGGTATACATAAATGTAGGTAGTGAGCTTCTCTTCTTGGAGGTTTTTCAAAGCCGGTCAATCACTTAGATTTGATGTCATCAAGAATATTTGGGAATTAACTCCAGGATTGGGCTAGTTGTTAGTAATAATAATAATAGTAGTAGTAATGATATTAATAATATAATTGGCCAGAAATGGCCTAAGAAGGGAAAACCTAATACTATTTTATCAGTTGGCTTGCACAATACATGTGCTCAAGAGGGCTGAGTGACCTAAGGTTGACTTCAGTCTCAGAGGGAATGTTGGGGACAGAAGGAAAAGAATAGCACCAGTTTCTAGGAAACCAGATCAGAAGTGGAAGGTGCTCTAAATTCTAGCACCAACTAATTGGGCACTGGAAAACATCACCATATATTTTAGTATCGACCAATCCTGGACTGCTGAGCAACCTCACCAGACTAGCACTAAACAATCCAAGACTGGCTTGTCTTTTAGCCCTTAACCATCCAATCTAAAACTAGTAAACGACATTACTCCATACCCTCTCCCTGCTCCTTGTGCTATAAAATGTCCCATCCTTTTGCGATTGGGGAGGCAAATTTGAGACTTGTTCTTGCCTCCGTGTTTGGTGGCACACAACCTCATTCTTGCTTCAAGATCCAGTGTCATAATTATTGGCATTTGTGTGCATTGGACAATGTACTTGCTTATTTGGTAACATTAAGTATAACAATTTTATGGATTTACTATTTTCTAGGTACCATGCTAAGTGTTTAACATGCACTAGCTCATTTAATCCTCACAATAACCAAATGAGGACACTATGATCACATGGTAAATGAGGAAGCTGAGCTTCCAGAAGTAAAGTAACTTACTCAAGGTCATTTATCCGATGGGCCAGATTTACGTAGCTGAGCCAGGCACTGTGCTCCCTAGTCCTACGTAAACCTTAGTACACTCTAGCTCCCAAAGCTCATAGGATTTCACCTCTTTTTTTTTTTTTCCTTATTCCACATCCCATAAATACCATCTAAATAGGTAAAGCAAAAACCTTGGATAGTTGGGTCTTGAACAATAGAAAATAATTCATATGGGAAAACAAAGCAAAACAAAAACAACAAAAGCAAACGAGGCATACTGAATTCAGAAGGTAATTAGGAAAAAAAAGAAAAGAAAAAAGAAAGGTCCTAGATGTACAATGAATCCTGTACAGCAGGAGCAGCTCTCATTAAGTATATCTACCACGGAGTTGCTAGGCATATGTTTCTCTTTTTCTTTTTTCCCTCTTTTGTTATTCGTGCCAAGTTGAACATTTACTGGAATCATTTCCACTCTCCTTTTTTGGACTGAATTAGGTTTATTATTGTTGTTGTTGTTTTGTTTATCTTTGAAATACAGAGCCGCCCTCCCAATTCTGAATGACTCATTCTGGGAGGGGTATTGCTACTGACAAAGGATGTGTTTGCGTGGCAGAGATGATTTGAATTGCCAATAGCCTGTTTGATGACTTGTTTCCCAGAAGCAAGCATGATTAAATTCAACAAAAGTTTCTTTTAGAAATGTGCTTAAAAAAAAAAATCCCCAAACTCTACCTGATCATCTGTCTTTATTTTAAATCATAGGGAAAGTTGAAGGTCCCTATCCTTTCCTTAATTGAATACAGGAGACAGACATGGAGGGATCCTATTGAATGCTGAACAGACTCTGAGCCCCTAATTAGAGCACTTATCTGCAGAGCTCCCTTTGCTGAGGAGGCTCTGAGCCCTGCTTCTCTTCCACCTGTTTCTCATACGTTTCTGCATGCCTCGCAGGTACATGTTGAGACCAACCCAGTGTGCCATTCTTTAATAGAATACTTTAAACATATTCCTGCTACAAAATGAGCAGTAGATCTTCTAAGAATCTTCTGGGGTTTTGTTAATCCTATTATGATGTTTCCAAGGAGACGGAGTGGAGCAGAAGGCAAAGGGTGTTTGTTGTCTGTGACTGGGGAACTGGGATCTTGTTCATTATTCACTCCCATTTCCAAATCAGGTGATGATTGAGTTTCGGAAGGATGATTGCTTTCCCGTGGCATATATCGGAAACGCCTGGCATAATGGGCCCAAAATAAACTATTTCACATAAAGTACATTAAATATTCCAGTCCTGTGAATTCTGCAAGCTTGACACGAGACCCTGGCCTCTTAATCTGGGTTAAGTTTGAGTCGCATACAAAGGATGCTGGATCTATTTTGAGATCCCTGCATGACGTTGATAATAATAGCTAAAGTTTATTGAGTGCTTGGCCGTGGACCAGGCACTGTATTGGGGATGGGAGGAGGTGCACAAGTTAATTCTGCTTTCCTCATTCACAGGTGGCCTTCTCTTCCTAGAACATGAAGAATCTGCTCTGACCAGAGGGGGAAAAAACCCCTGTATAGCCAGCATACACCTCGTGATGCATAGGGCAAGTATTTTTAGAAACATGGGAATCCCCAAAGTTTAGGCAAGAAAACGATCAAGTCCATCCCCTTGGGGTTATAATCCTCCTTGCTTTTGTTTATTGCCAGTTTCCATTACCTCTCATATTAACTTAGAGCCTCTCATATAAGACAGGGGCTAGCAAACATTTTCTGGAAAGGAGAAGATAACAAATGTTTTAGGCTTTCTGGGATATTGGCTCTCTGTAACAACTACTCAACGGTGCTCTTGTAGTGCAAAAACAGCACTACTAGGTAGGATAATAAAAAAGCAAAAAGACATGGCCATGTTCCAATACTACTATTTATCAAGGGCTTGCTAACCTGGATACTGCAGATCTTTAGCAAAAGTCTGAAGCAGTATATACCTGCTTATTGCAGACATTTTGGTAAAATAAAATAGTCTATAAAGAGGAAAGTAAAAGGCTGGCCCTAGCATGGTAGTAAAGCACTTTGGAGAAAGAATTGGATGTCACATGGCTGAGCACAATTCAAATTTTTGTCCTGGTGACTTAGAAAATAGACCAGGTGGTGTGTCTGCACATGCCCAGGATACTGATGGGGTGGAAAGGTAGAGGAAAAGGAACTGCAGTATAACTAGGCCCTGGTGGGGGCAGGTGCTTTTTCTCTCCCTTCTTCCCTCTTGTGTGGTCATAAAATATATGTATATATGAAGTAAAAATCGTGATTAATGGAAAACGCCAGTTATAATTTGGCATGTTCATTCTTTAAAAGCCATTTTCCTATGTGTGCCTTTTAAATGAACAGATTAAACAACTAAAATTTAAAAATATATATATTATGTGCTTATTTTGTTTTATGAAAAATGACTGATGAAACCAGCTTCTCTTGGAACTGTAGAAAGGAGCAACTGTTCTCTCCAAAGCGTTAAAAGATCTGATCCAAGTTAGCCCTTTGGCATTCAAAATCAGACTTTTGCCCATAATCCAGGTTGCAATTAATCCTGAAGTGCCTTTTATACCTCCCAGAAATAATTAACTAAAAGGCCCAATGGGATTTTAGCACTGAGTGTCCTCATGCTTGTCTGTGGTGGAAGGAACTCCTGCAACCAAAGAATGGCATTTCCTCCTGGCTCTGGAGGCTGGGGAATGTCTGGAAGGCTCTTTGCAGAGCCTGGGATATTTTGAGAACATGTTCCCTTAAAATGGACCAGGAAGGCCTGTAATGAATGATTGAGCCATAAAGACTTGTTCACTTGGTATGAGAGAGAGTGACCCAGGATTTTAAAAAGATTTGTTTATATATTTCATGACAGACAACACTGCTAATAGGAAGTTCATTTTTTTAATTTAAATTTATTTATTTACATTTATTCACTGTACATCATTACAGCATACAAAATAAGATTTCCCATCCAGAGTACACTGTACATTGGCTCAATCAAGCACATCAACGTACATGTTATTGTCAACAAATAATTTTCCATTTCTTGTTCCCTGTACGTTTTGGTTTTTTTTTTTTTTTTCCCATCCTTGATTCCCTGTCTCTTACCCTTTGCCATCTCCCACTCTCCTCCCACACTGTCTCTGGTATCTATGTTTGCTTTCTATACTATTTTCCCCCACATTTTATTTAGTCACTAAAGATCTTAACTAATCTAAATATTTTCATAGCGAGCACAGCTGATATATACATTTCCATGAACACAAGTCCAACTTTAGGCATAAGCCTCAGTGAGAAGAATGAACATCCTATAAAGTAGCACCTAGCTGGGGCTATATATCTTACTGCAGTCATTGAATAGGTATTTTTAATGCATTTTTTTTTAATTTCACGAAAAACAGTTTTAGGTTAATAGGGCCTTCATGCCACAATCTATCCCCAGCCTCAGTCAGCCCCAAGTCATGGGCACACACCTGCCTAGCATACTCAGGGAAGTTTGTGGGCTTGAACCTTCCAATGAGGGGCTGCTTTGCATTTGGCAGTGTTTTTTTGCTGTGCCATCATCTAGCCCCAAGAAATGTTTTATTTCTACAGCATCAAGAGCAATAATATGATGGCTCTCCAAAAAATTTATGAAAAAATGCATATTGTGAAAAAATTATGCCTCTCACAGCCTCGCTTCCAAGATGACAAAGAAAAGAAGGAACAACTGCCGTGACAAAAAGGGCCCCCCAAGAACAGATGAATGGATTGAAAAACTGTAGCACATATACTCTATGGAATACTATTCAGCCATAAAAAACAACAAAACCCTGACTTTTGACAGAAAGTGGAAGAATAGGAACAATAAGAGAGGAAAGCCAGCCTATGAAGGAGAGACATTGTATGTCCCCACTTTATATTGAGTGTCTACCCTCTATGACAGAAATTGATTGACTAAACGTTATAGAAACACAGTAAATGGATGTGAATACCAGATACAGTATGTGTGGAAGAGTAGAATCTGAGGAAGGACATTTAGAAGAAAAATAGGAAGGCAAAGCATTAATGGCACAAAGAAATGTGGTATTATCTGTTGAAGATACTTTTATAGTTTTATCAACTATACTAGGGAGAAATGTTCACATGTTAAAATATTCAGTTTGTAAGCTAAATAATGTGATTGAATGTAAAAGAGAAAATGAAATTTTAAAAAGTTAAAAATAATAATAAATATATTTTAAAAAATAATTCTTAAATAGAGAAAGTAAAAACAGTATCTGACTTTCTAGTTTTTCAACCATTTGGCACATTTTGGGTACTTTTATGTGGCATTTTCTATATTTTATACACTATTATCTTAACACTGAAAAAACAGTTGTTAAATACGTTTTTGTTTAAAATTGAAGATTTAATTAAAATCTTCTAGTCAATTATTAGCAATATCAAGTCTTTTTACAAATGTGTAGAAACATTTTTCTCTGCAGTTAATTGGTCTTCATAATTGTTCATTTTCCCCTTGGAAATTTTCAGCCTTTAAAAGAATATTTACTAAAAGTATGTTTTGGGTTTTAAAAATAGCTCTTTTTTGTTACTAAATTAGTGATATGTATTGTCTTTTTTTTTTTTTCTTTAATAAAAGGGCCCCAGCCATGTGTAGCCTATTTGCTGCATGAACTATGCCCAATGCTTGCCCAAGGACAAGGCCATTAAGAAGTTTGTCATCTGAAACATAGTAGAGGCTGCAGCCATCAGGGACATCTCTGAAGCAAGTGTCTTCAGTACCTGTGTGCTCCCCAAGCTGTATGTGAAGCTGCATTACTGTGTGGGTTGTGCCATTCATAGCTAGGTAATCAGGACTGATCTCATGAAGCTCAGAAAGACTGAACACCCCCCACCCCGATTTAGACCTGCAGGTGCTGCCCCTTGCCCTCCATCAAAGCCCATGTAAGGAGTGGAGTCTTTAAGGACTGGAGAACTATCCTCTGGGAAAAAATAAAATGCAAATTATATATTAAAGAAAAAGAATTATTCATGGACTTCAAAACATTTTGCACCAAAATAAGCTCTTTTATTTCTTTTAAAGAGAGATTTTTTACTATTTGGTATATGTGCTCACCAGAGAGACAAAGACAGAGAGACAGAAAGTGAGGAAATAATCCCACAGGGGGGATGGCCATACCACAATCCTTTCTCTACCATTCTCCTCTTGGGATCTTGAGCACTCCTACACACACCCCTGGCATGAGTTTTAAGTCACTGGGTCTGGGCCTCCAATAGGGAGTGATTGGGCCATAATTAATTCTTCTTCCTCTATAATTTTCATCTTATTTAGATTTGGGGCATGTATGCACAAATGCCTGGTATGTTTCTCAAGCCACTGGGTCTGAGATTTGAACTACAGTCAGCCATGTATTATCTGGCCGCATTAGCCACCAGGACACAGGACTGGCCCGTAGACTCATATTTTATTTCTAGTTTTCCCCAAACTTGTTGAAATCCCTTTGATTTCAGTTCTCACACAAACACACACGTGACATCTGTATGTGCATTCCTGAGGGTGACTTGCCCTCGTGTGACATTTAAGATCACACCGTCTCTGTCATCTTACACTGCCTTCCCTTCCCTTCACATCACATCTCTTTCCATTGCTACCACACTGAACCCACAATAGCGCAGCTCCATATTGCTCATTTGTAGAAGCCAGAGAACATGTGATCACCTAAAGCAATTCTGGGATGTCTCACCTGTGTTCAGATGGCCTCTAAGGCTGCCTGACAAGTGATGAGCACTCTCCCTCAGTTAGGGAATCGAAAGACAGCAGGAGATGTCTGTATTTTGTAGCTTTTAAATTATGCGTATGTGGCTTGGTGGGAAGGGAGGTGATCAAAGCACGCGCACAAGGCACGCTGATGCACATCCATCTGGGTTCTTGCTATTCTCGATGACCCTCTAGCCCCCACACTTCCTCTGGACTTCTAAAAGGCCAGTGGTAACCACTTACCAAACATTACACCATATTCCCTTTGAGCAGCTGAATGTTCAATCTGGAACCTCACCTTTATATCAGGAGGGATCCGCTGGGGAAGAAAAGGGGAGAGAGGTGAAATGCCCATGATGTGCTTGGTGCTGTCCATTTATGCTCTGATTTATTTTACCAGATAACACTGTTGGTGGGTGGAGTATCTGTGTTTTATAGACTGGGATAGACTCTTCATTGACAGTGATTGCATACTTGCCCCCCCCCACCAGTCCCTTTTCAAGCAGATAAGCACTCTCTAATTGTTGGCTATTATTATTGTTGCTATTGTTCTTTTGCACGACTGCTCTGGAGGAGCAGTGGAGTATTGATTTCATCAACTTTGGCATTGTTTGAGTCTCAGCTCTGCCTCTTATAAGCTGAGCTTTCTTTTCTTTTCTTTTTTTTTTTTTTGAGAGGTTTTTGCTATAGGGCGCGTGCACTCACCAGACAATCAGAGAGAGACAGAGAGATAGAAAGTGAGAAATCACCCCCCAGGGGGCATGGCCACACCGCAATCCCTTCTCTTCCATTCTCCTCTTGAGATTTTGGGCACGCACGCACATGTGCCCGGCGTGTTTAAGCCACCGGGTCAGGGATGCGAACCACAGTCGACTACATGGGAGTCCAGCAACATAGCCATTACACTAACTGCTGGTCCCGAGCTTTCTTGGGTCATGTAATTTTAGAATTCTTAGTTTCTTCACCTGAGAAACAGGTTGGGGCAGGTGATCACAGATTTGTTGTGAGTGTGCTCAGCACATAGGAAGTATAGGCCAACCGGCAGACCATAGGAAGTGTAGACTGACCGGCAGACTGTTCTACAAGACTGGACTGAGATGAAGCTCTTTTACCAGCCAGAGGTGTTTGCCAACTGGGGAAAACTTATGGTCCACCATTCTTTCCATCAATGTTCATGGAGCATCTAATGACTCTGCTGGTTTTCTAGCTCTGGAGAAGTAGTTGAAAACTTATATCCCAGTTAAGAAGAGATGAATAATGATGGGACCAGCAGTTAGCATAATGGCTATGTCACTGAACTCCCATGTAGTTTACTGCGGTTCAAGTCCCGGACCTGGTAGCTTAAACTCACGCTGGGCGTGTGTGTGTGTGTGCCCAAGATTCTGAGAGGAGAATAGATGAGAAGGGATTGTGGCATTGTCATCCCTTCTGGGGAGTGATTTCTTGATTTCTATCTCTCTGTCTCTGTCTGTCTTTCTGGTGAGCACACATACCCTATAGCAAAAATATTTCCAAAAAAAAAGAAGAGATGAACAATAAGCAAGCAAGTAAATAGATGCTTGTAGATAAAGATGGGCATAAACAAAGCAGAGTGATGTGATGGTGATAGGTGACAGGGAGGGGAGGGCAACACTAACAGGGTTACCAGGGTCACCAAGGTCTGCGAGGGAGATCATCTGAGTTGAGAATAATGGGAAGGAGCCAGGCAGGGGGAGGTTGATACTGTACAGAGTAGTGCAAAGCTTAAATGATTTTCTGGCTAAAGTCCTTATTAACTTTCTTTTTTAAAAAATAATTATTTATTTAATTTTATTTATTCATCCATTTATTTTAATTTGACCAGAGAGAGAGAGAGAGGGGAAGTGAGAAAGCAAGCTACCAGGTCCAGGACTTGAACTGTGGTCGGCCATGTGGGAGTGTCCAGCGCCTTAACCACCACGCCACCCACTGGTCCCTAAAGTCCTTATTAACTTTAAATCCATGTTTTCTTTCTCTACAGAGATACAAGAATGGAAAGTTATCTGTTGATAATGATATATACGGTGGTATCTTTGACTTGATTGACATGCATTGCATGCATGCATGCTGGGAAAAGCCATATCGCAAGCTGTAAAGATGTACAATGATTAAAAGTTTAAAAAAAAAAACAGAATAGCAACATATTCATTCTTAGTTTCTGACTATCACAATTTGCTGGACCAAGTCAGCCTAAGGACACCCACAGCCTAATCAGAATCTTGGGATGAAATGTAACTTGGGAATGAACAGAATGGTGACCTTTGTGATCAGTGACTAGTATATGGCTTGCTGTTAAATTCTGGAAAAACCCTGAATTCCAACTGTTGTTGGAAACTAGAGCCTGGTCACTCCCCCAGAAATAATCTTAGATCTGTCAGGAACATAGATAGATCTGGGTGCTACTGGCTTCTAGGAAGTGAGATGAGAAGTGTGTTAAGTCATTCTACAGACTCATCTCAGGGAAAGTTTGAACCTCTGGGCCTGAGGAACAGGTGGTGTAGTTAATCTATTAATAGAAGTAAGATTGTAGAAACATTTATTCATTTAGCTAATGTGTTGAGCACCTACTATTTTCTAGGAAATCTTGTGGGTAAAGGGAGTGCAAAGATGAATAGGCATGTGGTCTGCTCTCCAGGAGCTTACTGTCTGTGGGGTTGAGCCACAGCTTCTGTAGTTACTGGTAGTTTGATTTTAACATGCTACTTCTTATTACTGAACTTTAGCTTTCTCATCTGTAAATTGACAGGATTTAATTGGGGGACTGGTGGGAGCTTTCCAGTGCTGCAGTTCCACATGGTTAGCCAGGGGAGCCAACCTAGGGCTGTATGTCTGAAATAAGACAACGAAAGGTAACAGGGACAGGGACGTTTGGGAATGAGACCCAGCATGGCTGCCTGTGATGTTTATGAGGTTGTGCATTGAAATAGGTTTGATTTCTCAATTAAGGACAAAGCCTTCAGCAGTGCTATCCAAGATGAAATCATTGGTTTTGATTTTTTTAAAAGTAAAAATAGCATATTTTTAGAACTAGCATCTACAGAACTTATTGGTAAGTTTCCAATTAAATTTCAGATTGGATTTGGAGACATATGGCTTTTAAGTAAATGGAAAGGGAAGTGGTGACCCTCCGGAACCAGCACAGATTCACTAAAAGACGTTCACCATTTAATCTAACTGGAGCATCTTTTATGTATATGTGCCAGGGACTATTTTAGGCACTGAGGATACAGCAGTAACTAAAATAGCTAAAAATTGTTTTTCTTTTGCGGTATTTACTTTCTATAGAGAGTATGGGAAATGACAGACAATAACCAAGACAAATACAGAAGACTTTAGAGTGTATGAGATGATAATAAGTCACAGGGAGAAAAACAAAGCAAGAAAGGAGACAGGGATGCTGTTATTTCTTTATTTTTATGTATTTATTTTTTAATTGGCTGAGAGTGCATGCACTCACCAGAGAAAAAGAAAAAGAGAGAGAGGAAGAAAATACCCCATCACTGGAGGTGGTCACTTCATAATCCCTTTTCCTCCGTTTATACATCCTGTTGGGATTTGGGGCATATATGCACATGAGCCTGTCAGAGCTGGGATTCAAAATTGTTGGCCATGTGGGATCCAGCTCCCTTAACTAATTTTATTTCCATCCCTAATTAAAAAGGGTCATCAGTGGGGAATAGAAAGTGACTTCTTAAAAATACAGGGTTTTCTTTGGGGATGATGAAAATGTTTTGGAAGTAGACAGTGGCGATAGTGTAGAACATTGTGAGTGTACAATATAGCAGTGATCTGTACACACTAAGATGGTTAATTTTATCTTATGTATTAGGTCATTGGGAAAGTTATGACATATTTTTCTATGCAAAAATGCATCATGACTTTTCCTACGGCTCAATAAATCTTACCTCAATTAAAAAGAGTCATCAGGGAAGGACTGTTTGAAAAGGTGACATTTGATAAGGACCTGAAGGAAGAGCCAGACAGAGGAATGGCAAGTGCAAAGTCTAAGTAGAAGGTTGCTGGCATATTTGAGAAATAACACGGTGGTTCTTGTGGTTGGAGTGGAGAGAGTAAGGGGGTGACATTTGGAGGTGAGTTAGAAGGAGAATGGGGCATGTCAAGCGAACTTACTTTTCTCTTTCACGAGATTACCAACATGATCATTCAGGAAATACCAGGGGCAGCCTTGTGCAATGTCTTTTCTGATATCTTGATGATAGAGATGGAAAGTTGCTTATAATTTTAGAGAAACTTCCGCACAACCTACTGTGCCTCAACTGTGTTGCTCAAATAACTGATGACAACCAGGTGTTTTGTGAAAAACAAGGCTACACCTGGAGGACTGTGTTTAGTTCCAAGAGTCACATGGTTTTTGGAAGGATATTTAAAAGTAGGAAAGTGTCTCAGAGGGGCAGTAAGAATGGTGGGAAGACCCTCACAACCAGGAGCCATGAGGAATGGTGAAGAAATAGGGGGCATTTGACCAGGAAAAAAGGGAAGTACTGGAAACTTGATTGCATCTTCAGATGTTGGAGAGGGAAGACCTGGATTTGTATGGTTACAAAGGGAAGATCTGGAACCAGTAGGTACAATCCAAGTTATAAGACCCAGATTTAGTTTCCAGAAAAGAAAAACATTCTCTGGCTGCTGGAAGTGAGTTTCTCAGTCCTTACAATGTTTGAGCAGAAATCCCCCTTTTAGGAAATTTCTTCAATGGGAATTGAAATCCTCCAATTCTTATCCTTCCCACAGAAAACAGCAGAAATGTAACTTGTGATGTTATTTTATGATCACCTATTTAATACTTATCATTAAGATTAGGAGTGGGGGACCACTGTAACTAAGAACTTTCTGTGGAAGTTTGTGAAAGGGACTTAACATAATATTGACTCTAAATAATCCTCAACTGGCCATTAAAATATTTATTTTATACACAGGTGGTATCTACACATTTAAGACATTTCTAACAGGAAGTGTGCCTCTGTCCTCCTGAGACAACCACAGGTACCAGATTTTTGAGGTTCATTCTAGAGAACTCAGGGCCTTCCTACGTCTTTGTGGATGAAAGTGAAGATAAAACAGGTTTTGTTTCCCCATTCATGTTCTGAACAATTTGAGATAGAAGATTTAGCTTCAGGGACTTACAGTGCCAGGTTTATTAGCATTATTGCTACTGTGGAATGTGGCCTTGGGGGTGGGGAGAGGCAGAAATGTTACATTAAGTGATGTTCCTCAACATGGAAGTGAGCAGAGGGAGTGATGGGTTAGGGTTCTTATGTAACCATGGACTTAACCATAGGCCGTGTTCTTATCTAACCCAGACAGTACCACACAATGCATATTATTGCTTTTGTGCTTCTGTATACATCTTCCAGACGGCTTTATGTCAGTGCAGTGCTGTAGAGATCCCCATTCTTTTTAAGAGATGCAGAAAAGTCCATTGGCTGGGTGGATGATAATTAGCTGAACCAGCCCCTATTGATGATATCTAGGTGGTTTCCCATCTGCTGCTGTTACAAATAACGTTGCAGTGACTATCTCTTTGCACACACACAAATACATCTTAATCTTCCATGTGGCTGGCAGATTTACCACGGCTCCAAGGACCAGGGCTTAATGAATAATAGTTTGGTTCCCCACAGAGACGAGATAATGAATGTTACTAGCATTGGAATGTCCTTATCTCTTTCTTTGGAGGATCATATTTTAGTAGCTAGAATTCTCAGCTACTCAGATTTATGTTTGGTAAGGGTGGTGCCCTATTGATTGTGACTCTCTAGTTATTGGTTGTTGGTGGTGAAACTGGTTGGCACTTTCCAAGAGAAGTTTGCCTGCTGGGAAACATCATGCTGGGAGCCAGGCTGCCTAGTGGAATTTTGCTGAGTGCATGCAAATGAGGCAAGAGCTAGTCTAGAAATTTTAAAAGATCCTTGACTTCCTTGTGAACTGCAAAGCTCTTTCTATTCCTATATGTGTTCCATTTATTCAAGCCACTTGTGGTAATCCTTAAATAAAGCCTGTGGATGGTGTTAGGGATCTGGTGTCAAACTGCTCAGGTGTGAATTCTTGCTTTGCCATTTATTAATTTAGTCACCTTGGGAAATCTCTTGACCTCAAAGAGAGTTTCTCTATCTCAATACTATTGAAATTTGGGATTGGATCATTTTCTTTGTGGGGCTGTCCTAATCATTGTAGAATGTCTCCATCCATAAGGTGCCAGGAGCACCCCTCCCCATCATGTGATACCCCAAAATTCCTTCAGACACTGCTGAATGTTTTCTGGGGAGAGTGGAATCAGCCCTGTTGGGAACTGTTGCTTTAGATGGTTGTTTCCTGGGCCCAACCTGTAGTGTAGTGGTTAAGCCCTGTGCATAGGGAGCCCACATCTCACATAGCCAACCATAGTTCAAAGCATGGTCCTGGCAGCTTGAAACACATGCCAGAAGTGTATGCATTCTACCCAGGATCCTGATGGGATGGAGAAATGTGACTATGCCCCACTGGGAGTGGGTTCTCTCTCTCTCTCTCTAACTCTCTGCTGAACTCTTGTACCCCCCTGGCAATTAACAAAAAGAGTTTCCTCATGTATAAAACAGGACTAATATTAGTACCTAATGCATAGTACCTACTGACATGAAGCTATATGTAAAGCAGTTCGCACAATAAAAACTTGCTGTTGTTACATTCCTGTTCTTGTCCTTATCTGGCACATGATAACTGAAAAGCATGTTCTCCTACTGAACCAGAGAGGTGGCATTGCTCTCTTCTACAGATGAGGAAATGAGACTAAGAGTGAGCTAGGTGGTGACATGGGGGTAGAATCAGCAACTAAGGGAGGCCATCAGAGGCTGTCTTAGCCTGGGATCCCTAGAAAATAGAGCCAAAGCTTAGGAGTTAATACTATGTTGGAAAATGTAACCCCAGAAACCTAAGAGTGGAAGAGAAAAAGAGGTGAGGCAGGGAATGGGGAGAAGCAAATTAGATGTTAGATGTTTTCCTGATATGAAAACTCAGCCAAAGGTCTTTAGGAAAACCATGTAGGATCTTCTGCTGGAAGAGGAAGGGCAGAGAATATATTCGCCAGTCCTTGTATTCATCCGTTTGGATGTAGTATGCTTAGTCTAAAAATGAGTTTGTTTCTTTGTATCTGTATTCACATCTCTCAGTATTATCTATATCAATAGCTATACATATACTTATGTCTATACCCATACTTGTCTAAAACTAATATATAGCATATTTCTGACAATATTTATAGGAATCTAGTAGTTTATGTTGCTTTTTGCTGTAGCAAAGCTGGGTGGAGGGCAGGGAGTCAAAGATGGCAAAATTACTCTTTATTTAAAATCCTTTTATTCTACTTGATTAGAAAAAACAATTTCCATGTATTACTTAAAAAAAAATTAGAAACCATTGGATTAAAAGAATCAAGAGCCAGCCACACACAGACACACATGGTCTCCCTTGGGTTGGAGGTTAAAGTTAATTAACCTGGTAGAATTTGGTTATTGTTAAACTGCAGTTACAAGGTTCAAGATTTTTTTAAAAAAAGGTTTTTGCCATAGGGTATGTGCAATTGACAGAGAGCCATAGAGAGGGAAAGTGAGAAATCACCCCTGGAGAGATGTTCACACTACAATCCCTTCTCTATTCTCCTCTCAGAATTTTGGGCATGCACATACATGTTCTTGGCATGATTCCCCAGCTGCCAGGTCTGGGACTTGAACAGTCAGCTCTGTGGGAGTCCAGCACCTTAATTACCACACCACCTACTGGCCTAAGCTTTAAGCTTATATTCTTTTTTCTAAGCTGCTGGATACAAAGGGAGATCCCCCAACTGGTTCACTCCAAGTTCAGTTATAATATTTTGAGCCGAATCAACATGGAGGGGGTGGGAGTCCAAATGAAGGGGATAGCGAGAAGCTTCTGACCCTTTCTGCATGTTAATTTGGCAGTGAGGCACCTTCTGATAAGATATACCCATCTTGCTTGAAATGACCTGGAGGGTGTGAAAGGAGGGAAAAAAAGCAACATTTCTTAAGTATGTTTTAGATGTTGAGAACTTTACAAAAGTACTTTCCGTAATTTTTGTAAGTCTCCCATTTTGCATATGAGAAAACTGAGGCTCCAAAGTGTAAGAGAATCTGTCCAAGGTCATTGCACTAGCGAGAAGAGAGCCAGAATTTGAGTCCAAGTCTTTATAAGAGGAAGAAGGGGTAGGAAAGGAAGGAGGGAGTGTGGATGATCTTTCTGTTAAACTATGATTTTCAGTGGAGGTTTGTCTAGAGTAGAAGGAATGAGGTCAGCTACCTAGCGGTATGACAAGTCACAAGATAAGTGAGACCCATCTTCCTGGCACACCATTTATTTCTGATGAAAGCCATAAAAATTAACTTATACGAAAATAAATGCAGATGTAATATGAAGTCAAATGCAAAGGTCACATTAGTGTTTAAGATAAAAATTGAAAATATCAGAGAAATTCTTTGCTTGTTTCAAAATCCTTTTCCCACAGCCTCTAACATCAGGGGTTCTGTACGGTAACACCTTCCCAAACCAGTGCAGTGCATTTGGCCACATGCCCACCTCCCAGGTGCTGCTGTGCATTGTAAGTCAGCTTTGACATTCAACCAAGGGGGCCAGAGAGGTATCAGGAATGGAAGACAAGGGGGATAATGTGGGTGGGGGTGGGGGAGCACCTTCCATGTAAAATATGTAATGTGAATTCTTAGAGATCCTCTAAAGGCAGATATTTCATCCACCATCTGAGTCAGACAGTGCCTGAAAGCAGTATGGTGAAGACAAGACAGGGATGCAAACTGCATGCTAGGTCCGTATTGCTGCTTCTGGGTCCTGTGTCTGCAGCAGACATTGCTAATCAATCACAGCACACTTTCTTTACTGAACATGGACATGATCTCACAATTTTTCTAACCCAGGCCCTCAGATATCTACTATTGGGTAAATTGGCATATTTAGTGAAACCTATTTGCCATGCAAGAATTATTTGTAGGAACTAACTTGGGAGCCAGAATGTCTAGATCCAAATACTGGCTTTGACACTTAGCTATGTGGCTATCCCAAGTCACTGAACTCAAGGGACCTCAATTTACCTCCTCTATAAAATAAGAATAAAAATAATACCTATCATATAGAGTAATTATACAGTAGTTCCTGTGATGCATAGAAGATACCTTCCAAGACCCCCAATAAATGCCCGGAACTGCAGATAACTTGAAACCACTGATAACTGAGAAGGCAACTACGTGACTAACAGGCCTGCAGTGTATACAAGCATGGATGTGCTGAGCAAAGAGATGGCTCACGTGCCCGTGGGATGGAGCAGGATGGCGTGAGATTTTATTGAACTACTCAGAATGACTTGTAACTTAAAACATATGGATTACTTATTTCTGGAATTTTCCATTTAATATCTTTGGACTATAGTTGACTGTAGGTAACTAAAACTATAGAAAGTGAATCACAGGGGGAGGGGGCTACTCTAATGATTAAATAGGTTAATACATGTAAGCTCTTAGGACTGTTCCTAACATCAGTGCTCTCTGCATGCTTACATCATTGATCTAATTTAGTAAGGCAGCTCCATGTTACAGATAAAGAAACTGAGGCTGAGTAAACTATTCTTTCCACCACTTCTGGCAAATGTCTCTGCGTCTCTGTAGAAGATTAAAAACTGGGCCTCATATGGGCCAGCCAGTGACATGGTGGTTAAGGGGGCTGAATCCCACATGGCTGACTGCACGGTTTGAGTCCCAGACCCAGTGGTCTGAGAACCATGCTGGGCATGTGTATATGTGCATGACCAAAATCCTGCAAGGAGAAAAGCAGGAGAGACTACAATGTGGCCATTTCCCCTGGAGGATCCTTTCTTACTTCCTTTCTCTCTCTCTCTGGCAAGTGCACAAGCCCTACTGAAAATTAAAAACAAACAAACAAAACCAACCAAACAAAAAAACTGGCCATCATGTGCCTCTCAACTGAAAATAGAAGCTATTGATCTGTCCTTTCAGTCAAGGATGTCTATGTGAATTGACCAATAGAAAGTGGTAAAAAATGACAGCACCAGTTCAGAGCTTAGGCCTCCAGAGTCCTACAGCTTTCTCTCTTGATATTTTTGGAATCCTCCACCACCATATGAATGAACCCAGGCTAGCAAAATGGATGATGAGACACGTTGGTCAGAGACCCTCATTGCTACTGCTATAACCAGTCAGCCACCAGTCACATGTGGGAGCCCTAAGCCACCATCGGTGATCACAGACACATGCATGAACCTCATTCAAAAATCAGTTTACCGAGCTTGTGCTAGAAGAACTTGCATCTGAGTCCAGCTCACATTGCTGACCCACAGAATGCTGAAGAAAAGATTACTATTGCTTTGAACCAACCACTAAATTTGGGGGGTAACTTGTTACACAGCAACATATAATTGATACATGGACTATGTAGGAATGGATAGTCAAGTTCAACCAGCCAAAATGGCCAGGAGAATTTGGGCTTAGTTTTGAAATTTTTTATTTTATAGCTCTGACATCTGGTCAAGATATGTCTGAGTAAGTATCATTTTTATTTCAGACCTGTATTGTTTCTGACCATTGATTCTTCAATTAGGGCACCCTTTAGATTCCAGAAAAACTCAGACGCAACCCTCTGCAGCAAGCAAGAAAGAGAGGAGGGAGGGTGGTTTGGCTCAGTGTTTTTCAATCTATGATGAACTGCTCACAAGAGGTGACAGAGTTACTGCCAGCAGCTAGAGCTCCAGAATGCTCCAGAACATACCCTCCCATAATTTCCACAGAACAGCTTTATTTGGTGATACACATAGTTACTTAGACATGAATTTCTGTTTACTTACCATGTTCCAGTCAAACACTCTTGAAAGTCTGACTGCCTGACCATGAAATGATGAGCGTGTTTGTTCATCGACAAGAGGTATCGCCTGCTTTTAAAATGTTTGATATCCTCTGCTGGGTATAATATTTTCTCAGCGTCCTTTTCAGAAGGTGAAAGTATTTTCCTGGAAAGGTAATTCTGCCTGTAGTTAAGTCAGAG
>NW_006159657.1:4826522-4842535 GCF_000334495.1 Tupaia belangeri chinensis | reverse complement strand
GGGAGGCTGGCCTAGCTGGAGGAGGGCAGAGGCTGGCTTCCTTGTCTGGATGGGCTAACAGTGCAAGACAGAGATTTTGAGGAGCCTGAGAGGTTCCCAAGGTCACCCCCGGCCCTCCTCTAAGTTCACTCTCATGGGTGAGGTGACCCTTAGACCCCCTCCTGGCCCACACCCAGCAGCTTCTTGGCAGTGCCCTTCCTTTCCTCCCTCTGCAAATCCAGAGTCTTCCTGCGGGCAGTGGCTATAGCCAGAAGGGCACAGGCTTCCTTGACAGCAGGGAATTTGACTGCTTTATTTTTCCTTCTGCTCTTTCACAGCCTTCTGTCTTCTCTCCACGG
Organism: Tupaia belangeri chinensis; assembly: GCF_000334495.1. NCBI lineage: Eukaryota > Metazoa > Chordata > Mammalia > Scandentia > Tupaiidae > Tupaia > Tupaia belangeri. The sequence goes on along the minus strand of NW_006159657.1, from coordinate 4,842,197 downwards.
CCTCCTACTTAGCAGCCTGGCCACAGAAGGAAACATCCACCCCCCACACATCCTTTTTTTTTTTTTTTTTTCCTCTCTGCTTTCATCTTTTTAGCCATGGATGGCCCCTTTTCTCTCCTATTACTTCTTGGGTAGCTTTATTCTCAAGAGGCAGACAGGGTTCAGGAGACCAGCTTTGTGACCCTGAGAAAGTGGCCTCTCCTCTGTGGGCCTGTTTGCTCAGCAGTGAGGAGAGGGAGTTGGCCCCAAGACTGTCAGATCAGCAAATCCATGCTTCCTGTGCTGCTGGGCCATGAGCCCCCAAGGACCAAGGTTCTAACATGACCCCCTGTTCTCTGTTTGTTACAAAGGAGATTAGCAAGTGTTAGACAAGTAAAGACTAGAGCCAAAAGGGGCTTTGTTTTACATATTAAGAAGGCTGAGAGAGGGAATCAAGGGGGGGAAAGAAGCAAAATATGTAATAAACAGAAAATGGAAAATTATTTGTTGATGATAACACGTATGATAATATCCTTGATTGAGTCAATATACAGTGTATTCTGGGTGGAAAATCTCACTTTGAATACTCTAATGTATTCTGTAAATGAATATAAATAAATAAATTTAAAATATAAAAAATAAAACAAGAAGGGCTGACACCAATTGAAAGGGAGAGGTCTCTTCCACTTTGTGAATCTGTTTTAATGCCTTGTCTGTGTCTCACAAAAAATAATTAGCATCATAGAGACCAAAGGGCAATACTGGGGTAGAGACCCTTAAAGACCTGGTAAACTTCTGTATTTCTGTAATTGCTTAATGTGTTTTTACTTCTTCATGTAACCCCTCCTACCCCTTATTTTGCTTGCCATTGTTTCTGTTCCAGGCTGATGCCACCATGAATTCTAAATGAACTTGGAGCCCGTTGTTTGAGGGTGCTGAAGTGTCCACCAGATTACTCCTTCCTGGCCACCCTCGTGTCTCTGGCATCTATCTATCTGACCCTGAGTACATATGCATTAACATATAAGCAAATTTCTCTTACAGGTAAAGGATTCTTTTTTTTTTTTTTTTGAGAGATTTTCACTGTAGGGCGCGTGCGCTCGCCAGACAGACAGAGAGAGACATAGAGACAGAAAGCGAGAAATCACCCCCCAGGGGGGATGGTCACGCCGCAATCCCTTCTCCTCCATTCTCCTCTCGGGATCTTGGGCACGCACGCACACGCGCCCGGCGTGAGTTTTAAGCCACCGGGTCCGGGACATGAACCGCGGTCGACTACGTGGGAGTCCAGCGACATAGCCATTACGCCAACTGCTGGTTCCCCAGGTAAAGGATTCTTGACATTAATTACTCTTAGTCTAGAAGATGAATAATATGCAGAAGATGTTCAACAGCCTCAAACAAATATATGTTGGTACTTAGAGGCTAGTATTGCTCTAGATGCTGGGAACCAGCAGTGAGGAGAAGCAGTGGGGAGACAGACAGCAAAGAAATAAATCAGTAGTGTATATGTGTGTGTTTAGCAGAAAAATGTCCCTCCCATTCCCAAAGATGTCTATGTCCTAGTAACCAGAACCTGTGATTATATGGTGTTACATGGCAAAGAGGAATTAAGGAAGCAAATGGAGTTAAGGTGGCTAATCAGCTGGCCTTAAAATAGGAAGATTACCTGGGATTATCCAGGTGAGCCCAATGTAACTACAGCATCCTTAAATGTGGAAGAGGGAAGAATGAGAGTCAGAGTCAGAGAGACGCTTTGTGAGAAATACTTGACAAGCCATTCTTGGCTTTGAGGATAGAGCAAGGAATGCAGAAGCTCTGGAAGCTGAAAAAGCCACGAAAATGGCTTCTCCTCTGGATCCCCTAGGAAGGAACACAGCTCTGTTCATACCTTCACTTTATTCTGGTGAGACACATTTTGGACTTCTGATCTCCAGAGTGTGAAATAATAAACCTGCATTTTTTTAAAGCCAATAAGTTTGTGATAATTTGTTACAGCAGCAGTAAGAAACTAATACACTGGGTTCCTCATTTAGGAGCAATGCCTATCTGAGAGGACTTAATTAGGTTTCCACTGGAGGCAAGTGTGTGTGTATGCCTTGCCCCCTCATGAAGTTCAGTTGCCAAGTAACACTACTCACAGTTTGTCTGTTTCAAGCATTGGACTTTTCCACGTTGTCAGCCTTTACTGAAATAAGATTTCTTGGGTCATTGTTTTTCTCTCCTCACGATAAAGCCAGCCGAACATCAGGGTGAGTGTAACTCCCCCACAGGCAGAGCAATTGATGGTAGGACAGCGTTTCTGAGAGGAGTGACTCGATAGGGACCACTTTTCTTCAGAAGATAATACGGCCTTTGGGCATAATGTCAGGATGGAAGAGCAACCCTGAGTACAGCATCCTGCAGGCTGGGTGTGCAGACAGGAGACATCACAGAGACCTGGCTTCAAACCTCAGCTCTGCCACCACATGCTTTGGGATCTTCACTGGTCCCTCTACTTTCCTGAGTCTGTGTCCTTATTTAGTAGAATGACCTAAGGGTTCTTTAAGATAAAATTAGTAAAGTGTAATATCTAACGTTTATGGAACATTTAGGCAGAGTGCTCTAAGTGTTTTTGTTTATTTCTTTTCCTCCTCCTCCTTCTTATTCTTTTTAGAAATTGCCCGAGAATGCATGCACTCGACAGTTAAGAGACAGATAGAGAGATAGCACCCCCTGATAGGGTGTGATCAAGCTACAATCCCTTCTTTTCTCCATCCTGTAGCGATTTGGGGCATGCATGCACAAACACCTAGTTTTGCAAGCTTTGAGGGCTGGTATTTGAACCACAGAGTTGGCCATGTGGGGTCTCCTCTCTACTAGGTTACAGAGCCGGCCCAGCTCTCTAAGTGTTGAATATTGATGAATTTATGAATCCTTATGACAGCCCTATGAGGCTGGCAGGTTATTTCCATTTTACAGATGAGGTGATGAGGCAAAACTTGCCAAGATTCAAGTGATGAAATTGATATTCCAACCAGGCAGGCTGGCTGTAGAACCTACTCTGGGCCCCCATGCCATTCTGCCTCTCTCACCACACAGGTGTGGAATTAATGAGAGTGCTATTATGACTACCGAGCTCCATGAGGGAGACTTGGAAGCAGGCAGTATTAAGAATCAAATGGAAACTTGAGGGTTTATTTACATCTGAAGCCAGAAAACTTTTCCTGTAAAGGACTGAATAGCAAATGTTTTCAGCTTTGTGGACTGTGGCCTTTATTGTTAAGTACTCAGCTATGGTGTGGCACAAAAGCAGAACTAGATAGGGCATAAACAAACAAGCGTACCTAGGTTCCAACGACACTTTATTGACTAAAGCAAGTGCTAGGCCATAGTTTGCCAATCCTTTATCTTGTTCAGTCTTCTAATTTCTTAATTTTATTTTTTATGCCATAGGGCACATATGCTAACTGGAGGGAGACAGAGAGAGAGGGAAAGTGAGAAATCACTCCCCCTCCCCAAATGAGGTGGCCACCCCTCAGTCACTTCTCCTGGGATTTTGAGCACACATGCACCTGTGCCTTTACCTGATGTGATTGTTCAAGCTGCTGACCCTGGTACTTAAGCCATGGTCAGCCATGTGGAAGTCCAATGTCTTAACCACCACACCATCTGCTGTTCCCAGTTTGACCTTCTAATTTTACAGATATGAAAATTGAGATTTGGGGTGGGACTTCCCCAAGATCACACAGTGAGTTATCAGCAAAGCCTTGATAAACTCAAGATATGCAGACAAGTTGTTTTTTTTTTTTTTTCATGTTTCTGATTCTTCATTCCTTCCTTGCATCCAATTATCTTGCATTGTGACTTTGCCATGTCTTCCACTAAAGTGCAGTTTATTTTTTCCTACTCTGAATCTGGGCTTGCCTGTGATTTCCTTTGGCCAATAGAACTTTGCAGATGGGATAATGAGACAGTTTTAAGCCAAGGCCTCAAGAATCTTTGTATATTTCCTTTCTCTCTTGGAGTCTTCCCCAACCATGATAAGAATGAGCCTGCACTAGCCTCCTAGAGGCTGAGAGACACATGGCCTAATGATTCTTAAATATCAGCTCATATCCAGTCAGCACCTAGGCACACAACTAGCTCTAGCAAACCTGACAGGTGGTGATAGCCACATGAGCAAGCCCAGCCAAGATCAGCCAGACCTCTTCCAGATCAGCAGAACTATGTAGCTCATTGACAGAAAAAGGTAAGTGCTCATTGTCTTTTGAAGGAATGGTCACACTGCAATTATTATATGCCAATTAAAATAATAATAGTAATAGTAATAAAGTTTAGCCTCTTCATTTTCCTCCATTTCTCCTTCTTAGGATTTTGGTCACACACACACACACACACACACACACACACACCTGGTATATTTCTTAAACTGCCAGCTCTGGGACTTGAGCTGCACAGTCAGCCATGTGGGATCCAGCTGCCTTACATGGGCTGACCCAGTGCTTATTGTTGTAAGCTAATGAGTTTTAGGTGGTTTGTTATGCAGCACTAGCTAACTAGTATACCAGAATGCCTGATTTCCAGATCGTGGTTCTTCCTCAACATTTCAGTTGGCTTTCTTTTTCCTACTTGTAGGATCAGTATGATCGTAGGGTGCGTGTGCTCGCCAGACAGACAGAGAGAGACATAGAGACAGAAAGCGAGAAATCACCCCCCAGGGGGGATGGTCACGCCGCAATCCCTTCTCCTCCATTCTCCTCTCGGGATCTTGAGCACGCACTCACACACGCCCGGCGTGAGTTTTAAGCCACCGGGGTCCGGGACACGAACCGCGGTCGACTACGTGGGATTCCATCGGCATAGCCATTCCGCCAACTGCTGGTTCCCGAGTATGATCTTTAAAAGTCCTCTTCATTACCGAAGAGAGGCTGATGTACATATCACTAAAGAAACCATGAAGCAATCTTGTAATGGCTTCTAAAAATAAAAATGGATGAGATCTTAAGTGGCATTTGGAATCTCATTTTTCTTTCTCTGTGCCCTTGGCTCTCCCACTTAGAAGCCTTACCATATGGCAGTGTTTTCTCTGGGCTCCTGCAGTGTGGACTGCCTTTTGACAATAGCCACTATACTGAGGCTGGGATGTGTCCAGAGATATGTTTTGTTTGTTTTTCCTGCTAAAGCGTTTGCGCTTGTGAGAGAGAGAGAGAATGAGAGAAAGAGAAAGAAAAAGCACCTCCCCCAGTGGGGAGGGGTCATAGCACAATCCCTTTCCCTTCACTTCTCCATCCCTCCAGGATTTGGGGCATGCATGTACACACGCCCAGTGTGTTTTTCATGCTGACAGGATCAGGATTTGAACCGTGGATGGCCTTGTGAGATCCAGTTCTCTGTACATAGGGCTTAACTGACATGCTACAAGGGTCAGCCTCAGAGATTTTTGAAGAGGTCTTTAACGATGGCATCTATAGGCTCACCTGGTGCCAGCAGCCTGTTAAGGGTCATAGAACTTGCTGAGTGGCCTGTCGGTCTGGGGAGGGCATAGTGCTAGCTGAAAATGAAGAGGCTAAACTTTATTACTATTACTATTATTATTTTAATTGACATATAATAATTGTATGTATTTGCGGGGTGTAGTGTGATTTTTTAAAATACATGCATGTAATATGTAATGGCAGGATGATAAGCACATCATCTCAAACTTTTACCATTGTGAAATTTTTTCAGTTCTTTTTTTTGGGGAGGTTTTTGCTCTAGGGCACGTGTGCTCGCCAGAAAGAGACAGAGAGACAGAAAGTGAGAAATCACCCCCCAGGGAGGATGGCCATGCTGCAATCCCTTCTCAATTCTCCTCTGGGGATCTTGGGCACGCCTGGTGTGAGTTTAAGCCACTGGGTCTGAGACTCAAACTGCTGGCTACATGGGAGTTCAGCGACATAACTATTACGCTAACTGCTTGGTCCTGAAATTTTTCAGTTCTTTAGATGCCCCCCTATTTGTGTATTCATACCATGAAATTCTATACATTTTCTATTTTGATGTGTAACTTTTAGAAAAGTGAAAATAATCACTCATAGGTAGATGATCAAATATCACCTAGCAAATGTAAAACTCTGGCTAATGAGATAGAACATTGCTGGTCCTCGGAAGCCCCTGGCCCCTTCCCAGTGACTAATCCTTCCCTATTTCCCAAGGTAATCACTATTTTGTCCTTTTGTATCTCCTTTTCCTTTTTTGAGATGTCAAAAATTACATTGTAAAAAAAAATCAAACAATATCATAGCTACAAAGTGAATGACTGCTCACGTATAGGAATTTTTTCCTTTATTTTTTTTAAGAAATAATTGCTACAGAGCACATACACTCACCAGAGAGACAGAGACAGAAAGTGAGAAACCACCGCCCGAGGGAATGGTCACACCACAATCTCTTCTCCATCCTCCTCTTGGGATTTTGTGCACACACGCACACACACCCAGCCTACGTTTTAAGTTGCTGGGTAGGGAATTTGAACCATGGTCAACTACCATTGAAAGTCCAGAGATTTAACCGTTATGCCATCTGCTGGTCCCATGTGTGGGCATTTCTGATTAGTAACTTTCCGCTCAGTTCGCATTCTTATGAAAGGCTTGAACATAACGATGTGCTGTGGTAATGTAAGGGACAGCTGGTGCCCACCTCACTGCTTAAGAAAGAAAATATCGATACAAATGAAGCCTCAGGTGTTCCTTTCCCTAATCTATTTTCCCTCCTTCCAATTTGGCATTTACTAACTCTGCACATATGATTATATTTTTTTCTGTTTTGATGTATATAAATAACATGCCATTTTGTTTTAAACATTGTAAATACAGTAATGGGACCAGCAGATGGTGTAATGGTTACATCGTTGGTCTCCCATATGGCTGACCGCAGTTCGAGTCCTGAACCTGGTGGCTTGAAACTCATGCCGGACGTGTGTGTATGTGTTCCCAAAATCCCAAGAGGAGAATGGAGGAGAAGGGATTGTGGCAAGGCCATACCCCCAGGGGGTGATTCCTCACTTTCTGTCTCTCTGTCTTTCTCTCTCTGGTGAGCACTCTTGCCATATAGCAAAAGTAAAATATGTACTATATGTATTTATTTTTGTTTGCTTTGTACTCTTTGTAAGGGTCACCCTGGTTGATACATAAAGCTTTTGCTTATGTATTTAAAAATTATTTCATTCATGCATGTGCGTCTGTGCATGTACATGTGCATACATGAACGTGTGTAGGTGTGTTTTCCTATTGTAAGATAGCTCTATATTTACAGACATGGAAAGATAGCATTATAAATTATTAAACAGAAAAAGCACACTGTAGAACAATGTGTAACAATAACAGTTAATATTTATTGAGTTTTTTAAAAAGGAGATGGTCTCAGGACCAGCAGTTGGTGTAATGGCTATGTTGCTGGACTCCCATGTAGCTGACCACAGTTTGAGTCCCGGACCTGGTGGCTTAAACTCACACTGGGTGCATGTGTGTGCATGCCCAAGATCTGGAGAGGAGAAGGGAGGAGAAGGGATTGCAGTGTGGCCATCCCCCCTGGGGGGTGATTTCTCACTTTCTGTCTCTCTGTCTTTCTGGTGAGTGTATGTACCCTATAGCAAAAAAAAAAAAAAAAAGGAGATGGTTTTTCTCCCACCTCTGTCTCTGTCTTTTCCCCAATTGCTCTCATTGGGGGTAAAGGCAGTTGGTTTGGGACATATAATTCTCCAGCTTTCTTTAGCACATATAGATCCACATGCACAGACACGTGTGCAGGGTTTAAGACATTTCATTATAACAATTGAATCAGCAGAACAGAGCCCAGGCTCTGGAGTTGGACAGCCTGGCTCTGAATGCCAGCTCCATCACTTGGCAGTTCTGCAACCTTGGGCAAGTTACTTCATCCCACATGTCAGATGAGGTAATAAAAATAACTGTGTCTGGTTAAAGGCTTCAGAGATGAATTTTGCAAATGCTGTAGCAAGTGCTCAATAAATGTTAGCTGTTGTGGAGGGGCAGCATTAAGACCCTGCTGGAGAGATTGCTCTCTCTTTCTCTCTGCCTTTCTCTCTGTGTCTCTCTCTCCTGGAAACAATAAATACATAAACTTAAAAATATTATGGAACTGACAAAGAATCCCTTGTCTTCACTGAATTGTCGAAGAGATTCATACCACTGAAGGGATTAAAAACCTCCTGGGTGGGGTCAGCAGGCGGTGTGTGATAGTTAACGCTGATGCTAACTTCCACAAGGCTGACTGCAGCTTAAATCTGAGAGCTGGCAACTTGAAATCATGCCGGGTGTGCATGTATGTCCAGAATCCCAAGAGGAGAATGAAGGAGAAGGGATTGTGGTGTGGGCAACCCTTGGGGAGTGATTTCTCACTTTTCTTGTCTTTTTCTGGAGAGTGCAGGCGCCCCTTGGTAAAAGCGTAGAAACAAACAAAAAACTCTCTTGGTATTGAAGGGGATGCTGGAGCCAAGAGAAAAGCCCTAAGTCTCCACATGTACTTTCTTTGTCACATTAAGCATTTCCCTTCATTCTTCAGGGCCTCTATTTTCTCGTTAGTAAAATGAGGGCATTGAGCTTCCTAGGTGTCTATGTCTAAGATCTTTTCCAGGTTAGACTTGCAGTTTTCTAACTGACCAAATCTTGTAGGTGCAGAAGATATTTGTCATCTATTTTGGCTGCTCAGTGTCTGATGTCCTTATGTTCGAAGGGATTTTCTGAATAATGAAGCATAGCCTGCCTGTGCCTATAAACTGAAAATGGTGGGTACCTGTTTTCTCTGTATTCCTTGCAGCTATGACACAGATCCATGAAATGACTTTGCCAGCCAAATGCTCCAGAGTTTGAATCAGAATCTGAAGAAGAAGGAAGTCCATGAAGAATCTATTCTAGCAAGTAGAAGCAGCCATTTCTCATTCTAGTTGCATTTCTAGATTCAACAATAACAATGGTGATCAGTGTTCAGCATTGGTCATGCAAGCTGTGATGTCTTTCCTATATCTTCTCTAAGGATGAATATTCCACATTGTACCTGGCCATCTAGCCTTCAAATCTGTAATCATCCAGCCCTGTTGGAGATTCTGTAAGTTATTCAACATTCTTTAAATAAACCTCTTTCCTGCTTAAAATAACCAGACGGTTTCTTGTCACTTGCAATATGAATCTTAGGTGTAAGCATAAACCCTGTGTAAACTGGTTGTTTCCCCTCTGCCTCTTTTCAACATACTCATATGTTGAAATACTAATCCTCAGTATAATGGTATTCAGTGGTGGGATCTTTGGGAGGTGACTGGTTCATGAGGGTGAGGCCCTTGTGAATGGGATTAATATCCTTAGAAAAAGACAGGAGAGAGCTGGTTTCTTTTCTCTCTACTCTCTGCCATGTGGAAATATAATTAGGCAGCAGTTTGCAAACTGCAAGAGGGCTCTCATTGGAACCTCATCAAGCTGGCATCCTGAACTCCGACTTCCAGACTCCAGAATTGTGAGAAATAAATTTCTGTTGTTTTTAAGTCATTGTATGGTACTTTGCTATAGCAGCTCTAAATGACTAAGACAAACTTCAGTGTTGAGAATACATATCTGAGATTTAGGACTCTGAGTTAACTCTTTACAGAAGTGCCATTTACTGTGTAAGTATTTCTATAGCAAATGAATAATGGAGAATAATGATGGACTCACGATGTGGCAGACATTCTCCAAGATGGCACCCTATTACTCTGGTTTCCAGCTATTCACACCCATGGGTAATTTCCTCCATACTATGTAAGGGTTGACTGTTGTGACCAATAGTGTAAATGGAAGAAATGATAGGATGTCATTTCTGATAATAGGTCATAAAAGGTTGAGGTTTTCACCCTCTCATCTTTTCTCTTGGATCACTCCTTTGAGGAGAACCAGCTGCCATAGCCCTATGGAGATGACCATGTTGGTGAGTAAATGAGGCCTCTGGTCAAAAGCCAGCAAAAGACTGGAGCCTTATTATGTGAATAAGCTTGGAAGTGGATTTGTCACTCTAATCGAGTCTTGAGATGGCTGCAACTCTGGTTAACACCTTAAGTACAACTTCCTGAGAGACCATAACTAGCACCACCCAGGTAAGCTGTTTCTAAATCCCGAATCCTTAGAATATGTATGAAATAATAAATGCTTGTGATTTTAAGCTGCTAATGTTTTTGGGAGGGGGAATAATTTGTTACACAGCAACAGATAACTAATACACAAGCTTAAATAAGAAGTTCTTATTGTTAGCATTATAACTCATTGGATAGAAAACATGATATAAGTCTAGTTGCAGGTAACATGGCGAGTCTTTCCCATATTATACAGATAGTAGAATATACAACACTCAAATGGATAATAACTATGATATATAAAGAATTCTACAAGTCAATATGATTAAGGTAATCTACCTGATAGAGAAATGGCTGTGTGATCATGATTAGCTCATTTAATCAGTTTTCTCATTTATAAAATTAGGATACAATTGGGAATAACACCTCTTTTATAGGATTCTTATAGTGGCTCCTGCACAGAGTAAGTACTATGTGTTTGTTACATAAGACAAATAGACAATTTCCAGAAAAATAGCTTAAAAATGTCCAATATGTTTATATAAAGATGCTATACCTCAGTAATAATTAGAGAGATGCCGGATCCAACCATCTGTGCCTGGGATAGTGTCTGGCACATCATTGGTGCTCAATAAATATTTGTTGAATGATTAAGACTTAAAAGATGCACAGAAGATCATACTTAGTGGGTGTGTGTCGTTCTGGCAGAGGGAATAGCATGGTACAAGGAATAATCATGGCTGGCTGGTTGGAGAACAGTTGGGAATGTGTGTGATCGAGGTGAAATGTAGAAGGGGGAGAGGCAGAAGTGAGTGTGCAGAGGTCCTGAGGGATGTGCACAGACTTGCCAGCTGTTGTGAAGACTTTGGCTTTTACTCTGGGTGACTTGCAGAGCCAGTGGAAAGGTTTGAGCAGAAGAGAGATGTCATCTGGTCTACTCTGGCCACTGGGGCTACCCAGGTGGGAACTTGGGCCAGGTTATTAGCAGCAAAGATGATGTCAGGTGGTCAGATTTGAGATGTATTTCTGCAGGTAGAACTAGGGCTGGCTTCACATGTGTGCGACCTGTGATGTTACACAAGCCCCTTGCTCAGAAGGGTCCTATAATTTGTTTAATGCTTGGCTATTGCCATCTTGAAATTCTTTCTTTCCTTCCATCTTTCCTTCCTTTTCTTTCTTCCTTTTCCCTTTATTTCTCTTTTTCTTTTTTCTTCTTCATTTCTCTTTATTTCTTCCTTTCTTTTTCTCTCTCTCTACTTCTTCCTTTTATTTCTTTCTTCTGTGAGTGAGAAAGAGAGAGAAAGAGAGAGAGAGTGAGAGAGAGAGAGAGAGAGAGAGAGAGAGAGAGAGAGAGAAGCACTCCCAACAGGGTCTTAACACTGTGATCTACTACCCTTTCAGCCATCCTTGGATCATGGGGATGTGTGTGTGTATGTAGTGTACCCAGAGCTGTGAAATCTGGAAATTTCCCATGTGAGTAAGCCTACAGAGCATTGTGTTTTACCTCTATATCCAACCAGTTACTTGAAATTTGGTCCCTTGAAATTCTTAATAATGTTTGGATTGGGTCTCACATTTTCATTTTGTTCTGGGTCCCAGCAGTTAAGTGCCTAATGCTGGATAGAGCTAGCAGGACATGGAAATGAATGGAGGTGGGGTCTGAAAGGCAGTGGAGGCAAGGGTTTCGGTCTCATCAATCAAAGAAAAACTGAAGGGTGACCAGAGCTAGAGGAAAGAGGAGCTGTCAGAGAAAGAGAGAGAGACTTTTCTGGAACTTGAGGTCTCTTGGGAAATATAACGGGGTCCTCTTTGGAGAGTTTTTTTTCCCTCAGATTTCCACCAGTGAGTTGTCCCATCCCAGTCTGAACTGAGCCACACTGGCATAACAACAGCAATAACAACAGCTGTGTCCTCCTTGGGGACAATGGTCTGACCTCAGAGGGACTGTGCATGCAACTGACCTATTTTTAGAATGTCTCATTCCTTCTCAATGGCGGCTGGGAGGTCTGGATGGGAAATTCTCAGGCCGAATGCATATGTCTGAATAAGAACATTTAATTAAGAGTTAAAGACTTTAATCTGCCCATGACTTGGTTTTATTCCTATAAGCTGCAATTTTAAAAGAAAAAAAATGAGGAGGACACAAAATGCTGCCCAGTACAAAGGCATGAACATACTGAGCCAAAATGATTGTGGTCTTTTGGGCAATTAGATTCCCTGCTTTTCAAGTCATTAGAATTCTTCTTCTCCCTATTTGAACTGTAGGTTTTTTCTCCATGCCTGCCAGATTTCCAACTCAGGATAGAAAATATTCTTGTTCGCTTTCCACAAACATCCCCATCCATTGTTCACCTCTATCTTCCTCTGCTCCCTTCCTTTGGGAGATTCCAGATGAACCATCTAACTAAAATGGGCTTCACTTTTTTTTTTGGCCAGTGAAAAATGGAAATTAAAAGTGCACACACTACTTTTGCAAAGATGCAAATTTCCCACAATTCATCAGAAGGAGGCAGATGCTTCTGACAGGGAGGAGGGGTGTTATGCTTGGGATGCCAATTGCTGACATGATTGAAAGGGAGAAAAAGCCCTTGAAGTTTCTCAGGTGTAAATAATTTAAGGTTTGGAAGTGCTCACCTTTGGACTCATTGGTGCTGTTGGGAACTTGTGCAGTGGGGGAAAACAAATTGCTGAGACAAGCGGGAGAGAAGCAAGCTCACTGGCCTGGACTTGATTCAGTCAGAGAGCAGCTGTAGAGTGCGGTGGGGAAACCAGCCAATGCTGGGGAAGAGTTAGGGAGGATTGGGATGCCCCAGGACACACCGTGTGGCTGTGGATGGGGACATCCTCCATTATAGGAGTTGAAAATTCTCCTTGCTATAAAAAGATTGCAGAGGCAGACAACTTCTCTTACGGTGAGAGCAGACAAAAATACTGTCGTAGCAGTATTAATATAGCTCTTACTACATATGAGGTAACTTTCTAGGTCAATGGTTGGCAAGCATAAAGGGCCAGACAGTACTTTAGGCTTTCTGGCCCACATGGTCTCTGATGGCAGCTGTTCAACCAAAGCAGTCATAGATAGTATGTAAAGGAATAGGCGTGCCAGGATTCTAACACAGCTCTACTTGTGGACACTGGAATTTATGTTTATTTTTCCTGTGTCACAAAATATTACTTTATTCAATCCTTTAAAAATGCAGAAACCATTCTTAGCTTAGCTCTGCTGGGTCCTCAGGTGATAGTTTGCTGACCACTTTTCCAGGTGCTTTATAGATAGTAATTTTTATAAAAGCTTATTTGTTTCTCCCATAAAGTGAGGGTTGAGGGGGGTGGGGAGAGAGAGAGAGAGAACAAGTACCCTCAACAGGAGCTCACATGGTGGTCCTCCCCCAGTCTTTCTGGCCAACTGGATGCACACACAACCCGTGCCTACAGGTCAACCCAAGAACTGAACCTTAATCATTCATATGGATCCAGCATCACTGAGCAGCATGCTTCTGCGGTATCATCATGTCTGGCCCTATATATATTAGTTATTTTAATTTTCACAACCTTATAACAATTATAATAAATAGGTGAATGGATAAGCTGAGATACAGAGAAGGAAGCCATTGCCAGGTATGATGGGTTGAATTGTATCTCCCACTCCGTAATTCATGTGTTGAAGTCCCCTAGCACTTCAAAATATGAGTCTATTTTGGAAGCAGTCATTGCTGAAGTTATAAGTTAAGATGAAGTCATTAGGGTGGGCCCTAATCCAATATGACTGGTGTCCTTATGACAATGGGAAATTTAGATACAGGGATGCTTTCAGGGAGAACTCCACATGATGGTGAAGACAGAGACTGATGTTTCAATAAGGCAAGGAATGACAGAGATTGCCAGCAAACCACCAGAAACCAGGTAAGATGCATACAACAGATTTTCTCTTACAGCTCTTAGAAAGAACCACCCAAAATCACACCTTGATTTTTGCATTTCTAGCTTCTAGGTCAGTAAGATAAAAATTTGTTGTTTAAGCCAAGATAGCTTGTTACACTTTATGTTACAGCAGGGTCTAGCAAACTAGTACAGTTACACAGTCAACAACTGGCAGCTGGAGTTTAAAGACAGTTTTACCTCAGAGGCTGGGGAACTTAACCAATGTGCTATTTTATTCATTTTCAATAAAGAGTGTGGCTTTAGAGCCAGACAGAATCAGGTCCAACTCATAACTACAACTTCTGGACATGTGTAACTCTGGGTAAGCTACTCAATATCTCTGAGCTTTGCTTCCCTCATCTGTAGGTAGGAATTACAAGATATTCATTTTACAAGGAATGTAAGTGCTATGTTTTAGATTATGATTTGTCTCTCAATGGTTCATGCATTAGAATTTTGTCCCCTACACAAAAGTGGGAAATTGTCTGCTAATAATACTGTGTGTGATAAGATCTTTGACTGGATTGATATGTAGTATACTCAAGGTGGCAAAATTCATTTTGTATGCTGTAAAGATGTACAGTAATTTAAAAAAAGATGAATTTGGTCCTCCATGTAATGGTGTTGGGAGGTGGTGAGAATCTTTGAGATGACACCTAGTGGCAGTGATTGGATCATGGAGGCATCACTCTTTTATAAGTGATACAAAAGTGGTTTAGGATAGTGAGGATTAAAATGGTAATATATTTGAAGAATGATATATAATACAAATAATAAAAAGCACACAGATTTTCTGCCCCCATCCATTGTCTTAAGGTTTTGATTCTGTTGGAGAGAGGTTTGGATGGGAGTTCTTGTCTTTGACCCAGCAGCATGGTAGGACTGCACCAGATTGAGAGTCTTTCTCCAGTGCCCTATTTTGCTTTCAATCTTCCTCCCAAGCACCTGCTGAAGGTCCATGGAGAAGAAGCTGGGAGTGTGTATGAGCTCTCCCTGTTTTTGTTAATTCTAGGAATTTTATGATCTCATGCTAACCCACACTTGGTCTTCACAATTTATTAAATTTTTTAGTTGGATTCTTCTTCACTTGTGTCTAATCTTTCTTCCTCCCATAATTTGTCACAAGTGAACCAATGCTTAAGTCTATCTCTTCATAATTAGTCTATTTGGTTTCCCTGTGACCTCAGCTTTTGGGCATGTTTAATAAAACTTTTCCTCTTATAGTGAGAGTAAAACTTTCTACACCTTTGGTGGAAGTAGAACTCTGCATGATTGATAATTTAATTTTTTTTCTAAAAATATTCTTGTAAATTCCCAATATAGAAGAGATCACCTCAGCATTATATATGAAAAAGTTATGTTAATTAAAAATGAAAAGTGTTTTTGTTTGGCAAATGCTAAGAAGAACTGATCAGTGTTTTTAAAGGATGTGTAACTTAAATATAGTACTTTGCAAGCTAGCCTTTATCCTAGAACAAATTTTTACAGATAACTGAGCTAGCCTTTATCCCAGAATGAATTTTTAGAGCTAACTTAATAAGCCATAAGCAGGTTTAGGGACCAGCAGTTGGCATAATGGCTATGTCGCTGGACTCAATGTAGTAGACCACAGTTCGAGTCCTGGACCTGGTGGCTTAAACTCATGCTGGGTGCATGTGCGTGTGTGCCCAAGATCCCAAGAGGAGAATGGAGGAGAAGGG
>NW_006159657.1:4813464-4826473 GCF_000334495.1 Tupaia belangeri chinensis | reverse complement strand
CATTTTTTGCCTCCCGTTTTTGCTCTTTTTTTTTTTTTTTTTTTTTTTTTTGCAAGTGCACACACCCTATAGCAAAAACCTCTCAAAGAAAAAAAAGAAAGCAGGTTTATTCAAAAAGTGTTGTATCTTTCCTTGGTATGGTTTAATTTAACTGCAATTTTACCATGACTCCATAGCTCTAGTAGAAGGCATCAACCTACCAGTTGGACTCTGTCTATCCTTGGTGTTGACAAATCCTCAAGTGTAGATTTTACGTAGCACATCCTTCTTCAGTGATTAAACCTCATATTCAGAGCAGCCATGACGGTGCAGTGCTAATGTGATGCTCTCTGATGCTGAGACCACATGAGAAGGTCCTGGACTGGTGTCCTGAGACCTCCTGTGCATTCTGAGCATGTGCATGCATATGTCCATGACCTTGACTAACTGAGGTTGGGGGTAGGATTGTGGCATGAAGGCTCTGTTGGGAATCTGTCTCTCTCTCTTATCTAATAAATGAATGACTAAGCTCAATAAAAAATAAAACAAAACAAAGCAAAACAAAAACAACCTTGGGGCCAGCGTGGCATTGTGGTTAAGGCACTGGATTCCCATATGGCTGATCAAGGTTTTATTCCTGGGTCTGGCAGTTTGAAAATCATGCAGGGCATGTGTACATGTGTCCTAAAATCCCAAGAGGAGAAGAGATTGTGGCGTGGACATACCCCCTGGTGGGTGAGTTCTCATTTTCTCTCTCTCTGTTCCTCTTCCATGAGCACATGCTTCCTATGGCAGAAACCAAAAAGGAAAAAAACTAAAGCAACCCCAATCTCAGTGTGTTGTCATTTCTAAAGGCATAAAGATAATGGGGAAAGAGAATTTTATACTCCAACAAAACTTTGGAAAGTTGAAGACATAAGAGTTACAGAGAAGAGAATACTTCTTCATAAGTGAAAAAGGAAGCTTCTACTTTGGAAGAAGGTGGGGGATGTGGATGGAGAGAACGTGGATAACAGAAACATGAGTGCAGGTAGGTAAGTGGATTGAGGGAGAGAGTACAGTTGTGTAATGGTAGTTGGTGACAATTCAACATATGTTTTAAAACAGAAGAGTAGATTTCAAATGTGCACATCACAAAGTAATGACAAGTATTTGAGATGGTGGATATGTTTATTGCCCTGATTTGACCATCGTACGATGAATACAAATGTTGAAAAAACACATTGTACTCCGTAAATGTTTGACAATTATGCTTAAATTAGAAATTATAATAATTTTTTAAAAAATGAAAAAGAAGCTTCTACTTTATTGGAAAGTGTTTGGTAGATTTGTTTCTACGAAATGATTTCTGTTCATGCCCACCCAGGTCTCGGTGATGTCATCAAGGCCATTGCTTAGCTAAGTTTTCTTAAAGAATGGTGGCTTTGAGAAAATTTATTGTGGCATACTGATAGGAATCTTTCTTTTGAAAAATCTCCTGGAACACAACTCTCATCATAGACTATGTGGATAGTATCACTTGGGGGGGTGGTGGTGGTGGTGGTGCTGGCTTTAGATATACCTGTTTAACGTCTGTTTTCTCCTTGAGTGACCTAGGGAGTAACCTTAACCTTTCTGACCTTTCGTTGACTCCCAGAGAAATGGGGCTAACATCCTTATCTCTTAGTGTTCTTCAATGGATGAAGTGATAAGATCTATAAGACACCTTGCTCAACACCCAATGGTAAGTGCTCACTCATTGTGAGTTCACATTTTTTCCTCTCCTTTAGTGCTGCATACTGAAGTGGATACAAAATCAGCAGTCCACAAATCTTGGTCCCTTGTACCTTGACTTTACGAAAACATACAATTTCACATTTGCAAATTTAGGAATCGGGAGGCATTGTTATTAAATAGGCTGAATTTTGTATTTGTGCCCTAAGGTGATTTAGTTGTACGGGGTATGATTTTATACATTTTCAAGAATTGTTTCTGTTTTGCAACTTGGAAGGCAGAGTGGTTCTCCCTTTGGATCACTGGTGTGGGTGAGTCTATACACATCAATGAGGGTTGTGTAACTGGAGTCAGTGATTATTAAGGATTTGAAGGCTGTTCACATTGTAACTGGTTAAATTAGTCAAGGTTGTCTGGGTCAGACTGACCTAGGTTTGAGTCAAGGCCCTGTGACTTTCTAACTATAGAACCCCAAACAAGTGCATTTTCCTTTTTAAGTCTCAGTTTCCTTAGTGACAAAATGGTTGAGTGAGACAATAGATATTTCATAGGGTGATATTCAATAAGGTTATGCATATTATGTATTTGAAATGTTTGAATGAACAATTGATTGAATATTTGCCATTAACTGGATCTGGATTAAGCATTGTATATGGATTTTATAGTTTAATGCCCACAACTTTGTAAGGTAGGTGCTATTCTTTTCATTCCCATTTTACAGGGGAGAAGACCAAGCTATAGAAAAATAAGTAATGTGCCATAGCCAGGATGCGGTGATAAGAGGATGTGGACCTAGGTTTATGTGGCTCCAGATTTGTGCTCTTAACTCCATTCCTACACTCCTCTCCACGGTCTTTAGTTCTTACTCTGTCTGATCCACTGTGGGATTTAGAAATAAGTTTTGGTGTTTGGTGACACATTGGTAAATTGCATACCCAATGTTGACTTCTGAGAATATGTTTTGGAGATTTCCAGCTATTACAGGGTGATTACGGTCTTTGATTCTTGGCGTCTGCCAACAAAGAACTGAAGACAGATGCCAGCAGATAGAAAAGATAAGTATGGAAACTTGTCTTAGCTAAGGAAAGCCAAATACAGTCCGAAGAAGGGAGGGAAGCCTGGCTGAAGTCAAGCCAGCCAGCCTTACGGTCATCTGGATGGCTTTCTTTTATGAGGGCTCTGGTTCCGTCTCCCGGTCACTTCCCTGGATGACCTCTCTCCTTTTTCCTTGGGGTCATCTATTATTGACAGCCAGGAGTTTATATAACTTCCACATTTCTGTTTGTGTAGTTTCCTAGAATGCATCATGAAAGCCCACTAGGGGGCGGGGGGAGGACCAAAAGCGCAATGGTAATATATACTAAGTGAGCCCAGGTAGTTTAAGGACATGCTGTCTGCCTGGTGTTCATGTTTGGCCCTGAGGCAAGCAGGGGGTGCTTGGCCTTGTGGAAAGAAGGAGAGTTCCGCCTTGCAGAAAGGCAGGGACTTTCCCAGAGGGTGGCCAATACCCTTCCTGTCAGGAATTGCTGACTGTAGGCCAGATTATCTGAGTGGGGACTTTTTGTCTGGGGTGAGGGCAGTCGTGTCTCATCCTGGTCAAATCTAACTGCTGTGTAACACAGCTCCTTTCAGCGTGGTGACCACCCCTCGATATGGTCACTCTTCAATCCCTGGTATCTTACACATGTGAAACCTTAGGTTTGTAGGACAAGGATTCTGAGAGCAGGACAATCTTACACATGTGAAACCTTAGGTTTGTAGGATCTACTCATATGTGGACAAGGATTCTGAGAGCAGGACAGCCTGTGGGCAATGTGATGTCATGTTTTCCACAGGTCAATGTTTTCAGGGGGTCAGAGTGGCCAGCAGGATGAGGCTTTGTCCCTTTAAATACTTGTCTGAAGTTCATTTTTTAGTTTAGACTTAATAAAAGGAGGCTTGCATCCTGGATGTGAAAAAAACACTGAGCAGTAGCAGGCCCTTCTTAGATTTTTTACTTGGTATGTTGTCTGCCAAGAAGAAATGACTTGTTGTCCTCATTTTTCTTGCCATTTCCCATCTGGTCCTAATTAACACACAGTTGGAACTATGCCGCACAACGGACAATTCTTTCTTCAACCTCCAAAGGATGTCTGCTAGAGAAGGCACCTAGGAAGGGGTTTATTTGCATGGGAGTGATTCCAAGAGTTGTAACGTATAAATGTATTTTTGACAATCTCCAAATGTCTTCAAAATATGTTAGTGAACAGGAATTCGACTCAAGTGTTTGCATTGAACATAATGGGCATTGAATACAAGGGGTAGCATAGGATCCACAATTATAATGATAATTTCTTTTCCCAGATAGAATGACTTACAGTCTTTTGAGGCCCATTTAACCTATGTCGTCCAAGGTACACAGCCAGATTAATGTGTGCAGGGCTAAGACCAGAATTTCTCTACATAAAATTCTCTTCTTTGTAAAGAAATTGAGTCGATGAAGGTCCTAGCTACCTTAAATAATTAATTCACTGCACAAAGGAATGTCATCAAGCTCTTCTAGAGAAATGGACCGCCCAGGCAGAAGCACCAAATCCCCACTGTTTGTCCTTAATATGCTCTCCTGACTCTCAGAGATTGTTGATAAAACATGAGCAGAAATAATAACATCTTTTTGCTTTCCTCTCAAATGTGTGGCCATAAACACAGTGATTCATTGCCTGGCTCTATTAAGTCCAGGTGTCTACACACATCCTCTAGAATATTTTAAAACTCTGACTAATAGATATTATTCAATCCGCTTTGTAAATTAGAAAATGGAGGTGCTGAAGAAGTTAAGAAAATTGTTTAATATCTCTCAGCTAGGATGCTGCAGAGCCAGGATTTGGACCTGATCTGAATTAATTGAAAGTTTTGGCTCACACTATTATTCTATAGCTATATAGTGCTTAATAAAGATGGAGATTCAGCTTCTTTCTTTAGATACCTTAAATGTAGCTAAGAATTCAAGACATAACCATTGTAATAAAAAATAAATTTATTGGGAACTAGGTGTCAGGGACTGTACTAAACTCTTTATATAGGTTTTCTCATTTATTTTTTCTCATTAATCCCATGAAGTACATAGTATTGCAATCCTCAGATGACAGATGGCATTAAGTAGGTTTTTCATGTGGTGGATCTAGGCTGAAAACCTAGGAAATCTGACTCCAGAGCCCCTACCTTTATTCACCACTGCTTCTCAAGACTGCTGATCTGGGAAACAGATTGTTCAGAAGACATCTTAGTTGAAACTAGGCTAAGTAAAGGGTCAGATCACTCAAAGGGAATCAATGAGAGCTGAAGTTAGGTAGTTAAGGGTCACAGCAATGATAGGTGGTAAGTTATTCACAGCAGCAGAATTTTCAGAATCATGGACAGTTATCCAGAGAGTTGTTTCTGTGGTTTAAATCAAGTAAAATTTATCCTGGGACTGGAGTGGTGATGCAACAGTAATGCAATTGGTTCTACATGGGAAAGAATCCATGTTCATGTCCCAGGACCTCCCTTGAATGGGCTGGGCAGGTGCCTGTGACCAGTACTGGCTACGAATGGAGGGAGATTGCAGTGTGAAGATCCTGCTGCAGATCTGATCTCTCTGTCCCTGTTTTTCTCTCTCTGAATAAATGAATGAATAAATAAAGATTTTTAAAAATAACCCTATTATCACCAAATAATATTAATGTTGTTTACTCACTGTTTTTGTTCCTAGTTGATCTTCATTTCTTTCCCTTTTGGCATAGCTCCTCAGAATTCATGGAATAATTTTCAATATCTTTAAGAGCACTTTATTTTTTTTTATTTAAGAAATCAACTTAATTTTCAAGTATAGTTTCATGGATACAGAACTCTCTTTTTTTTATTTTGCAATTTTTATCATGGTCTGAACACTTAACTTGAGATCTAGCCTTTTAACCAGCTTTCACGTATACAACCTATTATTGACTATGGTACAATGTCATACAGCAGATCTCTAGAGCTTAGTCATCTTCTCCATTATTAGGGTAAGAGCACTTAAGCCTGAGATCTGCTTCTTAACAAAAATTTAAGTGTCTGGTACATTATTGTTGATGATATCTGTAGTTGAAGGCATATATGTTGTTTGGAGTTTCCATAGATACACAGAACATCTAGCAGGTACTCAGGGGGTGAGTGTTGGTGAGGAGTGGCAGGTGAAGAAGGGGAAATTCTCAACCCTCTTAATTATTTGCTTTTTTCTCTAAGAATCCATTTTTCTCAAAGTCAGGGGAAGGTTAAAATGAGGGCCAAGACCCTGACAAAAAACTGTGAGCATTTAAAACGGTTCAGTTGAGGAATACAGGCAATGTCATAAGAAAGCTCATGATTAATGGCCAAATGGAATGTACTGTCAAATGCCATTGAAGGGTGAAGTCATTGTAAGCTGGAGTGGTTTCAGAAGGCAACTGAAGGATGTATTTGGATAAGCGGAGAGATAAGGAAGGAGTCGCTCAGAAAAACTTTAAAGAGCACATAAAAAATTATAGAGGTATAAAGCTATAAAATGTTTAGTGCAGAATAAACAGGCTGTTTTTTTTTTTTTTCCTAGAGAGTGTCCGAGTCTTATATTTGGATGTGATCAACTCTGATTCTTATTTCTATGTATATATGCAAAGTATCAGCAGAATGAAGAAACATCAGGCATATTTTTGAGCCATTGGGGTACTGATGCGAATACACAGGGGCTCATGTACCTGTTAGCCAGACAGCTCTATTAACATTGGATTTCTGCTATGATTATAAAACATGGTGAAGACAAGCTGTGAAGTAACAGTTCTCCCCAAGCAACCAAGGGGCCCAGGGAAGCTGGAATGTCATTTGCAGGAAACAAATGACAGCGATCCCCTGAGATGGAATGTGCAGACAAAATACAATCCTATTATGAGACTGCCATTGTAAAATGTTTTTCCTGTTCCCAGATCAGACAGAGGAGGGAGACAAGGTACCATGTTAACAACAGGACTAAGATTTCACCCCGAGTTTGAAAAGATCAGCAGATCCCTGCCATCGCTGCAAAACAATCCTTTGAGGTTGAATGAAATTAAATGGTTTAGAGCAAAACAATTCATTTTCGAGAGAAATAATATGGCTTAAAAACTAAAGTTCCATTGTTCTGATGGATCTAAGAAACCTCAGTAATGACATTGAATTTTGACATTCTTTAAAGAGACCACAAACTCTATTGTGTAGTGGAGAAGGTATCCAACTGGATTTATTGAGTCATGACCACTTCTGGAGATTCACTGGCTGGTAAATGATATAGTCTTTTTTAAAATTTTTTATTTTATTTTATTTTTTTAATAGATTTTTGCTATACGGTACATGTGCTCACCAGAGAGACAGAAAGTGAGAAATTACCCCCACCCCTGGAGGCGTGGCCATGCGGCAGTCCCTTCTCTATTTTCCTTTCAGGATCTTGGGCATGCACACACATGCGCCTGGAGCGAGTTCCAAGTTGTTGGGTCTGGGACTTGAACTGTGGTTGACTATGTGGGAGTCCAGTGACGTTACTATTGCGCCATCTGTTGGTCTCATAGTTCTTGATTCTAATAAGGAAAATAATATCTTTTACTTTGACTTTATGTACCATGTGATGGGAGGTAGAGGGCTGTGTTCGTTCTATTCTGGTCACTGGGAAATGTGTGTGCATATATTTGGGCATGCGAATGTGCAGACTTTGATGCCAGGCATGGTGAATATTAAGACATTCACTTTTTGCTAAGTCACCAGACAGATTGTTTTATGCCTGATGCTACTTACATTCGCTGAGACTCATTTTTCTCATCTGTGCAATGGGGGTTCAAAACTCTGCGAAGTACACAGGATAATGCCTGACACATAGTAAATGCTCAGCAAATGTCCATCACACATTCCCACCTTATGACGAAAAGCAGTTATTTTTTTTTTACTTCTTTGATTGGTGGATACCTCTTATTTTTGTATTCTAGTATTTTCCTTCTCCTTTTCTATTAATGCCACTTTGATTTTCTTTTGAAAACAACCAGTTTTCTCAGTCTGATGTCAGGATGGAAAACTTGTCTCACTGCAGAGGCAGACACATTTTCAGCAACCAGGATATTCCATCTTCCTGCTCACAGTAATTGGTTCAGGTATGGATATGGGACCAGAGGGGCATCAGTGAGACTCAATGGTACTTTTCTGGATCTATCTGGAGGGGAAGCTCTATTGCTTGGGTGATTGTTCAGACTATAGTAGATGGTTTTCCAAAGAGTCTAACATAGAATTCTCACATAGCCCAGCAATGTCATTCCTAGGTATATATCAAGAAGAACTAAAACCAGGTATTCAAAAAAACCTTGTATGTAAGTGTACATAGCAGCAGTATTCCCAACATGGCAAATGAGGAACAACTCAGATGTTCATTAACTGATGAATGAACGCACAAAATGTGCATATATACGTAGAGTGGAATATTATTCAACCACAAAAAGGAGAGAAGCCCTGATTCCTGTAACCACATGGATGGACCTTAAAAACACGTTTCTCAAGACAATATTTTATGAATATCTTAATTTTACAAGTCTACTTATTTTATTGTGGTCTTTAAAATATTGTTACAACTAGAAAATATAAATACATTAGTGGTACTTTAGAAGTTACTAGTAGTATTCTTTTTCTATAGCTTTATTCCCAACAGTAGTAAGTTCTAACTAAAAGTAACTTTCTTCTCTAAGTAAAAACAAAACAAACAAACAAACAAATAAAAAACCCAAAACATTATGCTAAGTGAAATAAGCCAGAGATAGGATTTATATTAAATATATAGAATAGGCAAATCCATAGAGACAGAAAATAGGAGCTGGACAGACAGAGAAGTTATTTATTGATGGGTACAGGGCCTTTTCCTTGGTGGTGGTGAAAATGTATTCTTTTTTTTTTTTTAGGTTTTACCATAGGGCATGTATGCTCACTAGAGAGACAGAGAGAGATGGTGAGAGGGAAAGTGAAAAATCACCCCCTAGGGAGAATGGCCATGGCACAATCCCTTCTCCTTTGTTCTCCTCCTGGGTTTCTGGGAACATGTGCATGGAACCCTGGCATGAGTTTTAAGCCACTAGGTCCAGGACCTGAACTGTGGTTGATTGTGTGGGAGTCCAGCACCTTAACTACCATGCCACCTGCTGGCCCCCCAAATGTTTTCTAAACTGGATAGCGATGATGGTTGCACAATAGTGTGAATGTACTAAAACCACTGAATTATACATGTTAAAATGATTAATTTCTGGAGCCAGCAGGTAGCATGGTGGTTGAGGCGCTAGACTCCCACATGGCTAATCATGGTATAAATCCCAGACCTAGCAGTTTGATTTTTCACTTTCCCTCTCATTCTCTCCCTGGTCAAATTTAAAAAATTTAAAAAAATTAACAGAAAGAAAGAGAAAAACCATATGATCATATCAATTGATGCAGAAAAAGCAGTTAATAGCAACTCCATGCTTAAAGAAGTTGTAGTCAAACCTTGATGTCATTCTCTCTTACCTTCCACATTCAGTGCATCAGCAAATTCTTTTCTAGTCCCACCTTCAAAACATATCCAGGAGGGCCAGCAGGTGGTATGGTGGTTGGGATGCTGGACTCCCACATGGTTGATCATGGTTTGAGTCCTGAACCTGGTGGCTTACTTTTGCTCTTTCTCTCTTTCTCTGTCTCTTTCTGGTGAGCATATGTACCCATAGCAAATTAAAATAATAATAATAATAAATTAAAAAAAAAACAAAATATATCCAGGATCTGATCTTTACCTTTTTAAATTTATTTTTTAGAGTTTTTTTTTTTTTTTTTTTGCTATAGGGCGCATGTGCTCGCCAGACAGAGAGAGACAGAGAGACAGAAAGCGAGAAATCACCCCCCAGGGGGGATGGCCACGCCTCAATCCCTTCTCCTCCATTCTCCTCTCAGGATCTTGGGCACGCATGCACATACGTCCCGTGTGTATTTAAGCCACCGGGTCCGGGACGCGAACCATGGTCGACTACGTGGGAGCCCAGCGACGTTGCCATTACGCCAGCTGCTGGTCTCCTGATCTTTACCTTTATGGGTGAAGCCATTACTTGTGAATATTCAAGGTGGGAGAGGAACTGAGTGATGCAGCCAGGCCATGCTGGGCTTGTTTGGCCTCAGCACTTTCCTTGTCCTCTCCCTGTAGATGTTTCCAGGCTTCCACATCATGCATTTGCATTTGGACTTGACCAAGGGGAGGTGCTGATGAGATCCTGGAAAGCAGGAGAAGGAATAAACAGTTTCCCACCACCTGTGTCATATCTGCAGCAACCACGTCTCCTCTGTGGCTTCACATCCTGTGTGGGACAGACCCAGACTTTGCCCTGAGCTCCATTAATACCCCTCCTCTCTTTGTCCTAGGATTGTAGTGAATTTCTATCTGTTAAATTCTGGCTGGAAATGTCCATATAGGCCCAAGCTAAGAGAAGCAACTAGTTGTGCAGGTATGGGGTTGGATACTGACTATAATTAGAATCTTGATATTTTCTTCATTGTGGAACCTTTTTCTGTATCAATTTAGACTTCTGTAGGAAAGCATTGAAATAGAATTGCCTTGAGGGCAGGTGGTGGTGAAGAGGTAATGCAACTAGACCCACATGGGAAAGGTCTTGGGTTCGAATCTGTCGATCATGGCATGGAGACTCTATTAGGAGTGCTTCTCTCTCTCTGTCTCCTGCTTTCTCTGTGTTTGTCTCTATTTCTATTCTCTCTCTCATGGGAGAAATAAATAAATAATAGGTAATTCTAAATAATAGAATTACCTCTTCCTATTTAGCATCTCAGTTTTCTGCCAACTGTGAAACGAATGCTCCGCATGAAATCTCAATGCAATGCTCAAGTGGTTTCTTTTCCCTGGTCAGATGATGACTGACGGAGGGTGTCATACAGATCTAGATTTACATGTCCCTATGAGCGAGCATTATATTTATTTTGCATGTGAGGACAGATGCTCAGGAACTTTCAGTAACCTGCCAAGTGTCATTGGGTTATGTTGGGGAAGAAGCCGATCTTGAACTCAGGTCTTTGGGACTACAGAGTTCTCACTCTTAAGCATTAAGCTTTGTGGTTTTATTACATACATTTTTTCAAAGGACTCATCTAAGAACAAAAATCCCTTTTGATAAAGATGAAACCTTTTGACTGTGGAGATGTCTTCTGAAAGGGTCACCTGTCAAGGTTCTTTCAAACTTGAAATTTATATGCAGAGAATACAACCATGTGAGGATGGGTGATATTTGGATGAAACTGGGTAGGTTCATATTCTTTTCTGAGCTGATTTGTCTCAGTAAATCCCCAGAAAAATCACTTGTCTCATTTTCCTTCAATCCTTTTGTCTGAGTTTGAGCTGAGAACATTTTTTCTTTTCTCCTCTCTTTGTAAATTCTCTTGATTTTGGTTATATAACAGGACCAAGCAATTGCCTTTATTGAACAAAAGTCTTAAATGAATAGATATCAATAGTAATACCAGTAATTAACAGTGTTTCTCTGTAGTGCGTGTCTGAGACCGCTTTTATCGATTTATTTTGACTCTGTTCCATATAGGACAATTTTTCAGCTTGCACAAACATATGCTTATCTTTTTTTGGTTCAAACCATCCTGGATCTCTTAGTTTGGTTTTGAAAGACTATTCACTTCTCAGGACAGCTCTGACAGGGGAGCAGATGAAAGAAAACTAAGGTACCTCAAGTTAACTATAACCTTGGAAGATTATCAGTGACTGTGAAGAACAGAGAATCTCTCAGTTTAAGGTTTTATTTTCTGTTTCTCTTTTGTTTTGATTTAATTGGAACTTGGAGTTGCATGGGCTGATGTATAGGGAGAGAAAAGAGGTAGAGGAGAACTTGTCTAGGTAAGGACATGGGCCAAAGAGGACAGTGGGAGAGGGACAGGCAGTTGCTGATTTCCCCTTGACTTGGATAGATCTGCTTATGATCAATCCCATTTATTGGATTTTCTGTTCTTCAGTCAATGGGAAAATTACAGAGTATTGCAAATATAATTTTGATGGCTATGTGTGTTATGCTTGTTATTTTCTCCCTAGAATTGAGCCCTTGTATTAGGTTTGATGTAGAAAACTTAGTACAGAATCTAAGGAAGAGGAGGAGGGGAGGAGGAGAAAACTCATCTTAAATACTTTGTTTCTATTCTTTCTTTTTTCTTTCTTTCTTTCTTTTTCTTTTCTAGAGGTTTTTACTCTAGGGCATGTGTGCTCATCAGAAAGACAGAGAGAGACAGAAAGCAAGAAATCACCCCCCAGGGGAGATGGCCACACTGCAATCCCTTCTCCTCCATTCTCCTCTCGGGATCTTGGGCATGCATGCGCACACGCGCCCGGAGTGAGCTTAAGCCACTGGGTTCAGGATTTGAGCTATAGTCAACTATATGGGAGTCTAGTGGCATAGACATTAGACTAACTGCTGGTCCTCATCTTAAATATTTTAAGACATTACGTGTTTATAGATGCAATCATATCACCCCCTTCTCACACATTCACACAATACATCTGAGATCGTACTGAACATACCCATTGAAGTTAACAGTACTGAAAATGCCATTCCTTTCCAAATTAGTGATATATCATGAACTTCTTTTCCTGTCAGTAATTATACATGTGTATAATCACTTTTCATGGCTGAGTAGTATTCCATTGGAGGAAGGCACACACACACACACACACACACACACACACACACACATGGTCTTTTATCCAATACATGGAAATGTGTATTATGAGAAAATTCTGCATGGATTTCAATTTTTTGCATCAAAATAAACTTGTATTCTAATTACATTTTTCTGATGAATTTTTGAGGACCCTCTCGTATACCATATTTAACTAATTACCTGGTGTTGGATATTTAGTTTGTCTCCTTTCTTTCCTTTTTCTCCTTTACTTTCCTTCCCTCATTTTCTCCTGTGTAACTGTTCTGAAATGCACACTCTTGATCTTTTCACAGGAATCCGAGGCATTGACTCAGAACAGATTCTTATGTTGGGTCAAAGAGCATGCCGTAATTTAGGCTTCTGATACTTCACCATTCTGTTCTCCGAGATTGTACTGGAGCAAACAGGGAGTATGGCAATTTTGACCCCAGGACTGTATCATCCAATGAGTTTTCTTTTAAAGTGTAATGTTTGCATTGAGAGTTCTAGGATGAGTACGAGTTAACAAGGCAGAAGACAGAGAGGTGACAAAGGTGGTGTCGGCAATGCCCAGTATCTCAGGCAGAGAAATCTGCACTTGCAAGGAACACTT
>NW_006159657.1:4796223-4813433 GCF_000334495.1 Tupaia belangeri chinensis | reverse complement strand
AAGAGTAAAGGTCCTCCAAAAAGGAAGAGATGGTCAGCAAAGATTTAGCATGTAGATGGGGGAAGATCCTGAAAAGAGATTCAGAAAGTGGGCAGTGGGGAGAGGCTGTGTATGGAGGTAAAGGGAGACCATACAAGGCCTGTTGACCACACAAAGGATTTGGCTTGGAGTCATTAGATAGTTTTAGCAACTGCATTCTTTGTGATCCTATGAAGTATGCAGGGAAGGCATCCCTTTCTCATGTTGTGGGTAAAGACTGGACTAGAAAGTTCAAGTAGCTTACACAGATCCTTTCTCTTTCCATAGTACAAATTAGGGTTCTTTGGGTCATACTGAACTACTACTTGTAGGTCAACACATGTACAAGGAATTTTAAGAAAAGGGCCCCCAGTATACTGATGGCGGCTAGAGCAGGTGCTCTCGGTACTCCCCCATATCTTCCGGGCACCATCCTTTACATGCTGAACGCTGCTTTCTGAAGATTTGCAGCTCTCTTCTTGAGGGCTTCTCTCTTCTCACAAGAGTAGACACTCAGTACAAAGCATAAGCTTTCTTTTTTTTTTAAAAAAAGAATTATTTTCTTTAACTTTATTTATTTTAATTTGATCAGAGAGGGATGGAGTAAGAAAAAGAGGGAGGGAGGGAGGGAGAGAGAGAGAGTTGAAGAGTGATAAAGCAAGCCACCAGGTCCAGGACTTAAACTGCAGTTGGCTATGTGTGAGTCCAGTACCCTTAACTACCATGCCACCTGCTGGACCCAAAGCACAAGCTTTGACCTGGAAATAACAAGGAAATTGTCTGGAAATGACAAGGACGTAACGTCCCTGGAAATCACTCAATGATAGATGGAGCTAGTAGGTCACTACTGCAGCCTTGGTGTTCCAAGGATGTGGAATAATTCTGAGGTGTGTGCTCCACCACCTAGGTAGAACCTAGCCTAACACATGCATGTCTAAGACAAGCACGGCTCCTACCCGAATAGGAGCAACCTGTGAAAGGGCTGTCTTTTCCATTGCTCACCCCTTCTCTTCCCTCTAGGCACCCTCAATCTCTCTTCACCCCTTATTTTCTCTTCCATCAGATTACTGGGTATGTGCAAATTTACTACAAATACTTGGAGCTTAGCGGGAATGTAGGCTCTGCAGTTGGAGGTTTCTCTGGTAAGTACAGGGCCAAGAGTCTTAACATTCATTCCTCTCCCCAAAGCATGACCTCAGAACTGGTGCTTGGAGAGACTGTCTGTGAGCATAATGCATAAACTTTTCCTGGGATGCATTTCCGCTTGAGGCAGGATTTGACAATGGATACCTGACAGCATACTAGCAGCAGTGTGACACCATGCATGGGACTGAAGTCTTAATCACCAGGTTCTGCCAGTTCCAGGATAACATGTCTGCCATATTTTCATCTTTGACATCGCCACTATCCAACCCCTGAGGCTGCATCAATAATTCATAAGAAAACCAACAACACCAGGCCTCTGGCATGGTTTCCAGTAGTTTATCAGATTCTGGACCTTTTCTTGCCTTCTGGATCAGGTCTGGCATTCTAGTTCTCCAAATTGCAGGTGGCATCAGGTGAAACAGTATCTTCAAGAGGGACTCGTCCTGCCATTTCCCAGGGATACCTGTATTAGGGATGTGAATTAAATGCTTGTAATTAGAAGATGCATTTCTGTCAAGCTCCTTTAGAGAAAATTTTCTCCTCACTCAATCTGCTAGACCCATGGAGATGAAGGAGAAAATTCATATCTGGAAGCAAGCAGTCATATCAGAAATAATGACTCGAGGCACCAGGAAAATGTAATCAATATTTCCCTGCTGAGAGGGCCCATGTTGGGAAGGAGATTGACTCTTCCCCATTGCATAGATCCTATTTTTGTGCCCTGCTTTCTTTGTATATTTGGAAGAGGGGAAAATTCTTAATCTTGGTTCCTTGGGGCAGGTGGGGGGAGCCCATGGAACTATTATATTGTCAGTTTGCATAAGATAATCCATTACTAGAGGGATGGAGACCTTAAAATATCCAGGCAAGTCCCTGGTTATCTGCTTCATTTCTATTTAGTTGTGTCCAAACATTGCAACCTAGAATTTACTTTTACATTATCACCTCCCCGTTTTGCCCAGAAAAATAGTTTATGACTCTTGTTTCATTATCTGTATCACCTTGCTGAGGAAGTGTCCTGTGGCAGGGAGAAGGTTTGGATGTGGGTTGATAATGTTTTTTGGACTGTTCAACCATGAAGCTGGACTTAGGCGTGTACAGAATCCCTTGAAATTACAATGCATGCTATCTAGTTGATTTTTTTCCCTCAGCTGGTCTGAGTTTCTGGTTGCAAACACAGAAGAATGGATGCTAGTGAAATGAAACAGAAGGGAAAGGGATATATAGTTTAGAAGACAAGTAGGAAGCAGAACAGGTAAAGCTTGGCCAGAACATAGGGTCAGGACCAGGCAGCCCAGGGCATCTCTGGCAGTGTGGTTTCCCTGGATACGTATCACTCTGCAACTGCATTGCTAGGTTGGCTTCAGCTCCATGAGTGTCTAAGGCACATAACTGTCTTTACAGACTATTCAGATCCCAAGTCCTAGAGAGAGGCACTTGTTGACTGCACTTCTGTCATGGTTAGTTATCTGGCTTCCAAGCGTCAGGGACAAGCACTGCTCTTACCCCCATAGGCGCAGTCTGTGAAAGGGCTGCCTTTTCCATTGCCCACCCATTCTCTTCCCTCGAGGTACCCTCAATCTCTCTTCACCCTTTATTTTCTCCCACAGCTCTTGAATCATCCAACACGTATTTTTTCTTACATATACTGTTTATTGTCTGTTTCTCCTACTAGAACCTGAATTCCACAAGCGCAGGGATCTTGGTCTGCTTTGTAGTTAAACTCACAGTTCCGAGAATAGTGCCTGATACATGATAGGCACTTAATAAATGTAAATTAAGTGAATTAATTAAAGAAATGGGAGGGATGGTTTGGATGCTAGGCTGCTTCAAAGGATAACTATCTTTTAGAAGAAATAGGTCTCATTCTTTTTATGAAATGTTTTTGGAGATATTTTTGCTATATATATAGGGCATGTGTGCTCACCAGAGAAACAGAGACAGAGAGACAGACAGCAAGAAATTACTTCCCCAGGGGGAATGGCCATGCCATAATCCTCCAGAAGGACAGAGAGACAGAAAGCGAGAAATCAACCCATAGGGGGCATGGCAACACCACAATCCCTTCTCCTCCATTCTCCTCTCAGGATTTTGGACACGCATATACACACACATACCCAGCGTGAGTTTTAAGTTGCCAGGCCTGGGACTTGAACAATGGTAGATTATGTGAGATTCCAGTGACATAAATATGCTATCTGTTGGTCCGAATGGTTCTCATTCTTGATAAAAGAGATGAACATTTCTAGAAGTGAGCTCTTTGTTCGTAGTAAGAGGAGGCAGTGAGGACCTCATGACTGCAGAGCAAAGTGTGGCACTGCAAACTTTTTACCCTGAAATTTTCTTCTAGGCAAAGTTGACATTTTTTGATGATGTTCACTGGTCTCTGTTCATCTCTAACATGAATCAGAGACCTCAGCAAGGAGTTTGGAACCTGTCAGAGTTATAGACAAATTCATCTCTTCCCACCTTGGGAAGTAGAGGATGAGTCTATCTCCTCTGCTCAGTTCTTTGGAGAAATGATACCGCTTGGCATAGAATATTCAGACTGGCAGCTTTGTGAGAGAGGAAATACAAATCTAGAGGCTTAATCCTCCCACCCTGAGTGTATGCTTAAGTCTAACATTTATTGAGCATGAACTATGTACCTGCTATGCCTCTGAGCATTCTACATGGTTTGATCCTGCTAATCCACTGGGAAAGTCTGGTAGTAGGTTTTACTATTATCTCAGATTGCAGCTAAGAAACTGAGACACTATCAAGATTTATGAGTTATGCCAGGTTACTTAAGGATGTTCTCTGTTTCAGAGTAATAGAGAAGCACTTGTCTGCAATACCAAACCAGGCCAGCAAGAACAAGTAAGGAAAGTGCCTACCTGAGAGGCCCCACTTTTCTCAGCATTCATTTCTCCTGAGGAGATTGTGCTGTGCTACCGAAAGTCTGTGCCCCATCCACCATTCATATATTGAACTCTAATGCCAATGTGATGTTATTTGGAGATGAGGCCGTTAGGAGATTAGGTCATAAGGAGAGAGCCTTTATACTTGGGATTAGTGCCCTTAAAAAATGGACTCCAGAGAACTCTCTTGGTGTTTCTGCCATGTGAGAACACAGAAAGAAGGTATCATTAAAAACTAGGAAGCAGCCCTTCACCAGCTACTAAATCTGCTAATTCCTTGATACAGGACTTCCCAGCCTCTGCCAGCAAGAACAAGTAAGGAAAGTGCCTACCTGAGAGGCCCCACTTTTCTCAGCATTCATTTCTCCTGAGGAGATTGTGCTGTGCTACCGAAAGTCTGTGCCCCATCCACCATTCATATATTGAACTCTAATGCCAATGTGATGTTATTTGGAGATGAGGCCGTTAGGAGATTAGGTCATAAGGAGAGAGCCTTTATACTTGGGATTAGTGCCCTTAAAAAATGGACTCCAGAGAACTCTCTTGGTGTTTCTGCCATGTGAGAACACAGAAAGAAGGTATCATTAAAAACTAGGAAGCAGCCCTTCACAGCTACTAAATCTGCTAATTCCTTGATACAGGACTTCCCAGCCTCTAGAACTGTGATAAATACATTTCTGTTGTTTATGAGTGTTTTGTCTTAGCAGCTCAAACAGACTAAGACATGCTGACAGAACTTTGACCAAGTGGGCTATCTACATTTGATGGCATGGGGGCATGTGAGAGTAAGATTTAAAGAACAAGTTTGTAAAGAGCAAGTGTTAGAAGATTCTGGAACTTCCCATGATTACTGTATAGAGAACTTATTATTGTATTCATACATGGGCTTGGGAATAAGATTACTGAGGTTCACATTCTGCTTTTGCTCTATTTTCTGCCCAAAGGAAGACTCTCAAATGCTGGCTCTTATGGTTCGTAACATATGGGATGTTGGGAAGTACAACAATTTTCTTGTTAGGACGCAGTGCTGATAAAACTACAACTGGCTTTCTCCACAGTGGTGAAGACACTGCAACCAAGTAAATGTAAACCCAATATGTACCTTTATTCTGAGACCAAGAGATCAGGAGTGGGTTGGAGGACCAAGACGTTTGCTAGATAAGTTATAAGATGTCCAGGTAGATTTGCATTTTAGATAAACAATAAATAATTTTTCAGTATAAGCATGTTTCATGTAATATTTGGAACATATACCAAACAATTTTTCCTTGGTTATCTGAAATTCTAATTTAACTTGATATCCTGTGTTTTTTGTTTGCGAATTCTTGCAAACTCCCAAAGCACGTGACTATTGCTTTGTCTCTGGCTACTCCTGTCCTTGTATTAGCCTCTTTCTTCCCCCCATCCTGCTCAAATGTGAAATCAGAAGTCATGAAAGACTTGACAAAATGACAGGAATTTTAATGGTCTAAGGTATTAATTCATCCTTGACAGGAGACATATCCAATCTATTTAGGTTCAGTGATTTGAAACAGCAGCATTTTTCTGTTTACCATCTCCACTCTATCCCCCACCAAGAACAAAGATGAATTGAGAAACAATTGCTTTCATTCTCAGGGTGTCACAGGAAAAAGATTCACTTATGTAGAAGGTGGGGATTTAAGGCCTAACGGTAGGTGTTGGAGACTCCTCGGGCTAGTGTGAACTCCGCTCTTGAACTCTGATGTTAATTTCTCTAAGTTATCAGTATACAGTACCGCTAACATCCCAGATCTGGGTGACGAGACATACCTTTTCATTTCCACACTGCAATTTGAGTCATTCTTGATTTTTATTTCTGCTAATCATCGATGAACAGTGGCACCAAACATTTTAATGCTTAAGACCTCTGCCTTCCACTTTCCAGACTACCTCTGCCAATTAATGGTCTTTATAGATACGTGCTTGATCATTCAAAAGGAAATATCTGTTAAAAGAGCCCTGCGGAGAATATTTGCACATAAGTGAAAATTTCTTTTGTAATACAGATCACTCAGTTTCTCCATTTTATTGGTTTTATACATTTTTGGGTATTTTGCATACTGATTATTTTCAAAGCAGGATGTTCTTGTTTGTCACTGGTATCTTGGCCTCAGTTTCTCTCCATTGTACCTCCTCTTTCTTCGTTCTTCCTCTTTATTATCATCTTATCTTCATCCTCATCTACATCTTTTACTTAAGCCCATAATTAAATGTTACTGCTCAAAGCAGCTGTCTTCAAGTCTGGCTACATTTTAGAATTATAGATGTATTTTTTTTTGGGGGGGGAGAAGACAGACAGAGAGAGAGACAGAGAGATAGAAAGCAAGAAATCACCCTCCAGGGGGAATGGCCACACCGCAATCCCTTCTCCTCCATTCTCTCAGATCTTGGGCATGCATGCACAAGCACCTGGCGTGAGTTTAAGCCACCGGGTCCGGGACTTGAACCGCAGTCGGCTACATGGGAGTCCAGCGACATAGCCATTACGCTAACTGCTGGTCCCAGAATTATAGATATAATTTTAAAATATATGGATACCTGGGGCACTCTCCCAGAGAATCTGTCTCACGTGGTCTGAGGTGGGACACAAGCAGTAATATTGTTCATAGGCTTCCCAAGTAATTTTAATTATGGTTAGGGTTTTGCACCACCAGCTTAGAGGTTAAAAAACAGAGAAACTAGGGACCAACAGATGGCGTAATGGTTATGTCACTGGACTTCCATGTGGTCGACTGCAGTTGGAGTCCCTGAACCTGGAGGCTTATTAACTCAATGCTAAGTGCGTTGTGCATGCATGCCCAAAATCCCAAAAGGAGAGTAGAAGAGAAAGGATTGTGGTGCAGCCATTCCCCCAGGGGGTAAGGGAGGAGTGATTTTTCACTTTCTGTCTCTGTCTTCTTGGTGAGTGTACGTGTCCTATACCAAAAATTTGTCTAAAAACACAAAACAGAGAAACTAAACTGAGGGAGATCTGGATTCTCATCCAAACTGTGCCACTTAAACACATACTTTGTGAAGTTACCACCTCTCTGAGGCTCAGTTTCCTCATCCATAAATTAGGAATAATACATGCCATTCAGGTTGTGAGGATTAAATGAGATAATACAAGCCAAGCCTTCAGCAAATAGTCAACTCTTAGGCTGTTGTTATGTATCTGGGAGTCAGCAAACTCTGGCCCACAGACAAAATCTGGCCCACTGCTGTTCTTGTCAAGGAAGTGCTATTGGAGCACAGCCATACCCATTTATTTGCAGACTGCCTGTGGCTTTTCTTATGCTAAAGCATCAGAATTGAGTAGTTGTGAGAGTGCGCAACTCAGAAAATCTAAATATTTACTCTGAACCTTTACAGAAAGTGTGCTAACTCCTCATTTATGCCCCAAAGGAGCTCATAGTCTAGTGGGGAAGATACCTTGAGTACCTCCTGCAAATCCAGCCAAGAGCTAGTGTGGTGTCATGGAAAGAGCCTGGGATTGGTTTCTTTCTTCAAATCCTCCCCAAATCATAAATGTCACCATAAGTAACCTGCTTTTGTCCCCTGGGCATCAGCTTCACTATTTCTAAGGGATGGGCTAAATGGTTCTGGGCAGCTTTTTCATCTCTAAAACATTCCAATTCCATGAATCCAGGATTCCTAGAATCCTGCACATATCTCCAAGTGCAGGTCTCTCTGTTCTATGGGGACTGGGCCAGGCTGCCTTTTAAATGTGGGGATGATGAAGTACTGGACAGATTCTGTCTTCCTCATCACAGTTGTTTTACAGCAAATCAATACACTTCTGTGTCTCAGCCACTCTTTCTTCTGCGGAGGTCCAGAGAAAGGTTTATAAATCCCTCTGTGGTAGGTGGAATAATGAACCCCAAAGATACCAGACCATAATACTTGGAACCTGGGAATGTTGCCATATGCAGTAGCAGGACTTCACAGGTGCAATTAAACTAAGGATTCTAAGATGGGGAGACTGTTCTGGATTACCTAGACATGCCCTAAATGCAATCACTAGCATCCTTGTAGGACAGAGACAGAAAATGGAGAGGAATTTTACTACAGAGAAGAGGGAAGGTGATATGAAGCCTTTGAGATTGAGAGAGATTTGGAGAGAGCTAAGCTGCTGGCTTTGAAGATGGAAGAAGGTGCCATGAGCCACGAGACAGATGTAAAGAAAGCATCTCCAGAGGCTAGAAAGTGCAACTAAATGAACTTTCCACTCTCAGAGCCTCTGGAGAGATGATGGCCCTGCTGAGACCTTGATTTGGTGAAAATCATTTTGAGTAAGAAGATAAATGTGTGTGATTTTTCAGCCACTAAGTTTCCAGTAAATTGTCAAAGTAGCCAAAGGAAATGAATACACCCTCTTTTACATTGATATTACCGGTAAGTAACCCAGGGTACCAAGGAGATTAGCTGTGCACTTATAAAATAAGTCTCATAGCAGAGAGAAAATGAATAAAACGTGTGTTAGACAGTCATGTGGAAAGACTGGACTGGGATAGAGAGAGGGAGGGAAGAAGGAAGGAACTGAGCAGGTAAGTTGACATTTGTGGAGCACTTGCTATACACCTGATGTTATACCTAATTCTTCACATATTTATCTTATTTAATCATCACATCCATTCTTTATGGTATTTTGACTATCAGGTTATCACTAAAGAGACAGTGGGGGTCAGCCACTGGTATGGCAGTTAAGGTAGGTCTATCCCACCTGGCCAACTTTATGGTTTTATTCCCAGATTTGGAAGTTTGAAACACATGAAGGGTGTGTGTATGTGTGGGCCTGAAATCCCCAAAAAAGAAATGGAAAAGGAATTTCAGTGTGGCCATACCCTCTGTGTGTATGGGGTGATTTCACATTTTTCTTTTCTCTCTCTTTCTCTCTCTAGAGAGTGTACATGCCCCATAGCAAAACTAAAATAAATAAATAAAAACCAAAAGAGAGACAGCAGCCAGAGAGCTCATGTAATTTGCTTAAAGGCACGTTACTAATAAATGATGTCTGGGAGGCCCATACACTGGGATCCTTGAACAGGCAGGAGATTTAAGAATGACTATGGGTATTTTAGAGATGGGAAAGGGTCTTGAGGAAGGAGGAAGGGTCTCATGGAGAAATGGAGTCTTTAATGCAGCTCCACCCAAAGGCAAACTGAAAGGCTATTTATGAAAAAGTGGCACCTGGGCTCATTGGTAAGGGAGAGCGGAAGGATCTGGTTGAGAGTAGATCATGTCACAGGCCATGTCTAGACTCTGTGGGAAATCGTGCTTTGACATTATGGGTATCTATGTCAGGGCCCAGCTGTGGTGGTGGAGTAGTGCCATGCTCTGCAGTGCTGTAAGTCATCTGGGAGATGGGAGTTCAGCTCCGGGGTGCACTGGGGGCTGTGGGAGGGGAATGTATCATGAGACCCTCTCAGGGATGCTTCTCTCTCTCTCAAAATAAATGAGTAAATACACACACACAAAGATATTCACTTCTACCTGGGGCTTTGAAGGGCGGGAGTGAAGACACGTGCTATTGATTTGTCATCTTTGTCTTAGAGTCTCACATAGGAAAGAGCCTCTTGAGATATTCTTAAGCGACATAACATAAGAACCTCCTCTGAGCACAGCACAAAAATTCAAAGGATTCAGCAGTTGCAGGTGAAGACTTTTCTGTTTCATTTATTTAAGGTTGTGAAAATAAAGCAATAAAAAAATTGCATGAGCTGCACCTGTGGCCTAGTGATTAGAAGACACTAGATCCCACCCACAGGACTGATATTATTATTAGAGTCTTGGCCCTGGTGGCTCAAAAACCATGTAGGGTGCATGTGTATCCATGCCCCAAATCCTAATAGGATGGAGAAATGGAGGAGAAGGGTTTGGGGTGTGACCATGTCCTACCCATCTCTCTGTTGCTCTCTTTCTGGCCAGTGCTTATGGCCTCTGGCAAAAAACCCCAAAAAACCAAAAAACAAAAAAAACATGTATTCAAATACACATATTTAGGCCTTTTAAGAAGGATGGGATATTGTGATTGAATGTATAAAAGAAAATGAAGTGAAAAATAAAAAAAGATAATAAATAAAATAATTCTAAAAAGTAAAAAAAAGAAAATGTTTCCTGGAATTTCTTTTTGGATAAACATGATGTATGCCATTAGAATACCTACCATTTACTTGAATATACTACTCTACAAGTTCCTGTATAGTAGCCCAGTAGGGTCAAGGTAGTGAATATAATAGATTTCTGTGAATGTCATGGAAAAAAAAGGATGGGATAGACAAAAATTAGAATATCTGTTTGGTTCAAATTATTCTTTTTTTTTTTTGGAGTGGTTTTTGCTATAAGGCACGTGCGCTCACCAGACAGAGAGAGACATAGAGACAGAAAGCGAGAAATCACCCCCCAGTGGGGATGGTCACGCGGCAATCCCTTCTCCTCCATCCTCTTCTCGGGATCTTGGGTATGCACGCACACGCACCCGGCGTGAGTTTTAAGCCACCGGGTCCGGGACGCGAACTGCGGTCGACTACATGGGAGTCCAGTGACATAGCCATTATGCTAACTGTTGGTTCCCCAAATTATTCTTTTGTGACTGTATTTGGGTCTCCATACCTTTGAACCAACTCCCAACCCCAGGGTGAGAATATCTGAAACTGGGCCAATCATATCTCTCCTTTCCCTGGTTCTAGGGTCCTAGTGACTGCATGATGGATAATATATGAAAAGAACTGGTCATTTAGAGTCCTTTCAAACTGGAACTGGGAGAGGGAAGATTCTTTCTTTGAAAACTGAACTCTTAAAAGATTATCACAGAGCTTCTGGTCATTAGGTACCCCACTGTGTTCACCAGGTGAAAGGAGGTCACTTTGCAAGACATCCAGACAGTAGGGGAAAAATTGAGGAACGGAAATCATCATGTGGCTTTGGGTCCTTGGTTCTAGTTATCCCTGATTTTACTTGCTCTTAAATAGAGAGTATGTTGGTTCTATGATCCAATATCTTCTCCCCTGCTTATTTCAATTTCAATAATATATAATTGTAATATAATACCTGGTACAAAACATTTCAAAACATTTGTGGGAAATGGAATTAAAATATGAGTTTATCTTTGTGCAAAAAATTTGGGCAGCCAGGCAGAAGCACAGAGGTAATGCAACTGGACTCACATGAGGAGGTCTGGGGTTCGTGTTATGGCATCTCCTTGAGAATGCTGGGTGTGTGCCTGTGCACTATGATCTAGTCTAGCTGGGGGTGGATCACGTCATAGGAAACTTGTTGGGGATGTCTGTCTGTATCTGTTTCTCTTTCTCACAAAAGAAATAAATAAACATTATAAGTAACTGGGGGAGGGAAGCAAGCAAGTGGCATAGTGGTTAAGGCACTGGACTTATACATGGCCAACTGCTGCTCAAGTCCTGAACCTGGTGACTTGAAAAAATCTCATCAGATGTGTGTGCATGTATATGTGCCCCAAATCCTAGGAGGAAATTAGAGGAAAAGGGATTGCTGCAGGGCCGTCCCCCAAAGGGGGGTGATTTCTCACTTTCCCTCTCACTGTCTCTCTTTGCCTTTCTTCAGCAAGTGCATGCACCCTATGACAAAAACCTTAAAAAAATTTCGAAATCCGTGCATAGTTTTTTCATGATATAGATGTTCTATGAACTTTTTGAAGATCTCTAATACATATTTAAAGTGAATAATTTGATAAATATGGGTACATAGATCTCTGTTCAACAAGTCATGATTCATCAAATCATAGTCAAGATAATGAACATAGCCACTACACCCTAACGTTTCCTCAAAGCCCTTGGTAATCCTTTCCCCCACCAAGACAACTACTGACTAGGTTTCTGTCACTCTAGAATTGTCTTCATTTTCTAGAATTTTACATAAATAGGGTCATATACTATGTTCACTTTTTTTTCTGGCTTCTCTCACTCAATGTAATAATTTTGATATTCATTTATGTTATCCCATGAATAAATAGTTATTTTTGTTTTCTTTAGTAGATAAGTATTACATTGCTCATCCATTCACCTGTGGGTAGAAATTTAGTTTTTCAGTGTTTGATTATTATAAAAAATCATGCTATAAATATTCAGTATAAGTCTTTGCATAGAAGTACACTTTCATTTCTCCTGGATAAATACATGTTTGTGGAAATGTGAGGTTGTATGGTAAGTATATGCTTAACTTAACTTTATTATTTTTATAATGCAAAAAGTACAGAATTTTTCTTTCAACAAAGAATTTTACATTCTTTTTGTCTGTTAAATGTTTCTTCCCTTTGCCCCTCTCATCCACCCTCTACCACCCACACCCCTCCATTATGGTCTCTGAAATCTATACTTATTCTCTCTACTATTATATCTTTGGATCTTTCTGTTTCTGCCATAGACTGCAGACATTCAGTACATATTGAATGGGGATATATAGTGTGTACCTGTCAAAGTCTGGCTCGCTTTGCTTTATATTAAATCCTCTGTATTCATCTACTTTGAGTCAAATGATAGGGTCTCACTGTTTTTTATGGCTGAGTAATATTACGTAGTATATATGTGCTATAGTTTTTCAACCCTGTCATCAGTTTTTGGATACCAAAGTTAATTCCATATCTTAGCAATTGTGAATAATGCTGCAAATAACATGGATGTACAAGTGTCTTCCTGACTCAGTGTTTTCCTATCCTATGGGTAAATACCAAGGGGTGGGATTATTGGTTCATATGGTAGTTCTCTTTGTAGGTTTTTGAGAAACTTCTATTTTTTTCTCCACAGAGGTTATACTAATTTACATTCCCATCAACAGTGCGAGAGGGATCCCTTTTCCCTGTAGCCTCATCACCTGAAAGTGTAAAACTACTGGTAGAAAACTTATGGAAAACTCTTGAAGACGTTGGAATAGGCAAATATTTTTTAAATGAGACCCCCTAAAGCACAGGTAATAATCTCCAAAATAGACAAATGGGATTATATCAAGCTAAAAGGCTTTTTCTCATCAAAGGCAAAAGAGTGAAAAGACGGCCCTCAGAATGGGAAAAAATATTTGCACATTATTTCTCAAGAGATTGATAACAAGGATATATAGGGAACTCAAGCAGCTCACCTATAAAAAAAAATGAATCATACTGTTAAAAATGGGCAAATGAACTGAATAGACAACTCTCCAAGGAAGACTTACAATTGGCCAAAAGGCATATGAAAAAGATGTTTAGTCTCTTGTCATAAGGGAAATGTAAATTAAACCTCAATGAGCTACCATCTAATTCCAGTTAAAATGGGGAGGATAAAAACATCCTTAACTTTTGAAGAAAATGCCAACTCATATTTTGCATTTAATAATGGCTATCCTTCTTGTGAGGGTTCTCATTGCTCCACATTCTTGCCAACATGTTTTGGAGAACTTTATCTAATGGATTTGCGAATTTAGATTTTGAAAAATATTTATGCAGAATAAATAACCTAGTGGAATATATGTAAAAATTTAAAATATGTCCAACATGACTTAATTACATTAGCTCAGGACTGCATGGCTGAATGACATCAACCTCTCAGACAGAAATTACATCCAAAAAATAACATTTTTTGGTTGTTCTGATCACATGACTTATCATTTCAGCTAGTAAATGAACTCAGAGACTAAAGAGAAATGGTTGATGTGGTTAATTTAAGCAATGTGTGTGTGTGTGTGTGTGTGTGTGTGTGTGTGTGTGTTTAAATAATGAGTTAGTAAGAATTTAGTAATAAGCTTATAATTGATGCTCATGTGCTTGTAATAGGGAGAAATATTCTGACAATGGCAGAATATTTGAATCAAGTAGTGCAAAAAGGCAGAAGCAGCAGCTTGTCAGTGTTTGCTTGGGCCTTGTCAAGTCTAGAGCCATTTCTGGTTGGAGAAACCATGAGAGTAAAGGAATAATAGCAGACAAACTACGAGTGGTAGTCCTGACTCAGAGAACTTTCTTGCATCCTGATGAAACCACATACAAGCTGTGTAACCTTGGGCGCATTGTTCCATTTGTTGTGTGTCTCAGTTTCTTCATCTATAAAATGGAGATACTCAAAGCATCTATCTTAGAGGGCTTGTGAAGATAATAGGTGAAGTGCTTAAGACTGACAGTTGGTATGCACACACTCAATAGACATTAATAGATACGATTATCAGTACAATATGCTAGTCTATTGATGATGGACAGCTTTTTAATCCCAGGTCTCTCGTGATGAAATTTCATTTTTTATGGTATCTACCTAGATGTTCCAGGCACTCTGCTTTATAACAATGATCTCATTTCTTATCGCAATTTATCATGATTCCTGTTTTACATGTGGCAATCCTGAGGATCGGCAACATTAGAAAGCTGTAACTGGTGGAGCCAACATTCTAACCCAGAGTTTGAGATTATGCTATGATTTTTAAAACATAATTATTTATTTAATTTTTAAAAATCATCATTATTATTTTAAAATTTGCTGCAGGGCATGTGCACTCACTAGGGAAATATGGTAAGACTGAGAAGGAAAGTTAGAAAGCAAGCCCCCAGGTCCAGGACTCAAACTGCAGTTGGCCATGTAAGAGTCTAATGCCTCAACTACCATACTGCCTGCTGGCCCCCATCTTTCTATGATTTTTTAAATGCTTTTATGAGAAGAGGCAGTCAGTCCT
Source organism: Tupaia belangeri chinensis (assembly GCF_000334495.1). Taxonomy (NCBI): domain Eukaryota; kingdom Metazoa; phylum Chordata; class Mammalia; order Scandentia; family Tupaiidae; genus Tupaia; species Tupaia belangeri. The sequence goes on along the minus strand of NW_006159657.1, from coordinate 4,798,707 downwards.
AAGGTAAAAGTTTACAAGAAGAGAGAGCATTCTTTTATGTCCCAGTGTGAGCTCAGCTGTTCCATGTGGAGAGGGAAAGTGCTCCTCCTTAAGGCACTTGCTACTTCCTTAAGGCTCTGGATCTGCACTCTTCATACCTTAGTCAGCTGTAGGCTTCCCTCAGCAAGCTCTGAAGGGACCTCACTAGGTAGGAGGATAGGAGACATTCTGAGGGCTTTTGGAGAATGACATTTGGGGTGCTTTTTCTTTCTTGTAAGCACCCTTCTCACTGAGGGGCTGGGTGACTGTACCCTTGTTGAGGTTCCCCAGGACACGGTACCCCATTCTCACAGCAACCTCCTAGAGTTTGGGAGATAAACCTGAGACACAGTCATCTCTCTGTGACAGCAGCTCCTAAAGTTATCAGGCCTGGTTAGTATTCCTAATCTGGCACTTTGTGATTCAGGGTAATGCACAGAGGTACAGGGAGTGGAAAAGATGTTTAACAAACCCGTCTCCATAAACACCAGAAATGTGATCTTTGGGAAAATGGGGAGAAGGAAAAGAATGAAATGAATGATTGAGGGGAGAAAAACCTCAAATAAAACAAGAAGAAAAGGCATGTTTTGGTAAAGAGATCCAAAGTAAATGACATGTATTAGGAACAAGACAGCCATGAAGGGTAAACTTGATGAAGGGGACCAGGAGTGGGGAAGGTAGTGGATGCCAAGCAAGACAGATGACAGTGGTAAAGGCAGCCAAATGGGAAATATGATAAACTCTTAAGTGCAAGCAGGAGAGATTCAAGTAATGAGAACCCCAGATAAGACAAATACAAGGAATAAAAGCAATTTTAGAGCAAGACTGAAACTGACAGCCAATGAGGGCATGGTAGGGCATATGAAGCATGAAGGAGACAAATTCAAAGAGAAAGAAAGAGTTTTGGCTGCTATGGCTGTCAAATGGCTTTGACAAGGGAGAGCAAGATGGACAATGAGGGGCTGAGGCTGACGGACAAATCCCGCAGCCCTGAGTCACATAACATTAGAAGGATTTGCTTTGTGGTCCGTGACCATTGCTGCTCTGGGACGCCCATGAGAGCACATTTGGAACTGACGATGCTGGTTTCTTTTTTGTTTGGGATTAGCTCCGAGGTGGAAAACTCTAGAAAGCAGCTGTAAACACTCATGCTGTATTTCCAAACTTACAGTGCCAATGGGGAGGGCACTTTAACTTAACATCAAAGCCCAGTGGTGTGTTTCCTCCAGGGGGTTCTACCTTTGCCTCTGAATCTTGGTTTTTCATTTGCTCCCCAAGCCATGACTGTGTATCTGTCTAATGGAAAAAAAATAGCTTGATAGGTTGATAGGTGAGTATGCAAGTCTTGATTATCAATAGACTGGGTCAAAATTCATGGAAACTCCTGGAAACTCCCATGTATTGACTTCAGCTTTCTCACATAGAATGGAAATATTCAAGGGTGGCTGTGGGGACCAAATGAGATAAGTTGAATAAAGTTCTCAGCATTGTGACAAGACTGTACTAGGTGCTAGGATGTGGAATAAGTCACAGTGCAGCTCCATGTGGATTTTAATCACGGTGGAGTGAGACAAACGTGTTAACATTTGCTTTACTAAAGCATGAAGGTTCCCACTATAGAATCATACCCAAGTCCTGGAGATGGCCTGGAGGAGTCTGTGGTTAACTTTATCAAGGTGTAGTCGAGATCATGGAATAGTTTTTAATGCATAACTAGGAGTTGACTGTAAAGAAGGCATTTCAGGCCAGGAAATTTTATGAGAAAAAGCAAGAATGAAACAGTATGCTATATTTGGTAACCAGGCATTGTTTTGTTTATCAAAGTGCTTTTTCTCAGGAGATTAATAGGCATAAAGTAAAAAGAACTCCATGTTTAAATGAATTTTAGAACTCTTTGGTTTAAAAAAACAGTTTTCTCTATTGGAATATTTATAAAAGCCTTATTATATCTGCTGATAGGTACTAAGAATCTCCATGTGACAAGATAGGATGCAGTGATTTCCAAACTTATTTGAGCATAGAAATCATTTTGAGAAGGGTCTTGTGAGTTTAGCATACTAGCCTGCCCCAATAATAACAAAAAATGTATTTTGTTTAAAAGAGGTTATGAAATGCTGACCTCAAAGTGAGGAATACACTGAGATATTGTGGGTGAATTATTTACTTATGTAAAAAGCAATGTTACAATGATAGTTGAAACCTAAAACAGAGAGTGTCACCACCTTCGGATAACATTAAACGTATTAAATTGTCCCTTTTAAAGTAAGGTGGGTAAGCAGCCCTGCACTATAGCGCCTCACAAGATGGAAGTAGGACACAAAACAATGCAACAAATCTTCCTGGCTTTGTTTTCAAAAAACAAAGTATATGGAAGTGTTGTGGAGAAGATATAAGGTAGGGAGAATCATGGGAAAGATAGAGAAAGTGTCTTAGCCCTGCAAGAAGTAAGGCATTACCCCCCACCCC
>NW_006159657.1:4792875-4795638 GCF_000334495.1 Tupaia belangeri chinensis | reverse complement strand
CCCCCCCCCCCCCCCCCCACATACACACACATGCACACCTCATTTCACAGAATCCTTTGGAAGTCTCTGGGATGAATGATAGCTCTTTTTCCTTAGGATGCAACTAGGAGGCATCAAGACTCTAAGCAAGTATGTCTGACTGACATCTCAGTAGAGAGAATATATTAGTTATGTATTGCTGCCTAACAAATTATCACAAACATAGTGGCTTAAAATAGTAAATGTTTAGCATAACACATTAGTATAAGAGAAAGTCTCAGTTCAGAAACAAAGGGACTTTAGGGGAAGTGGATACAGATTGAGATGCAATGGCTACTGTGCTACATCTTCAACATTTGTTTAAATGAATGAAAGAATAAATGAATGATTGCAAGCTATTGCATCATGCAAAAGCAAAATACAAATATATGACCTGGAAAGGATTTTTATTTTTAACAAAAAAACAGTAAAAGATTTATTATCTCATTGTTTCTGTGGGTCAGAAATTTGGGTGTGGCTTAGCAGGGTTCTCTGACTCTGTGTCTCTCACAAGATGGCTAGGCAATCAAACTGTTGGCCAGGGTTGTGGTCATCTCAGGGCTTAAGTGGAGAAGGGTTCACTTCCAAGCTTGCTTATGTGGGTGTTGGCAGGACTGAAATCCTTGTGGGCTGCTAAATGGGGCCTCAGTTCCTCGCTAGGTGGTTCTTTTCACAGGAAACTCACACCGTGGCTGCTGGATTTATCAGTGTGCATGGATGAGCCAGAGAGAGAGAGAGAGAAAGAGAAAAAGAGAGGCTGTCAGCAAGACAGATATCACAATCTTTTGCAATGTCATCTTGGAAGTGACATTCCATCCCCTTTGCCATTTTCCAGCCATGAAGAGGAAGTCACTGAGACCAATCCATACTTGAGGGGAGATTAGACAAGGATTTGAATACTAGAAGTTCGGAACCATAGGGGTCATGTCAGAAGCTGTCTACCACAGGCAGCTACAACCATTCTTACAAAATGGTTCTGTGTAAGCCTCACATGGAAACAGCAGAGACTGATGTTAACCCAAGATCAAGGACCATGGGCAAGGACTGCTACCATTAGTAGTCTGTGTGGATAGTTGGCCATTTAGAGAGTCAGTTTACCTCCTATCTTGACACTATATCAAATCCCGGGATCAAGGGAAAGTCCCAAGGATGACTATGTTGAAGGGGAGGCACACTTATCATTTTAAAAGATACAGGAAAACTGCTATCCAAAAAGGATGTAGCAATTTTTACGTACAGAATCTGCAAAATTTACAATCCTTTTTATTTTCTTTCTTTTACTGGAAAAATGCTATGCAGTTAACTGCTGAATACAGTGGAGTAGAAGCGATAAGAGTAAAAGCGCTTGTGTTTGGTCCAAGTCAATGAGAGATGAATCATAGATATTACTAAACAGCAAAATAATAGTTCTGAGATTCGATTTAGTGAGGCTCAGGGAAGGAGAGTGACTTGTCAAACAGTAAATGAAAGTCAGTTTGTGAAATGCTGAAGAAGAGAAAGGAGCAAAATTAACTAGAGAAAAGACTTTGAATACAAAATGGGGAAAATTCCAATTCTGAAGTCAAAGCTCATTCAAACATTAACCTAAACTGATTGGAAGACCATTAGTTCACTTGATTATTCATCCAATGACTATTTGGCATGCTCAATGAATATTTGGCATGGTAGGTGTTACTATATGATAGTTGACACTGAGGATATGACAATGGACAAGACCAGGGAGCAGAAAACTATGGCCAAGGGGCCAGATCTAGCCTGCCACATGATCCTGTAAATAAAGTTGTTTTAAATCACAACCACACTCATTAGGTTATGAACTGACAATGACTCTTTTTTTCCCCTTTACTCATGATAGAGCATGTGAACACCCATATACAAGAGATGAGAGAGAGAGAGGAGAGCACCCTTTACAGAGTCTGGTCACATCACACTCTCTTTCCTCCAGTCTTCCAACCAGTAGGATTCTGGGTACTCATACATGTTTCAGGCTGACTGGGCTAGGGATTCACACTGCTCACTATGTGGAATCTGGCTTCTCTTGAGCAGTTCATTACTACTGAGCCACGGAACCAGCCCAATTTATGATTCTTTGCAGTATGAGAGCAGAGTTAAGTAATCGTGATAGAGACTATATAGCCTGCAAAGTCTAAAATATTTATTATATGGTCCTTTACAGAGAAAAAGAATCGACCCTTAGGCTAGACAGTCAAAGTTATTACCACATAGTAGGGAAGATGGATATTCATTTTCTGGCTGTGATTAGTACTATCCTGGAAAAGTATGTAACACTGCGAAATAAAGCAGTGTGGCACTACTTTGGATAAGGTAGTGGGGGGCTATCTACTGAGGACATGAATTATTTGTTTTTAAGGACTTGATAAATGAGAAGAAGGAAGCCTGTAAAGAACTGGAGAAGAGATTTCTAAACAGGAGAGAGAATATGTCAAAGCTCTTTATTAAGGAAGAGCTTGTCCCTTTGAGGAACAAAGAGGAGGCCAGTGAGGCCACCACAGGAACAGTGTGATGAAAAACTTCAGGGCCTCCCTGGTCATAGTACAATGTGAAGACAACCAAGGGTCTTATGATCAGTTTTACGAATCTCAAACACTATCCTGTCTTGCTGATTTAATCAGGTCTTTCGTGTGTGTGTGTGAGTATTTTAACGTTTATTTCTCTCTCTCTCTCTCTCTATATATATATACACACACACACACACACACACACACACACATACACACACACACA
>NW_006159657.1:4771161-4792705 GCF_000334495.1 Tupaia belangeri chinensis | reverse complement strand
CACACACACACACACACACACATGCACACACACACACACACACACACACACACACACACACACAATGGGGTCTTCATGCTGCAATCCACCCCTAGTCTGACCAGGATCACAGGCATGCTCTTGCACTTGGTTTGATCAGGGAGGTCCTGGGACCCTTCCCACAGGGGTCTAGTCTCATTACCGCTATGCTACTGCATGGTCCCTCTTTTCTGTATTGATGCAACAGTTCAGAAACCCAAACAAGTGCAAATGTGCAGATGGAAAAAGAATGGTTTATCACTGATTATAACCACAGAGGTGAGAAATTGAGGCTGCCAGAGGAGTAGAGCACGATAGCCTGCCCTAGTGATAATTTTGACAAACGTATCCTCTAGTGGTGACATCACACAGCTTGGGTGATGCATCCAAGGTGCGGTCTGAGCCCCAGGACTATCCTAGGAAATGCCAGTTGCAGAATTTTTGCAGTGAGGGAAGCATGATGACTTTTTAAACTACTAAGGTTGTAAATTTTATCGCATATAAATGAATCAAGAATCATAGATTACTCATAATCTCCATGACAAACCCTCTTCTAACTCCTGAACACTATTTCCATCAAAGATGCTGAAAATGTCCCCCATTTGACCTTAAAGTCATTGCTCAAAGTGTTCAAGCTTGAAAAGAAACATCTAAAAAACTATCTCCATGAGCCCCTCTTTGACACTGAGTGTGGAACTAATTCACCATTTCCAGACTGTCCTTATCTTAATGTTTTTTTAATCCTCTAGAAGAAACATAAAAATTTAGTCTTGAATGTGAAAACTCTAACTAACACCTTTTCTCAGTAGACAGCTGGTATAATAGAATAAGCTTTCAAGGTATCTCCCAGTTTTATTTAAAAGCTACTATTAAAACCTCTTAAAATAATAATAATCTTTTTTTTTTTTTGTCACCATGCTGAACAGTGAGAAAACCAAGAGGCAACCTTTTTAGGACAAACTGTTACTGGTGAATAATGCACTCCCTGATTTCTTCAAAATATTCAATTACAAAAATGAAGCCTTGTATATCTCTATACAAACATTTTCCAGGGGTTATTTTGTTTGATAAAAATTATGTAATTACATGTAAATAAATCTTACAAAAACTTTTTACAGTTATTTTGTAATCAAGAACAATATAAACTAACAGGCAATATAGTTAACTGCCTTTAAGACAATTTCATTGTTGTTAGAAAGAGCAAAGACAAATAAGTAAGCCAGACCCTGAGTGGATATTTTTCCAGTTACCTATGGGCTAGAAATTTGGTTTCTTCTATAGGAAGGGTGGGTTACTGGGACCTAGGAACTCAAAGGAAAGGCAATAGGTTTGGTGGTGGGAATATTCAAAGAAGCTGGAGATGGGAGCCCAACACTGCTGTTAGAACATATTGATAGGTGCAAGAAAACAGAAATAAATTCCCTTATTCATCCTCCTCTACTCTCTCCTATTAGCAAAACTTAACAAGAAGCCAGCTGGCAAGGGAGTCTGTGAAACTTGGTTTGCAGAGTCTTAACAAACCTCACATGCTGAGTACAGGAGAGTGAACTTGGGGATGAGAGGCAAGAGACGAATAATTGGCACAAGAATATCCTCTGGTGTAAACACTGCGTCTTTGACCAGTTGGAACTCCTCAAGGTCCTGTGTCCTCTTGACTTGACCCTATCACATTTTGAAAGGTTTCTTGTTTTCTGGGGTAAAATACTCCAGGCTTGTCTTGTTCATTTTATGTCCCAGACTTCAAGTCAGTCATTTCTACCAAAAACCTACATTTGTTTTAGCAGGAAATACCAGTTAGACACCAGAATTTAGGTGCTATCGGTGTTTATCCAAAACCCTCTTTTTAAGCAGGCATTAAGCTACAATCTGTATTGTGTGACCTATCACCAGTTGAAGAGTTTTGCCTGAGAGTGTTCTCTGTTCTTGCAGTCAATCTCTTGTGGAAAGAGATGATTCTAGGCTATTTACCCCGTCTTCATAACTGTGCTTGCTTTTATTGGTTTCATGCTTAGTCTTCAAACTTCTGTTTTCTAAACTCTAAGGCATATTTCGGGTTGACAGCATGATTTATAAGTTACTACTCTGTAAAAAGGTACATGATGAATGACACTAAAATCGATCAAACAGACAAAAAGTAAACTCTGGTATATTTGTGCTATTGAGATCTCACTATTGTAGGAAATAAATGTAAGTCGAGGAAATAAAACATTAAGTAAAATTGTGGCAAGAATACAAATTGTGAAAGAGCTGTGAATTTTCTATCTAATTCCAAATAATATTTTGCAGGTAAGAACAAAGTCATACACTCAGTCAAAGCTCTTCATTGGGTGATAGGTCACACAATATGAATTGCAGCTCAATGCTTACTTAAAATGAGGATTTTGGATAAGCACACATAGCTCCTTGATTGAAAAATGGGCCACCAATGGAAACCTCATTTAAAAATCAAGGTATGAAGACCGGCTCATATCCTGGTCATTAAGAAATCTGGATCCCACATGACCACAGTTTAAATCCTGGCCCCTATGGCTTGAAAACCATGTTGGGCACATGTGGGTACACACCCCAAATCCCAACAGGATGGAAAAATGGAGAAGGGATTGCAGTGCAGCCATGTTCCATTGTGGTGTGCTTCCTCCCTCTGCCCTCTGACAATTAAAAAATTCTAGGTATACCAGAATCCTCAGCTTCACTCAAGGAAACCTTTGCTCAAGCTCATCAACTACTCTGAATCATCACTAGGCATTTTGGAGCCAGTGACATTATCATAATCGTTGTTCTCCTTGTAGACCCTATTCATTAAAAAAATGTTTATTCACCTATTTCTTCAGATAGAGGAAGAGAGAGAGAGAGAGAGAGACAGAGACAGAGACAGAGATAGGTATCTCCAACATGGTCCTCATGCCAGGATCCACTCTCAGTCTTAGCCATCCTGAGAAATGGCCATGTGCATGTGTGTGCTTATCTGACTATGCGCAGAACAGGAACCCTTACATTACCCCTACTTCACTGCTTGCCTGCCCCCTTACATTACCGTATCTTCAGATTATACCCTAATAACTCAAAGTACCTAATTATCCAACTGCTTTCCTGAATATAACTAGCTATATGTTTCATAATTTCACACATGAAAACCGTTATAAGTTTTTTAAAAATGGCATTTAGTTAATTGTGCTTGGGTTTGCACAAAAGCTGAAAATTTTTGAGATATACTTCCCAAATCTCTGAGTAAAATGAATACTTAAAGAAGACACACTACATTTATTTTGACTTTACAATCCCTCCCTTCTCCAAAGCTTCAGCAAGGACCCTATTTTGAGACATACTGGAGAATAGGGACTATGAATACTGCCCCCTCCTATTGTTGTTCTAATCAGAAGGGAACACTCACAAAAGCCTGATGGGAAAATGAAGTATGAGATTTATCACTAAGTCAGTTGAGTTCCAAAGAACGGGGTTCCCTGGTAAAACCAGGGTGGTGAATAGAGCCTGGATCTGTTCCCTGTTATCTCCTCCCACATCAAGGTTGGCATTAGCTGGCAAAGCAGCACCTGCAAAGTCTCGCCCAGCTAGCTCAGTGGAGGATCACTGCCCACTTTAGCACCTCAAGATCTTCTTAGGAGGAGACCAGAGAAGACCCTGAGCCTGATCTAGGTGGGCTGCCTCTTAAGAAGCAGAGAGGAAGCTCACTTTTCTCATCTAGGAGGCCCTTTGAAAGAGAGTGGGTGAAGCTCCTTTCTTGGCTCTTGAGACAGAGAGCTTGTTCAGTGGAAGATGGGACCTCAGGAATCTTACCAAGCAGATAACTTACACTACTCTTTTGGGAAAAGGCAAAGAAAAGGAAGTAGAGGTTGAAATTGTCTTTGTGAACCTTCCCCAGAGGGTAGGCATCTTGGAAATCTGAGGACAGACAAAGAAGCGTCCTAAGTTGGTGCAGAAGGGCTCACAAACTCAAATGCCTTCAGGGCCCAGGTAGGTGTGTAAGTAAGTGAAGGGAACCAGGTAGGAAATGAGGTGACACATACCTGTACAAAACTCACAGTGCCAATTCAGGTCTGGCTGATGCTGGCACATCCAGATATGAGTTTGGTGTTGGCAGAGCTTCTCAGTTTTCAAGAGGAGCCAGGAATTAACTTTCTTTTATATAAAATTTCCAATTTAGAAATTCTGAGAAGTAATTTGACTTTTTAAAAAATTCAGTGCAGGCCAAAGGGAACATATTTAGGTGCTAGACTTGGCCCAGGAGTCACTAGTCTGTGATGTCTGCTTTGCAGCATCATGGTTGAGACAGTGAAGCCCCTGGGTCCCCCGCTGTTAGGTTGGTGAGATGAGCCAGTTCTTCCCAAGATTAGAAGAAGAAAGAGAAAAATCTTTACTGTCTTGGTATTTGGACTCCGTGGCCTCTCTCCTGTCTCTTCGCCTTTCCTCTGACTTGAGACAGACAGGCTTGGCCTCTTTCTCTTGTTCTTCTACTTCCCTCAGGAGCCTCATTATTTTCAAGCCATGTGGTCTTGGCACCACAGCGGCAGGCATGCTGACTCTGGCTGAAGTTCGCTGTCAGTCTGATTAGCAGATAGAGGAACCAGGAGCTGCTCTCCTCGACAGATGAGAAGTGAGGTCCATTTTCAGATCAGAAAGGCCAAGCCTTCAGCCTGCATCGGTACAAATGCCACTCTGCATTCCACAAAGGCTGGAACAAGTATATGTGACAGCTTTGGACAGAGCCCGTCTTTAGTGTGTCAGTGTCTATATAGCTGGCGATGGCCTTAAAATGCTAAGAGCGATTAAAGGACTCCTCTTTAAGTCCACCTGACAGTTCACATCTGGTTCAGAGCACTTTTTGGGCAGAGAAACTTGAGAAGTTCATTCATCATTCAACAAACATTTATTGAGTGCCTACTATTAACTGGGCATGGTTAGGCATTAGGCACTCTTCATCAAACAGGACAAACCTGGTCTCTGGTCCCATGGGATTTACATTCTAGTGAGGGGAGAGAGGTGAGTAAATATTCCAATAAAAGATGATTCAGCTGGTGATGATATCATGAAGAAAATAAGACAAGGTAACGTGGTAGTGCCTGAGAGTAGGGTCTCCTTTCATTGGTGTGGCTGAAGGATCCTCTCTAGGAAGATGACTGACATTTGAGCTGAGACCGGAATTATACACAATTTTTAAGTATCCTTTTTCCCCCTGATTATTATTATTCCAATTATTTTTTAAACAGTCAATCACTACTTCTCATTTTGCTTGTAAAAAGACTTTACCCATCATGAAATACTTCTCAGACCAATCCAGTTGAGAATACTATACACGTCATCATCAACAGGTAATAAATCGTATCTGTGTCCCACTAATGTCATGCCTATTTGTTCTCTTGCTATCTTTCTTTATACTCTTCTCTTATCCCAGTGTCCTTTTTTTTTGGAGAGGTTTTTGCTCTAGGGTGTGTGCGCTTGCCAGACAGACAGAGAGAGAGACAGAGAGACAGAAAGCGAGAAATCACCCCTCAGGGGGGATGGCCACGCCACAATCCCTTCTCCTTCATTCTGCTCTTGGGATCTTGGCCATGCACGCACATGCACCCGGCGTGAGTTTTAAGCCACGTGGTCTGGGACGCGAACCACGGTTGACTACATGGGAGTCCAGTGACATAGCCATTACACTATCTGCTGGTCCCCAGTGTCCTTTTTTTTAAACCTAGGTCTCAAGTTCTAGAGTTACAAAAAACAAAAACAAAAACAAAAACAAAATATGAATGTGAATAAAGAAGCTTTTATTGAGTACCTAACAGTACGAACCTCAGCACTGCGCTAAGTGCTGAGAATGTGGAACAAAACAGACAATGTCGTAGGGACACAAATGTGAGGTGCGTGGGGAGCGAGACAGTGTGCCGTGGTAAGGAATAATAAAGGGGGCTCCTAACTGATAGTGGTAGGGTCAAGTCAATTTAACCTGCAACTGGTCAATGGGAAGGTTGTGAGAAATATCGAAGGGGGACATTTGTGGGAGTATTTCAAGAGGTAAGAACAGTATGTGCAAAGGTCAGGGGCAGGAAAGAATTTGTTATATGTGAAGAATGAAAAGAAAACTTGTTAGGATGGAGCAAAGAGGCCAAAAAATAAGACTGGAATGATTTAGAGAAATTATATCAGACAAGTCCTGGGGTCATGGAGAGAAGTTTGGATTTTATGTGAAGAGTAATAAGAAACTACTAAAGGGTTTTAAGTTGAAGAGTGACATGATTTGAAATGTACATCTTTAAAATAGAGCAAACATTCCGTTTTTACAGTCTAGAGGTGGAACCTGAAGATGTACATTTTTGAAAAGCTCACTCTTGTAATTGAGGGAAGAAGGAATTTCTAGGTAAGGGGTGGAAGCAGGGAGAGCAGGTGGGATGTATGCATTCTGATGAGACATGTTGGTAAGTTGGAGTAGGGAGTCAGGGTTGATGTTTATGGTACTGCAGATTGATCGCTGCACAAATCTGGGGTGCATGATTTACCTAGACAGCACTGTAGATGATGCTTCCTGAAGTTAAGCCATCAATTGGTCCCACAGCTGGGACAGTAGTAGTAGTAGAGAGAGTCAGAGAGAAGTGGGTAGACTTAGGAGGGGATGATGACTTAGGGCGGAGGGAGAGAAAAAAGAAAAGGACATTTATGGATGACACATAGGGTACTGACTTGGATAACTTCAGGGACATTGGTGGCATTTTCTTAAATAAGAAAAAATTTGCTATGAAATAATTTGGGAGAAAAAAGTAAGAGATAATCCATAGATTTGTTAAGTGTGAGATATTGGGTGACAGCCAAGGGAAGATGTTGAGTAGATAGCTGGATATGCAAGTTGGAATTCAGAGTAGAAGTGTAGGCCAGGTACGAAATTTGGAGTCATTTGGTGCTGAGCCTGCAACTTGAGGAACTTGACAGATGAGAAGAGGAAGAATTGGCTAAGAGAGCTGAGCAACTGCCATGAACCAGGAGGAAATCAGAAGAGTACAGCATCAGAGAAGGAGAATAGGGTTGTTTTAATTTTTTTCTAAGGAGTTATTCTCAATTAAAATAATAAACACAAACACATTTTTGTCTCTGGTGGTGCAGCTACTTATACACCATTTTTCTGTGTGTGGTGAGGGTTGAGTTGATTCTCTTCACAAAATGACTAGTTGTCCTATGAGCGGGAGTGAGTGCTAGCAACATGTGAGTCAGGGGTACAAGGGACCCAGCACTCTAGTTTTACTCTCAAGTAAAAGCAGTACAACTGAAGTCTGCCTGTGTAGGGGAGTGATTCTCGGTGGGTTAAATTTGTCCCTTGGGGGATATTTGGCAAGACCTGGATGCATTTTCAGATCTAGTGGGTAGAAGCCAGGGATGGTGCCAAACATTGTGCAGGGCACGGGACAGCCCCTACCACAGACATTATCCCAGTTTAAAATATCAATGGTGTTAGGATTGAAATTTGTTCTTGTGAATGCAGAGTTAAGTTACTCATGTAGATTTCATCGTTTCTTTATGAAAGACCTGATTTTGAGGGAAGACAAACTTGTTAGAGCAGAGACTTAGCTGTCCTTGATTCCTTGTAGCATCAGCCCAGACACAGGAATTGGCTGCAATGATCATCTTGCCTGAAGTTTCACACATCGTCATCTCCAGGCGTCTACATGCAACTCACAGAAAAATTTCTGGAGCTCAAATGTATGGTGTTTTATTTATCTTTTTTCCTGGAGAGAGAGAAAGGGAGAGAGAAAGAGAGAGAGACTTTGTTTCGCAAGAGAACCGTAAGGACAGAAGCACATTTTAGTTTCAATCATTTAGGATTCCTAAAGCTGTTATCTTCTCTTGCTTTTCAAAAAGGCATTTATCTGTTATTCTCTTTGGAACTGATTGAATTTTTCTTTACTTGTATAAAAAAGGGCATGGTGCCAGCATGAACATAAAGTGACCAAACTAATCTTGGTTTCACATATGGATTTCAAAGGTAATGTGACATTTCTATATTGCTGCATGTTTTTCCTCAATAGGAAAAGTACGGAGGTGGTCAGTGGAAGGCAATTGGGGAAGAGAGGAAATTATATAGAATTCAAAATATTAGATCCTTAAGGAACTTTAGAAAGTCTAATTTGGCTTCTTCATAACCAGATACATTCAACTTTAAGGAAATTCCGATTAGCCTCATATTCTCCTTTCCCAACTTTGGAACAGTATGAGTTTGCACAGAAGACTTGAATACTGATATGAAACCAGCTTGAACTACCCAGGTCTGGGAAAGATGAGCTTAGAAGGCTTTACTACAGAGGAGGAGGAAGAATATGTTGTACTATGACCTAAGACAAGCTCCAGTGTAAATTCTTATTTTTATCTTTTAAAAGAATTATTTATTTATTTAATTTTATTTGTTATTATTATTTTTTAATTTGATGAGAGAGAGAGAGAGAGAGAGAAAGGGAAAGTAAGAAAGCAAGCTGCCAGGTCCGGGACTCAATATGCCACAGCACCTGCTGGCCCCTCCAGTGTAAATGATTAAAGGCCATTTAAGACAATTGTAATTAGTAAATTAACAATTTTTTAAAAAGGCAGGACTAGCAGATGGCATAATGGTTACATGGTTCGACTCCCATGTAGTTGACTGTGGTTTGCATCCCAGACCCAGTGGCTTAAACTCATGCCGGGCGTGTGTGCATGCTTGCCCAAGATCCCGAGAGGAGAATGGAGGAGAAAAGACTGTGTCATGGCCATCCTCTCTGGGGGAGTGATTTTTCACTTTCTGTGTCTCTGTCACTCCAGCAAGTACACGTGCCCTATAGCAGAAAAACAAAACAAAACAAAACAAAACTCTCTTAAAAAAATTAAAAAATAAAATAGGGGCCAGCAGGTGGCATAGCGGTTAAGGTAGTAGACTCCCACGTGGCCGACTGCAATTTTTTTTTTTTTTTTTGGAGAGGTTTTCGCTATAGGGCGTGTGCGCTTGCCAGACAGACAGAGACATAGAGACAGAAAGCGAGAAATCACCCCCCAGGGGGGCATGGTCACGCCGCAATCCCTTCTCCTCCATTCTCCTCTCGGGATCTTGGGCACGCACGCACACGCGCCCAGCGTGTTTTAAGCCACCGGGTCCAGGACGTGAACCTCGGTTGACTACGTGGGAGTTCAGCAACATAGCCATTACGCTAACTGCTGGTTCCCATGCCGACTGCAATTTTAAACAAAGACCTGACAGCTTGAAAATCATGCTGGGTGCAGGTGCATGCCTACTCAGAATTCCAGGAGGAGAATGAAGAAGGATTGCAGTGTGGCCATCCCTCCGGGGGAGATTTCTTACTTTTCCTCTCACTTTCTGTCCTTCTCTTCTCTGGTGAGTACACACACACCCTATGGCAAACACCTTAAAACAAACAAACTAACAAACAAAAATAATATATAACAAATGTATTTAGACAAGAGGAAAAAAGGAGTTTGCTCGTGTTCTCTTTCCCTTTCCCTGCCATGTGAGGGCGTAATAAGAAGGTGGCCATCCACAAGTCAGACAGCAAACCTTCTCCAGAAACCAACCATTCTGGCACCTTGATCTCTGATTTTTAGCCTAAAGAATGGTAAGAAAATAAATTTCTCTTGTTTAAGCCAAAAACCAAACCAAAAGAGATTATGTTAGCATCTAGATCCACATAAGAATTAAGATAAAGTTGTGTTCTGGTGAATTTTGTTCACTGTAAACTTAATCCTTTATCAGTGCCTGCACATGGTAGCCCTCAGTAAATAGTTGTTGAATGAGTTATTCAAGGAAATGGTGCAAAGGCAAACTTGACTGATCTGTGAGGGGTGGGTTGGGTAGCATGCTTATTGAGGAAGGTGACATTAACCATCCTATTCTTTGCCCAATGAGAACATTAAAAGAAATAAAATGTTACAAGTGATGATAATAATAATTATCAGATAAAATTTGCAGTCAGTTCATTATATATATAGTGGCTTAAATAAGGTAAGGCTCCATTATCCTCATACGATGAAAAGTTTGAGACATTGGGAAGTCCAGGGCTGGTGTGGCAGTCCAGATACATTATTAGAGACCTGGCCTCCTTGTCTTCTTTACCAACTATTCTCTGTATATGTCTTTGTCAAAATGGACACTATGCCCCAGCATTGCTTCTACACTTCAAGCAGGAAGAAAAGGAAATGGAGGGCTTCTTGGTGGGTGGCGGTGGTGGCTGGAGTGATTCCTTGTGGCCCTGTTAATGTTGGGGCTAGGTCTGGAGAGGATGGTGCCCCAGAGCTCGACCTTGCTGGGCTAGGGTTTGAGAGGGAACAGGGTGGGAACCAGCCATGTCAGAGATGACCCGGAGTCTGCTGCAGTGCTGGGGTGCTAATTTTAGGAGAGGCACCAACTTCAACTCTTGGGGCCAGCTAGTGGAGGCAATAGAGGAGTGTCAGATATTAGCAAGACATCTACAAAAAGAGGCGCAAGCTCAACACAATCATTCTGAATTCACAGAAGAACAAAAGAAAACCATAGGCAAAATTGCAACACGCTTAGAGTTACGAAGTGTGGCTTTACGGTTCACACAGTTCCAAGGAAAATTTAATCTGGAGGACCTGAAGAAGCTAGAAGAAATCCTAAAAAATGTTCTTACATATAATAAAGAATTCCCATTTAATTCCCATTTGATGTTCAGCCTGTCCCATTAAGAATTTCAGCACATGCTGAAGAAGAGAATTTGGAATTTGTAGAAGAGGGATAAGAGGGCAGTGCTGGAACAGGCTCTCCTGATTCTTTCCCTGAATAAAGTTCCCGGTACTTTATTACCAAGGTTGCCATCAAAACCAAGAATGATGTTGTTCACTATCAGAATTGAGAAAATTAGTTTGAAAGATGCCGGGCAGTGCATCGATCCCTGTACTACAGTTACTGTAAAGGATCTGAATGGCATAGACCTAACTCCTCTACGAGATACTCCTGTGGATTCAAGAAAAGAAGATACATATGTAGATTTTTATGTGGACATGAGCTCCAGAAGCATCTAGAAAAATTAACCAAAGGCGCAGCTATCTTCTTTCAGTTCAAACACTACAAACCTAAAATAAGGTTTACCAGTACCAAGTATTTTGCTTTCATGGAGATGGATGAAATTAAACCTGGACCAATTGTAATAGAACTGTACAAGAAACCCACTGACTTTAAAAGAAAGAAATTATAATTATTGACCAAAAAAACACTGTATCTTCATCTACATCAGACTCTGCACAAGGAATGATCCTGACACAAATAACCTGGAATGTCTGTGAATTTTACCACCCAGGAGGAACTATCAGAGCTATGTAGTATAATTATCCTCCAACAGGCGGGAAGTGAGCCGTATCCATGTCAGTAGGCCAGAGTGAGCCCATTACAAAGCTGTACCATGGACTTCGAAGTACAGCACATCACTCACATGCAAAACTCCTTTGGATACGGGTATATTATAGATTTGGAGACATGTTCTTACTATTCTATTAATTGTGCTATTAATAGTCTTTCCTAATTTATTGCCACTCCTACCCTGCTTCCTGAGACAATCCTATTGAGGGTAGGATGTACTCATCTACAAATGTATTAATACAGCAATAAGAATGTGTTCGAGTTTACACATCTGGTCACGAGCTCTGATGTGCTCTTTTGGTTTGAGTTAACTTCTGTGAGTAGGATGGACTCAAACTGCTCCGAAAAGAATTGGACTCTTTTTGCCACCTAAGATCTGTCTGGAAATGAAAGGTCCTCAGAAGTGGCCCCAGTTCCCCCTGCTCTGAGAGTTTTCCTGTTGAGAAATAGCATGCTTTGGCCAGATCAGTGCCCTGTGTGGGAGGATTCCATGGGTTGTAGCTGTGATATTTTCCAGATGACCAGACTGATTTTCTGAACGTGAGCATATTTTTAGCCATGTTGATTAGCTGTTCTGCATCACCTCATTATTCTTTCTAATGATGATTCTAGGGTTAATATTGGAACCATCTCAGAATAATCACGAATTTTTGGATGGGTTTACAATAGGTCTTCTAAATCATATAATCAAAGAGTTGAGTCAGATGCTAATGAGATACGGTGGGAATAACTGCTGTTTTTCTGACAACTGATTGTGAAACTTTCAAACCTGCATACCTCTAGTAGTGATGAGTATGCAAAATTTGGAAAGATATTCTATTTTTTTAATATAAGTAGATAGGATTACCATTTATTTCCTATTTAGATATATTGACATTCATCCATATGAAAATATGCAGGTCATTAGCTTATAATAATTTATATTACTTTTGATTTAATGATGGAGTGGGCATAAATAAAACACATGGGGTGGATATTTGAAACACAGAACTTAGAATTTGCCGTGCACTTTCTGTGGGTAAGATATAGAACCCACATATTTGAATATTCGCTATTTTAAATGAATAATGGATGAGGGCAATGCAGTGTCAGTACCTGGCCTATTTTTAAATTAGTGTAATAACACTATTAATATAATTAAATATATTTGCTTTTTAAAATAATCATAATTAAGATTTTTAGCCCTTGCACTTCATGAGGTCTAGTCTTCACTTTCAGTTGTCTATTAAGTCAATTCTGTTTACTACATGGATGTTAATTAAAAACTATATGAGCCTGAAAGAATGATGAAAGAAAAAAAGAAAAGGAAATGGAAAAGTGATTGAGTCTATTTAATTTATATCAGGAAAAAAATGGCTTTTCTAGAAATCCTACCCACTAGACTTTTACTGACATTTCATTGGCCAGTACTGGGTCACATGCTGGAAGAATGTTTGTCAGCCATGCTGGGAAGGAAATCTGTGTTCTGTTATTAAAGATTAGGGTCATGGTGGATGTTAGACAGCCAGCAAGGCCTGCAACACATTTCTTATTTCACAACTGATGGGAGCAAGGCCCATGTTAAGGAACTGACTTGCCTGGTTCTTTCTAGTGAATTTCAGTCAATGAGGGAGCTTCATTCCAATCTGTCTGACTTGATGAGGATGCAAAGCCACATGGAGCTTTGGTAAAACAACATCTGTTTATCACTCCCTGGGAACTGGGCTTCGGCCTCTAATAAAGGTCACATGGTGGGAGCTGGCATGTCCTCAGGAGTCGGGGAGATATTGGTACCAAGTGAGACAAAATTAATACAGCTGTGTCTGTGTCTGCTTTTTGTCACTGTGAGACCAGCAGTTACCGCAGAAATCACATTTGGCTGAAGAAAAATAAGCCTAAGCATCATGCTGAGCCCAAATGGAGCAATTCCAGACATGGCTGAGTTTTTCTAAGCTCCAGAATGCAGCTGACCTAGTGAGAGAAATGGTGAGCACACAGTGATCACTCAATAAATGGTAACTGTGGTTATTACTGTTTAATGGCTAATCCTGATCAGAAGGGAAATCTGTTGCCTCGTAGGATGGATTTACATTAGGATAGCTAAGAAGGATATAAAATATGCTTGGTTAGGAAGTTGGCTGATGTATAATTGTAATTTTGTGTGCAAAGTGGGGTGGAGGAGCAGAAAGAAAGAACTGAGGTTGGTGGGGCGAGCAGATGGTGTAGTTGTTATGTTGCTGGACTCCCACATGGCCGACCATGGATTGAGTCTCGGACCTGGTGGCTTGAAATTCATGCCAGCCATGTGTGTGTGAGTGCCCAAGACCCCAAAAGGAGAATGGAAGAAAAGGGATTGCAGAATGGCCATCTCCTATGGGCCATCTCCTCAAATTATGATTCTGTCACTTGGTGATGTTGTAGACTTGGACAAATCTCTCAATGTCTAATTTTCCTCACCTGTAACATGAGGCTAATAACAATATATACTTCTTTTTTATTATTATATTAATTTATTTTATACATTGAATCATTGTACATCATTACAGCTTATAAAATGAATTACCTAGCATGAATACACTTCACACTAGTCCAGTTGAAGATATCATAGATGTTTATCATCAACAGTCAATCCTCCATTTTTGTATACCTCAAAGGCCTTGCCTCTTTATTTTCTCCTTGATTCCTTTTCTCTCACTCTCCCCCTTCTCCCCAAACAATATATACTCCTTAGGGCTGTTCCAGGATTGAGATTATGCATGTCAAATGCTTAGAACAGTGTCTGCAGATGATAGTTACTGAGGATATACACAAAATCTTAGAATATTTTAGATGTCCTTCACCCTTTGACATTCTCTTCTTGAAGACTGATACCTTGTCGTCGTCGTCATCGTCGTCATCGTCTTCTTCTTCTTCTTCTTCTTCTTCTTCTTCTTCTTCTTCTTCTTCGGGTGTGTGCACTCACCAGAGAGACAGAGAGACAGAAAGCAAGAAATCACCCCCCAGGGAGGATGGCCATGCTGCAATCCCTTCTCCTCCATTCTCTTCTCAGGATCTTGGACACTCATGCACATGCACCTGGTATGGGTTTAAGCCATTGTCCAGGACTCGAACTATGGTCAACTACATGGGAGTCCAGTGACATAGCCATTATGCCAACTGCTGGTCCCAATAGCTCCTTCTTAATCAATATGAGTTGGCTTATCCTCTTTGAAGAAGGCAGCATTAACCATTTGTAAAAATCCACAGTCACAGCTCAGGAGACTTATTTGCCAGAAAGATGACACAATTCATATCTAATATTAGGTTCATCTAATCTACATATTATTATTTCATATCATCAGTGAGACTCAAATATCAAAAAACACTTTGGCTGGGGACCAGAAGTTAGTGTAATCGTTATGTCGCTGGACTCCCATGTAGTTGATTGCGGTTCGAGTCCTGGACACAGTGGCTTAAACTCACGCTGGGCGTGTGTGCGCATGTGCCCAAGATCCCGAGAGGAGAATGGAGGAGAAGGGATTGTGGTGTGGCCATGCCCCCTGGGAGGTGATTTCTTGCTTTCTGTCTCTCTCTGTCTTTCCGGCTAGCGCACGCGCCCTATAGCAAAAACCTCTAAAACAAAACAAAACAAAACAAAAAAACACTTCAGCTGAAAGGATTCACTCAAAAAGAGGTGGCTATGATTGGCTCTTCTTGTGATTGACATTCAGTGACAATTAGGTTTAATGAGACAAATTTTACTTGCAGGTTGATTTGCATATATTATGCCTTCAATTTGCTCACACAAATTGGGCACTCAGGTACACAATTACCCAATTAGTGAAAGTCATTTCCTAATTGCTGGGGCAGATGATAATTGAGCCCCCAAATGGCTAAAGCACTCACAATTTGCTTTCTTTTAGGAAAGGTGGTACTTTCAAGTTTCATGTTAGAATTAAAAGCATCTGACGGTTAAAGATCCCTTTCCTAAATGGATGATGGTGTCATTTCATCATGAGTTGAACACAGTGATTAAGCAACTTCAGGAGCTATTAAATTTAGGATTTCCCATGAGGGCTGCAGATATTTTACTAGATATCTGTTGGAATTCCTTGCTGTCATAGGCACCACTGGACCATTAAGGAATGTTGTTAATAGATGTTATATCGCTCCCTATTTGGAGAATCACCTTTGTGTAGATGGTGGTAGTAACACCTTCCTCTGGCTTGTGCCTCTCTTTTCTTAGGGCAGGGCTGATCTCTTTATTCATTCAACATGCTTAATGTATCACCTCAGTACTCTGGCTGTCAGGTGGAGATAGTGAGGTTGCCGTTCTCTCTAGCTGAAAAGGAGGCCCTTGGTGGGATCAGCATATAATCTTTGAACTGGAAGTTTGGATCTAGTCCAGATTCCAGTTTGGTAGAAAGACACTGAAGAGTCTTATGGAATTATTTGATGAAACCATCTTCTCCTCTTTCCTTTCCTCCTAGTTTCCTATTTATTAAAATAAAACTAGTAAAACTGAGAATAAGACTTGAATATATGCTATCCAAAGAAAGCCACACAAATGACCAATAAGCATAGAAAAAATATCTAAGCATCATTAGTCACCAGATAGATGTGAATCAAGATCATAGTGAGATACTACTATTATACTCTCTAGAATGATCAGGAACCCAAGGTGTTAGTAAGAATGTGAGGCAACCAGAGTTCTCTTACACTACTGGTATCAGTATAATAGGATATGTCCTCTTTAAAAATGTTTTGATCATATTTCTTTTTTTTTTTTTTTGAGAAGTTTTTGCTATAGGGTGTGTGTGCTTGTCAGACAGAGAGAGACAGAGAGACAGAAAGCGAGAAATCACCCCCCGGGGGCATGGCCATGCCGCAATCCCTTCTCCTCCATTCTCCTCTCAGGATCTTGGGCATGCACGCACATGCACCCGGTATGAGTTTTAAGCCACCGGGTCCAGGATGCGAACCGTGGTCGACTACGTGGGAGTCCAGCGACACAGCCATTATGCTAACTGCTGGTCCCGAAAAAGTGGTTTGATCATTTCTTAAAATGTTAAATATATACTTAGAATATATGTTGGCAATTCCACTTGGATTTTACCTGAGAAAAATGAAACCTGAAGTCTATATAAAAGGTACATACAAGAATGTCCACAGGCTTATTTTATAATAGCCAAAAACTGGGAAAAATAAAATATCCCTCAGTTGGTTAATAGACAAACAATTATGGTATATCTATCCAATGGACTACCACACAGTAACGAAAGGAAATGAACTACTGATCCATGGGACAACATGAAAATACTGAATGATTCTATTTCTGTGAAGTTCTAGAACAGGCAGAAGTAGCTTTCCTGAAGAAGTGGTATTGAACTGAGGTTTATAAGATGATTAGAATAATAATACATACACAGTTCAGCTGGAATTTTGAAGGTGCTAAAGAAGATGGCAGAAGATGGGGTGAAGGGGACATGATTAGCTACATGCAGAACATATTAGAAATCGTGAATTGACATCATGGGAACAGAAAAATAGAGAAGACAGTGATTTGAAAATGTGAAAAGCTTCAAGATTTGTCCTGAATCACCAAGACTAAACCAGGTTCATCATCCTGCTTTTCAGTTTTGCCCTTTTTATGTACTAATAGTGTACTAATTTGATTTGTGTACTAACCAAGGTAATATTAGATGTTGCAATGGATATTTCCTGAAATCTCAGTGGTTTTACTCACTAAAATGGATTCCTTGCTCATGAGAAGAAATGGGCACCTTTCTATGAGGTCACTCAAGGAATCCAGGCTCCTTTCATCTTATAGCTCTGCTCCCTTCTTAGACCCAGTATCCTCTCGGTTCTGCTGGCCAATGGGGGTAAAGAGAGATGGAAGGTACTCCCGATTATCCACTCCATTGGGGAAAATGAATATCACTTCTTCTCACAATAAGTCATATGGTCCCACCTAGTTGCAAAGAATGCTGGGTTATTCAGTTCTTCAATGAGTTGATATTTTCCAGCAATGATTCTGTACTATACTCTGTAGGGGAATCTTTGGTGGCCAGCTAGCCTTTTATGTAGCAATGCACATTTTTCAACCAACACAATGCTTTCTCCCCCATTTTCCATACAACTGGAGCTTACTTTATTATACTTTACTATGTAACTTGCATGCCCAGAAGAAGTCCCAACAACTAAAACAGAAGTGCCAAGTTCTTCAGCCAGATAGGCTCACCATGGGAGCTCTGAGGTTCATAAATCACAATGTAGAGGCAGTTCATCACCTGAAAAATAAGGAGGAAGGCTGCCAGAGCTCAGCTCATAAAACAGATGTTCTTTTGGTGGATAAGAGCAAAAGAGAAGAAAGACTACAGGAATTGAAAACCCAGGAAAGTAGCCATCCTGTCTTAAATAAAAAACACATCACTAAAGTAATTTGCTTTCTCCCTCTTACTACATGTATTCTTCTTCTATTTCTCTTTTTCTTCAGGGAAGTTGTTTTTTCCTGTTTAATTATGTTCCATTTTAATCTGGAAGAATAGCAGTTTTTCCTGTGTTTCCAAACTCAGAGAGAGTGGGCATTCATTTTTCTCAGTGCAAGATGAATCATAGATACTGTACTGATGACCACAAATAAGATATGTTCCATGATACATGCTGTTCTTCTACCCTTGTAGTTACATTCTACTCTGAGTAAATAAGCCTCATTTCAGCTATAACCATTCATTCTTGTTAGGGAGCCACTGGATGGCATGAAATATTAAATGACAACAGTTAATTCTGTTCTCAGCGAAGTTCTCCTGTCAAATTTCCCATAAGGTTGCACAACAGGTCAATGTGTCAGGCTTGATATAATAGCCTATGCTGGCCTTCACCAAGAAGATTTTGCACCATGGCTACATTGATTAATCTGGATTTTGCAATGGAAAAACAAAGTTGATTCCTGCAGCCACTGGAAGGAATTGGGGGCATGGCTGTTCCCAGGCTGTGCAGCAATGGTTTTGAGAATTCGTCTCTCGTAACTGATGCTTTGTCAGTTTCTGCTGGTTCTCCTGTCACTAATGGGGATTTCTGGGGTCTCCAGTCTTTAGGCATTGATCTCTCACAGTTAATTCTCCCGGCTTCTTATCCAGCGATTATTTGTATAAAGTGAAAGGCTTGTTGCTTTAAATTACATTGATGCTACATTAATATGTTAAATGACCATATTCAAGCCAGATTCGCTTATTATAGTGCATTATGCTATGCATTAGTAACGAATGGAAACACTTTACTAAAAGATCTGCCCATAAATCAGTTGAACATGGGGGAAAAAGAGTCATTGTTTATTTATGAGATCTGGGAAAGAAATTATAGAGAGCAGACCCTACATACCCTCCTATTCTAAAAACATTATGAAACATTGATTATATGTTTGCCATTAAGTTTATGTTCCTGTTGCTTTCATGTTCCTGATATATTATTAATCTTTCTGAAGAATTAAGCCTCTGAAATCTGCTTTAGACACAGAGTGAAATGCTGTGGAGCTAGGCAAGAAAATTTAGCTCAGGCAGAAACTAAATGTTCTTTTTCTTACTGTGTTGAAGGCACATGGGGAGAGTCTTCAAAGTGTGCTGTCCTCTTTGGAGTATTGTGCTCAGAGCCCAGAAAAGGCTTACTTCCCAGTAAGTTCAAATTAACAAATATTCATCAGGTGTCATTTTTAGAACCAATGGCAGACCAAGGTTCTGTTACAGGGCACAACATATAAAAGCATTACAGCTTGGAATTCTGGAAACCCTTCCCTATACCAAAACAGCTCCTCCTAATAAGATTTCTGGAGTGAGTTAGTCATATACAATTTAGCGTATAGGAAACACTATGAAGTCATTCATTCAGTGTGTCTGAGAAGTCATGTATGGGAATTGCCTTTATTCTCACCATCAGTTCTTGTGACACCATATAGGATCTCTTTTTAAAAATAAGATTGGACTTTTATGAACTTATAAAAGGGTGAGCATTACACATTCATAGTACACATCCCACTGAGAACTACACGCTTATAGGTACCGAATTCCGGAGTTCAGATGCTCAGTTCACATCCTGGTCCAGCTGTTTATGAGCTATATAACCTTGAACAAGTCAGATAACTGTAGCTTCCTCACATGCAAACTAGGGATTAAAAAATACTATTGCTAGGGACCAGCAGTTAGTGTAATGGCTATGTCGCTGAACTCCCATGTAGTCGACCACAGTTCGAGTCCCGGACATGGTGTCTTAAACTCACGCCGGGTGTGTGTGCATGTGTGCCCAAGATCCCGAGAAGAGAATGGAGGAGAAGGGATTATGGTGTGGCCATCCCCCCAGGGGGTGATTTCTCACTTTCTGTCTCTCTGTCTCTTTCTGTCTTTCTGGAGAGCGCACACGCCCTATAGCGAAAACCTTTCCAAAAAGAAAAGTACCATTGCTGAATTGTTTTGAGAATTGAGAAACATCCAGCATATAGTAAAAGATCAATTAGTATTCATTTTTATTCTCCTTAAGCAAAAGCATTGTTAGTGGTGGGACTTCAGACACTGGAAAGGGGAATGGGTGAAAATTGTGGTTTTAGGACCTGACCAATGGCCCTGAGATTTGATATTCCATAATGGTCACTAGTCTTCTTATATGATGGCTTCTCTGCTTCGTACTTCATTTTTCCTTTCACTGAATGCTCTGCTAAGAACAAGTGAAAATGCCGATCTTGTATGTGAGGGATACATACGACATGCATTTTTACTTTACCCTTCAGGCAGCTGCATTCATACAGTATAGTTCTTAATCAATTTAAGATGGAGACATTAGGTTGCCACCGAAGGGGTCATGATGAGGGCAGAATCACCCTTGCTTAGGTGATCAGAAGCACTTGGAAAAAGAGACGAACTGGTATTGTGTTAACCTGAGAGGCTCTGATGATTATCGTAGTGAGACATTTGCAAGGCACATAACGAAATGAGTGTTGCAGATACTGTCCAATTCCCCAGGAAGAAGAGAGCAAATACCTTCCCAGCACAGAGATTTTCATTTATTTCCATGTTAAGGTAATGATATAAGTTCACTTTGTGATTTTTTTCCTGACCTTATACAGAGCAGGGCTCAGAATACAAATCAGGAAATCTGAACAATTCCTGTTCTTTATGTAATTCCAGGGGAAGATGTTCCAGTGATCTGCCATAAATACTCTGAAAATTGAATGATGATCTATAAAGATATTATAAGCATTGTCTTCCTTTGGATGTCCAGTGGATTCTGAGAAGCTTAGCTCTTGAAATTGGTATGATAAGTCCATTAGACAGCTCCCTGTGGTTGTGTTCTGACAGTAACACTTGTAATAATACTTGATTACTTTCGATGTTAAGATGATCTTTTTATTTATTTATTTTTTGAGAGATGTTTTTCTTATAGGGTATGTGCAGTCACCAGGGAGACAAGAAAGACAGAGACAGAAAAGCAAGAAATCACCCCCTGGGGGCATGGCCACACTGTAATCCCTTCTCCTCCATTCCCCTCTTGGGATTTTGGGCATTCACGCGCACATGCCCAGCGTGAGCTTTAAGCCACCAGCTCCAGGACTCAAACTGCAGCTGACTATGTGGGAGTCCAGCAACCTAACCATTATGCCATCTGCTGGTACCAAGATGATCTTTATTATTCAGTAGTGAAAGAAAAGTCATGGTTTAGTCCCTGATAGGCTTTCCATCTTTCTATTTTTATATAATAGAAATTCCTGTTGGTTCCTGAAATAACTAGAAGGATTCAGGTTGGAGACATGTAGTTCATTTCAATTTTTCCTAACTTTCTTTTTTTTTTTATTTTTTATTTTCAGGTTCTTTTTTTTTTTTTTATACATTTTTTTCTTTATTTACATTCATTCACTGTACATCATTATAGCATACAAAATGAGATTTTTCCATTGAGAATACACTGTATATTGGCTCAATCAAGCACATCAACATATGTGTTATTGTCAACAAATCATTTTCCATTTCTTGTTTTCTGTATATTTTGCCTTTTTTCCCATCCTTGATTCCCTATCTCACCCTCTGCCATCTCCCACCCTCCTCCCACACTGTGTCTGGCATCTATTGTTGCTTTCTATGCCTCCCCCATTTTATTGTTTCACTAAATATCTTAATAAATCTAAATATTTTCAATAGCAAGCACAGCTGATATGTACATATCCATGAACACAAG
>NW_006159657.1:4759520-4771048 GCF_000334495.1 Tupaia belangeri chinensis | reverse complement strand
TTTTTTTTTTTTCTTCTGAAATTTTTTTTTTATTAATTTACATTCATTCCCTGAGCATCATCACAACATTCTAAATGTGGTTTCCCATCTAGAATATACTATATAGTGGCTTAATAATGCATGTTATCATCCATAATATTCCATTTCTACTTTCATATATATGTTTTTTACCCCATGTCTAGCCCTCTGCGAGAGGGGATTATTAACAAGATAAAGCGCTAGGTAGGAGGGGCCAAAGGGCCCTGTAAAATGCCTCTCCTTAAAAAAATTCTAAAAAGTAAAAAAATAAAAAAAAGAGAGAGCGAGAGCGAGAGAGAGGACAGAGACAGACGTAGAGAGAGACAAAGGCAGATAGAGACAGGAGACTTGAAAGGGATCTTCCTACCACGCGAGTTCTGGATGCTGGAGGCCCAGTTATCAGTGGGACATCTTCCTTTCTCCCCAAATGGCTAGATCACAGGAGCCATGGAGCTGGCTGCCTCTTGAAGAAGGGCTGTTCTGGGAGGAGGAGAGGGGATTATTAACAAGATAAAGCGCTAGGTAGGAGGGGCCAAAGGGCCCTGTAAAATGCCTCTCCTTAAAAAAATTCTAAAAAGTAAAAAAATAAAAAAAAGAGAGAGCGAGAGCGAGAGAGAGGACAGAGACAGACGTAGAGAGAGACAAAGGCAGATAGAGACAGGAGACTTGAAAGGGATCTTCCTACCACGCGAGTTCTGGATGCTGGAGGCCCAGTTATCAGTGGGACATCTTCCTTTCTCCCCAAATGGCTAGATCACAGGAGCCATGGAGCTGGCTGCCTCTTGAAGAAGGGCTGTTCTGGGAGGAGGAGAGGGGATTATTAACAAGATAAAGCGCTAGGTAGGAGGGGCCAAAGGGCCCTGTAAAATGCCTCTCCTTAAAAAAATTCTAAAAAGTAAAAAAATAAAAAAAAGAGAGAGCGAGAGCGAGAGAGAGGACAGAGACAGACGTAGAGAGAGACAAAGGCAGATAGAGACAGGAGACTTGAAAGGGATCTTCCTACCACGCGAGTTCTGGATGCTGGAGGCCCAGTTATCAGTGGGACATCTTCCTTTCTCCCCAAATGGCTAGATCACAGGAGCCATGGAGCTGGCTGCCTCTTGAAGAAGGGCTGTTCTGGGAGGAGGAGAGGGGATTATTAACAAGATAAAGCGCTAGGTAGGAGGGGCCAAAGGGCCCTGTAAAATGCCTCTCCTTAAAAAAATTCTAAAAAGTAAAAAAATAAAAAAAAGAGAGAGCGAGAGCGAGAGAGAGGACAGAGACAGACGTAGAGAGAGACAAAGGCAGATAGAGACAGGAGACTTGAAAGGGATCTTCCTACCACGCGAGTTCTGGATGCTGGAGGCCCAGTTATCAGTGGGACATCTTCCTTTCTCCCCAAATGGCTAGATCACAGGAGCCATGGAGCTGGCTGCCTCTTGAAGAAGGGCTGTTCTGGGAGGAGGAGAGGGGATTATTAACAAGATAAAGCGCTAGGTAGGAGGGGCCAAAGGGCCCTGTAAAATGCCTCTCCTTAAAAAAATTCTAAAAAGTAAAAAAATAAAAAAAAGAGAGAGCGAGAGCGAGAGAGAGGACAGAGACAGACGTAGAGAGAGACAAAGGCAGATAGAGACAGGAGACTTGAAAGGGATCTTCCTACCACGCGAGTTCTGGATGCTGGAGGCCCAGTTATCAGTGGGACATCTTCCTTTCTCCCCAAATGGCTAGATCACAGGAGCCATGGAGCTGTCTGCCTCTTGAAGAAGGGCTGTTCTGGGAGGAGGAGAGGGGATTATTAACAAGATAAAGCGCTAGGTAGGAGGGGCCAAAGGGCCCTGTAAAATGCCTCTCCTTAAAAAAAATTCTAAAAAGTAAAAAAATAAAAAAAAGAGAGAGCGAGAGCGAGAGAGAGGACAGAGACAGACATAGAGAGAGACAAAGGCAGATAGAGACAGGAGACTTGAAAGGGATCTTCCTACCACGCGAGTTTTGGATGCTGGAGGCCCAGTTATCAGTGGGACATCTTCCTTTCTCCCCAAATGGCTAGATCACAGGAGCCATGGAGCTGTCTGCCTCTTGAAGAAGGGCTGTTCACACGAGTTTTGGATGCTGGAGGCCCAGTTATCAGTGGGACATCTTCCTTTCTCCCCAAATGGCTAGATCACCAATTTTTCCTAACTTTCTTAGACTCTGAAGTCAGGCAGCCTGGGTTCATATCTCACTACCACTTACTGGCCATGTAACCTTTGTTAAATCCACCTGCGCCTCTGTTTATCTGCCTATAAAATGAGGACTAATTTCTGCTCTTAGAGAAGCCACAAAGATTACATGGGATAATGCATATTACCTGGCACATAGTACAGATTAAATAATATATTATTAACCTGACTTAAAGAGGAAACAGATGTATATGTTGTCTATTGGGAGTAAAGAAGGCAGTCACGCAGTCATAGAAAGATGTTGGAATGTCTATCTTATACTTTTCCTAATCTTCACTCGTGGCCCCAGGTCAGAGTATTGTAGTGGTCTGACTGCTCTTTGTATTTTTCAAATTATTTATTTTTTAGTTTTTAATTTGCATGTGCATGAGAGTGCTATATAGACAGAAAGTGAGAAAGCACCTCCCTTCTATGGGAAATGGCCACACTATAATCTACTTCTCCTTTTATCCTTTCAGGATTTTAGGGATGCAGACACATGTCCTCGATGTGTTTTCCAGGCTGTCACGCCTGGTACTCAATTGGCACAACTGACCATATGGGAACCAGTAATTTTAACCACCATGCCACCACCTGGCCCCTGAGTGTTCTTTGAGCTGGATAATGGCCATATTAGACCATAGTTTTAACCACTAATGGGCTCTCATCTTCAGGTGTCTGTTCCAAAAGGCATCAAGTTGGATCTCAATGATTATATGAAGAAATAAAATGAGCCCCTGTGTAGTCTCATCCAAGACTATGGCTCACAGTAGCAACTGTTCCAGGTTCTTATCAGAATCCATTCCTTTCACTTGCTCATTTACCAAGACCATTACTAAAGAACTTGTGGATATTTTGCATAAGTGTAATAAGTCTAGTGATCACTCAATATAAGCTCAATGTCTAAGTTCTTATTGGCTCAATTGTTCTTTCTTGCTTAGGGACAAAGTTCATTCACATCTGAAACTAAAGCATTTTAGCAGGCTAGTTGGCAGGAGCCACTAGAGCATCCTTACTTTCCCTTTATTGTCATGGGGATCATAATTAAGAGTAAAACTTGACATTTTTTCTTTTAGTTCCATCTTTCAAGGTAGAATAATTACAAAGAGAATTTTAAGAAATTCTCTCTTTAGGAGTTAGAGAACTATTAGAATGCAGCTTAGCTTAACTTTTTTTTTTAAAGACAGTTTTTTCTATAGGGTGTATGTACTTGCTGGAGAGACAGAGAGACAGAAAGCAAGAAATGACCCCCCCAGGGGCATGGCCGTGCTATAGTCCCTTCTCTTCCCTTCTCTTCTGAGTATCTTGGACATGCATACACATGCACCCTGTGGGAATTTTAAGCCACTGGGTCTGGGACTCAAACCATGATCAATTATGTGGGAGTCAAGCCTAATGTAACCATTAAGCCATCTGCTGGTCCCAACTTATTCTTTTAAATTCTGCTCCTTTTCCCCTCCAAGAGTAATTTATAATAGTGGAGTTGGAAGGCGGCAATTGAGGTGGGACTTTGAAATGAATAAAAATAAAGCTGCATTTACTAATTTCAAATTTGAATTTAACTCCTTATTCAACTATTATGACATAACTATTTTTTAAAGTTTATTTATTTCTTCTATGAAAGAGCAATATAGAGAAAGAATGAGACAGAAAGACATGCCCTGCACAGGTCTTCACACTGACCCACTCTCACCATAGTCTCAGCTGGGCTGGGTCACTGGCACGTGCATATATACCTGGTATACCCAGCTATGTTGCCACTGTGTCACTGCCTTGCCCCATGACATAACTATTTAAATAGCATTTGAAATCATAAAAATTCAATTTAGCAAATGTTTATTGAAAACTACTATATATAAGGGTCAATAGAAGATATAGCTGAGGTTAGAAAGATTGGCCTCAGTGGCTTAAAAAACATGTCAGGGGTATGTGCATGCTCCAAATCCCAACAAGATGAATAGAGAAGGGGATGCTGCAAGGAATTGCCCCATCGTGGGGGTGCTTTCTCCCTCTCCTCTTTCTAATTCTTTCTCTGGTTAATGCAGGTGACCTCTGGCAATTAAAAAGAGAGAGGGACTGGCTCTATGTCCTGGTAGCTGGACCCCACATGCCCAACCATGTGGTTCAAGTACTGGATCTAGCAGCTTGAAAAACAGACCAGGGTGCATGTGCATGTGTGACCCAAATCTGGAAAGGAGGGAGAAATGGCAGAGAGAAGATTGCAGCATGACCATTTCCCATCAGGTGCGTTTTCTTCTTACTGTCAAGAGCATGAGACTGTTAGCAATAAACAAACAAAATGAGGGCCAAGACGAGTTTAAAGCAAATGGAATCCTAAGCACAATTGGGCACTCTTTGACTCTAGTATGCAGTAGAATTCTAAGAAAACTTGCAACTTGCTTTAAAAATTTTTTCATTTAAATTGTATTATTTTACATTAAATCACTGTACATCTTTACAACATAGAAAATGAATTTTCCCAGCATGAATACATTGTGTATTAGTCCTGCCAAAGATATTACCCTACACATTAACATCAACAGATCATTTTCCATTTTTGTGTCGTTCAATGTTTTTCTTTTTTTTTTCCCCACCTGGTTTCATCCCTCCCATTCACCGCTGCCCTCCCAACTTCATACTGTCTCTTGTATCCACAGTTGCTTTCTAAGCTTTTATATCTTCCAATCTTTCATTTTCTGCTAGAGAGTGCAGACATTTGGTGTATATTGGGTTGTCAGAAAAGTCATGATGTTTTTTGTTTTGTTTCGTTTTCTTTCTTTTTCTATGGAAAAATGCATCATGACTTTTTTGATGACCCACTATTAAGTGGGGAAATACAAGGCCTCCCTTTCACAGTCTGGTTTGCTTCACTTAACATGAATGCAACTTGGTTAGAATTTTGATTGCAGCATGTCTGCTTTTCTATAGAGCTATAGAGACTTTCTCCACCCCAGTAGTTTATTGAGGTATAATTGACATAGAATAAAGTGCACAATATTAAATGTATAATTTGTTTAATGACTACATATCTATATACCTGTATAAGCACCATATAATATATATCTTTAGAGTAGGACATAGTATATTTTTATCACCTCCAGAAAGGTCCTTTCTGCCCCTTTCCAATGATTCTCCTTCTCAGACAGTTGCTGTTATGAATTCTATCACCTTAGTTTTGACTATTCTTGAACTTCACATAATGGAATGCTATAGTACATACTCTTATTTTTTTGAAATTCATTCATTTTGTTGCTTGTATCAGTAGTTGATTCTTTTATGTTACTGAGTAGTATTTCTTTATATTCCATTTGCTTTTACATTCAACTTTTATTTTACTTGTAATTGACACATATTAACTGTACATATTAATAGGTAAAGAGTGACGTTTCCATATATGTATACACTGAGTAATGATCAAGTCAGGGTATTTAACATATCCATCACCTCAACATTTATCACTTCTTTGTGGTAAGAAAATTAAAAATTTTTTCTTTTAGCTATTTCGAAACATATAGCATTAAATATAGTCACTTTACTGTGCAATAGAACACCAGAAGGTACTCCTCCTACCTAAGTGTAACTTAATACCCACTGACTGCCCTCTTCCCATGCTCCCCCAGTATAAATTATGCTGCTATGAACATTTATGTACGAGCCTCTGTGTGGATGTATGTGCTCGTTTGTCTTGATTAGAATGTGTAATTGTCAGGTCGGAGGGTATGTGTATGTGTAGCTTTAGCAAACTACCTTTTGTAAGTGGTTGTTCTGTTTGTACCACCACTGACCGTATATGAGAATCTCTGCTGCTGTTTGAAGTCACAGAGACCTAGTTTAGATTCAGAATTTGCCACTGAGTATCTCTGTAACCTTGAGACAAAGACTTAATTTCTGTGAACCTCAGTTTTCTCATCTATAAAATGGTAATAATAAACACCTTTTGTAGTGTTTATGAAGAATGGGATTATGTATATAAAATGATTAAATACTCCAATATATGGCAGTTGCTATAAGTATTATCTATATTTTCTCATCTTATTTATCAATTGGATAATTTAAGGCAATATTGTGCAAGATGTGCAATACGATGGTACTTACATATATAGAGCATTATAAAATGCCCTGACCCATGGGACAGTCGAACAGGTTCCCTGGGGGAGGGAGTGAGAGATGGGACAAACACACTCACACACAATACGAGGTGCAGATTAAGTCGTCTTCTTCCGTCTACTTCCGTTTATTGAGGAAAAATGGCGAGTTATATACAGCTGGTGGGCACCAATTGGCTGCCAGAAATGCAAATGAGATAGAACAGCATGAACCAATCATTGATGTGGGTGGGTCTCTCCCGTTGCCTAGAAACCCAACCACTTCTGGGGAGAACAGTTGGTCACATGATTTCTGAGAAACCATTTGCTCAGTGAGGAAGTGAAGCCTAATAGTTTCCAAGATGGCGGATAGCTCAAGATGGCTTCCATATGCAGTGCTCGCCACAATAAAATACTAAGTCACATAGTGAAATTAATTTTTATTCCAATTTTCTTTAATCCCAATTACATCAAATGGTAAGTCTCAGTTTGGTGTTTGTACTTAACACTATCAACATTTGCAAATCTCTCTTTTTAATAAAGAGAGACTATAACACAGGTTCTTTAGTAGGTAACAGTATATAAAAAGAATTCTATGTTTTTTTTCTTCATTTTTAAAGTTAATTTCATAAAGAGCATGTTCTATTTCTTTCTCTGTTTTCTTTTTACATTTTTTCTGTCTTTCAAATGTTTCTTTTTTGCTTTTTAATTTTTACTGTTAGTAGAATTTATGGCAAGTGATACTAGTAGTATTAATGGTAGTGACTACATATATTAATATAAAATATTAATGTACATCTTAAAAAATGAATTATCTGAAAGAAAATAATGTCAAGGAAGTATCAGTGCAGGAGAAACTCAGATATAGCCAAAAAAAAAAAAAGGAAAGTTATTTTTATATGATGAAATTTGGAAAACTTTGCCTCATAGGAAAGTTCAGTAGAGATTGTAAACCTCACTTTACAAATGATGGAACTTAGTCATTTGCAATTGGACATTAAAACATTGAGATCTGACCTTCATTTCTAAGTTAATGAAGCAAGTCTAATCTCAACTTAGTGATAGAATCTGTTCTAGAATTCAGCCTCTGGACTTCTATTCTTTCCAAAATATAATCCTGTAGATAACTGGATGTTTTTTCTTTCCCAAATTATGTAATCAATCCATGTTCATTGATGGAAAAACTAAGGTAGATAAACAGAGAGAAGAGTTCACCCTAAATTCTACCACCCAGACACTACCCTTATTTGCATTTTGGAATATTCATTCATTTAACCCTCCATTCATCCATTTACTCACTTATCGTTTATTCTTTCATTCATTCTATCACTAATTTACTCATCCATGTATTCACTAAGAAATCATTCACTTACATGACAAATATTAATTAGCTATCTAATATGTGCCATATATGCTGAATATATAGACGTGGGCAAAACAGAAAAAACATTCCCATCCTAAAAATGCTTTTCATTTTGTTCTCTCTCTCTCTCTTTCTCTCTTTTTTCTCCCTCTCTGTGTTTGTATGCAGGCACATGTACACATATACAAGGAGACTTCAAAAATTTATGGGAAAATAGTATTAAAGTTTATTTTGGTACAAAAAGTTTTTGAAATCAAGTCATAGTTTCTTCAAAACATGCATTTTTCTGCAAACTTTTGAAGATCTCTCTCTCTCTCTCTCTCTCGTGTGTGTGTGTGTGTGTGTGTGTGTGTGTGTATTATTTAAAGTTTAAAAAATACTGCTATCATATAATGTCATTGTACTAAAACTTTTCCTACACCTCCTCCTACCAGTGTTCTCCTTCTAAATTTATTACTGAAACTTGCAGGTGCTATTTTTCTGCTCTCCTACTGGAGAGGGGTATGAATTAATCCTTATGAATGAACAGCACATCTGGTATAGCATCTGATCTAGATGCTTCTGTGTGAGCTCTACCCGCTTTGATCACAGCTCCTGTGCATTGATGTCATTGTGAGCTCCTTGAAGATAGGGACCTTGTCTTGTTCATTTCTGCATCTGGAACACCAAGAACAAGAGAGGTGCTCAGTAAACACTAGTCATGTGATTCCCTGTGGCTTCATTTATTTTCCTAGTAGAATAGAAGATTCACAAAGGCAGGACTATGTCAGCTTAGTGTTTGCTAGGATTTCATTAACTACAGGTTGAATAAATGAACAAGACAACAAGGAGGAGATGGTTTTACTCTTCAGCATTTTAGAACAGTACATGAGCAAATAACCACATCCACACAAAGGAGGGGTTAGCCCCTGGCCAGATCTGTTATCCGCCTGTCTGATCTGCTCTCCTTGTTGGCAAACGCTCTATATCAGGCATTACTTGAGTGCTCCTGCCTTGATTGATCATCTTCTTTGTGATAAACAGGAAGGAAAATCACTATGACACAAGTGCCTTGTCATTCCACATGCCTCTGCCGGTGATGGATGTTCTCCATTTATGGAGTCGTTGGTGGAAACCTAGAGGAAATGATTGCTATCCAGGCTTAACCCAGAGCAAGTTCATCATTAAACAACTCCTGTAATTTCCACTGCTCCGCATTCATCTTTTTTCTCCCAGGGCTGAAGAAAAACAGAGTTTTGACTTCAAGACAGAGAAAGCTAACACGTAATTGCTCTTTTTATCATCTGTAGGTTGTTGTGAGTGGGTAGACAAGAGGGATCACCAACAAATGGCCAGGTATATAGAGCTACAGGAACTTCAAAACACTTTTGATGGGAGAAAATGGTATGATTTAGCAGTTGGTAAAATATACATTCGATAACCCAGCAACTAGAATCCTAAGTATTGACCCTGGAGAGTTGCATGCATTTATGCAGCAGGATGCACATGCAGTAAAGTTCTGAACTGCTATTTGCATAGCTCAAACTGTGAACAAAATTAAATGTCTGTCAACATAATGATATGGCTCTATAATATGGAATATTTATACATAAGAACATTAAAAATTAAAATGAATGAACCAACAGCATGGATGACTTTTATGTACATAATGATGAGTAAAGAAACAATACACAGGGACTAGCAGATGATATAATGGTTAAGTCACTGAACTCCTGCATAGTTGGCTGTGGTTTGAATCCTGGACCTGGCAGCTTAAACTCATGCTGGGTATGTGTGCATGCATGCTCAAAGTCCTAAGAAGAAAAGGGAGGAGAAGGGATTGGGGTGTGGCCATCACCCTGGGGCAGGGGGGATTTCATACTTTCTGTCTCTCTGTCTCTATCTTTCCAGAGAGCACACGTGCCTTATAGCAAAAATCTCTCTTAAAAAAGAAAGAATACACAATGTCTTAGTCCATTTTTTCCATTGGCAACAAAAATACTTGAGACTGGGTAAATTTAAGAGAATAGAGGTTTATTTTGACTCACAGTTCTGGTGGCTAGAAAGTCCAAAGGCATCACAAAATGGCAGGAAGCAGAACTTTTAGCAACACAAGGCATGGTCTATATCTATTGACTTTTTCTTTCTGCCATTCTGATTTCATTCCCACTACATATAAACTCACCACAGCTCAGTGATGGAGACCCTGTCCTAACAATTTCATCACAATCAAAGGCCCCACCCTGGGACACCATGAAGAGATTAAGTTTTAATTTATAATACAATATAATTCAAGTCCCAACATATGAATTTTGGGGGACTTCCAGTCATCACCCACTCAGATCAAATTCAAAACATGAATTTTAGGAGATAAACCATTATACAAACCATAACATACAAGGTCAGACCAGTGGCACAGCAGGAAAGCATGATGCCTCTGCAGGGCTGACCCCCACAGGAACGTTATAAAGCAGGCCTGCGTAAGGTTTAGCAGGGTGGCAGCCTTTATGAAATTAAGAAGGCCTCTAATGAGAACAATCTGACCAAATGCTGAGTCATAGGGAGATCTGTTTGATGAATGGTCAGATGAGAAACCAGGAGTGGGTATTTGAAGGATTCAGGATAATTACTCAGGGGAAAGAGAATGATTGTAGTTAGGAATGATTGTATCTGCTTGTATTTTGTACCAATAAATATGGAGAATGTGTTGAATTTTTCAAGACAGTTTGATGGTACTTGTTGACTGTCTCCCTGTAACCAGTTACTGAGATAAACTTCCTTCCTCTCTAGGCTCTGCCTCTCATTTCACTAAGCACAAGAAGACTTAGTTGACTGGCAACAGTTCCAGGTTTGCACCTGACCTCCCTGAAGACACTAAGCATGTGTGTGCTTGTGATCCAGGGCTGGCTGAGGCTGGGTGTAGGTTACGAAGTCAAGACCCTGTTGGGGCTGTTGTCTCTTTGTCGGTCTCTCTCTTTCTGTCCCCCTTGTTCATGGAAAAAATAAGTAAACAAACTTTTATTACAAAACCACAAAAGAGAACATATAATAAAATCCTGTTTTAGTTAAATATTCAGATTGTCAAATACCTGGTGATTCTATTTTGGAGTCATGAGACTGATGTGATTCTTTTGATAGAAACATTTCTGAAGATTTGGTTAGAGTAAAAACCATTTTTCTGGGCATTAGAACAACTACTATCTAGGGACCAGCAGATGGTATAATGGCTATGTCGCTGGACTCCCACATAGTCAACTGCAGTTTGAGTCCGGGACCTGGTGACTTCAAACTCACTCTGGGCATGTGTGTTGGTGTACCCAAGATCCCAAGAGGAGAATGGAGGAGCCGGGATTGCAGCATAGCTATCCTCCTAGGGAGGTGATTTCTTGCTTTCTGTCGCTGTCTTTCCTGCGAGTGCATGCACCCTATAGCAAAAAAAAAAAAAAAGAGAGAGAGAGAGAGACTAACTATTGTCCAGCTCTCCCCTAGAGCATCTCACCTAATCTGTCTGTGGTATATCCTGAGCAAGGAGATGTTCTTAAACCTCTCCCGGTGATTCTGGTGTTTAGCTCTGCTGAGAACCACTGGTCTGCATCAGTGCTTCCTCAATTGTGTTGGTATTTGGATCACCTGAAGATTCTATTGAAGTGCAAATTCTCATTCAGAGGGTCTGGTGTGGAGCCTGAAAGTCTGCATTTCTCAAGTCTCCCAGGGGATGTGAACGCTGCTGTTGCCAGGATCACACCTTTGGAGTCAGACTGAAAGTGTGGGTCCCAGAAGCAACACAAAGTCACTGTTCCTGGGCGAGAACTAAACCTCACCCAACCTCAGTTTGTTCATCTATAAAATGAAGGTGCTAAGAAGAATCCCCATCTTTTTTTTTTTTTTTTTTTTGAGAGTTTTTTT
>NW_006159657.1:4743060-4759347 GCF_000334495.1 Tupaia belangeri chinensis | reverse complement strand
GCGTGTGCACTCGCCAGAAAGACAGAGAGAGACAGAGAGACAGGAAGCAAGAAATCACCCCCCAGGGGAGATGGCCACGCTGCAGTCCCTTCTCCTCCATTCTCCTCTCGGGATCTTGGGCATGCACGCACACACGCCCTGTGTGAGTTTAAGCCTCCGTGTCCGGGGCTCGAACCACATTCGACTACATGGGAGTCCAGCGACATAGCCATTACGCTAACTGCTGGTCCCAAATGGAATAATTCTTGGGAAAAAAAAATTTTTTTTAGAGAGATTTTCGCTATAGGGCGCGCGCGCTCGCCAGACAGACAGAAAGCGAGAAATCACCCCCCAGGGGGGATGGTCACGCCGCAATCCCTTCTCCTCCATTCTCCTCTCGGGATCTTGGGCACGCACGCACACGCGCCCGGTGTGAGTTTCAAGCCACCGGGTCCGGGACGCGAACCGCGGTCGACTACGTGGGAGTCCAGCGACATAGCCATTACGCTAACTGCTGGTTCCCAAGAATCCCCATCTTTTGAGTAGTGAGAAGGATCACGGAAATCAAACCAGGAACGCTGGAACAGAGTGTCAGGCAGAGAGGGGGTGCTCAGTGAAGGCTGCCTCGAACCTCTCTGTGGTCCCTGCAGTGCTGCAGAGCCTCTGAAGCACCTTCTCTGGACGTGGTCAAGGGTGAGTGTGCCGTGCCAGTGTCTGAGCTGTTTCTTCATCTCCCTGCACCCTAAAGTCTGACAGAGTCTTCCCAGAGGGGCGGCTAGTAGGTCAGCCTCCCATCTGGTCCCATTAGTTTAGGAGAAAACTGTATTGAGGCCTGCAAGGAGGAGTGGGCAGGACGGTGAGGCGGGGACTTTGGACCAACTCTGCTCTAATTGAAGAGAACAGAAGACAAGTCATGAAGCTGAAGGCAGAACCCCTTGATGCCAGCTTCTTCTGAACTGCTATTATGTATGAGTATGCACACACATGTACATACATATGCATATATATGTGCACATATGTGTATATACATGTAGTAGATGCTTGGCCAAGATTAGCTGAACAAACAAATGAATTATATCTGGGATACAAACAGGCAAACTTATACATCTACACATGTATAAATACACACATACACACATGCACATATGAATTTGTGTCTATGTATGTGTGTTCGTGTATATGCATGCCTATTTGAGGTCATCCCCCTTGCTGGAAGTGACTTTGTCTAGGGAAGAAGCCCTGCAGGCAGAGGGAAGTGGAAAGAGACCCAGAGGCAGCTGGAAAGCACTTAATATGTTCAGGGATCTAGGAAGGAGGCCAGGGTGGCTGGAGAACAGAGCAAGAGGAGGGACAGAGAATGAGGTTGGAGTGTCTTGGGAAGGTGGCTTTTTGTCTGAATGAGACAGGGAGTCCCTGAGGGTGTGAGCACAGGATGAGAGGAGAAAACACTGAGGAGGGGCAGGGGAGAGTCAGGGCGACCAGTGGGAGAGCATTGCTAGGACAAGAGCGGGGGAGGTGACTCAGGAGCGTTCTGTGTAGCTGAGCGGGTTGGGCAGGGCACGTCCAGCCGAAGTGTTTGCCGGACATGACGGGAAGAGCACCCCTAGAGTTCTGTGGTGCACAGTGCACACAGCTGTATGCATTGGCCCTGGAGAAGTGTGTGGATTTCACAATCCCTTCACGGCAGGGATTTCACTTTGCTCTATCCTCTGTTCCTGGTGTTTAGGCAGTGTCTGGCACTAAGTATGTGCTCAATAAAGAAAGGCTGTGTGAGTGACATGCTGCTTCACCTGCTGCATTCTTGAAAACACAGTGGCTGCAGGTAAGTCTGTGAAGTCTCATGTATGTTTTGGCAGATTTCGCAAATGTCTCCATTATTATTATTATTACTATTATTTGATGGTCATGTTGAGTGCTCTGGTATGAAAGCTCTTCTGCACTTTAAAACGCTATCTTTTTATGTCATTAGATGCAAGACAGCTTTTAATGGCATTCTTTGCAGAGAGAAAGGAAAAAAGAAACTTTATTGTACTCTGTCATCCCCCTCCCCCTCCTCAAGCATCACATCTGAGTCACCTCTCACTGGCGGATCTGTTCTGGCTGCAATTAAAGTTAAATCACCTTTGGGACCAGAACAGTCTCATCTTTATTTACAGCACCTGCAAATCAAGCAGCTCCTCCTAATTTTAACAGCTCCTTCAGCGGCAAAAATCTCTTTTCCAAATGAACAGGTGGAGAAGCGATTAAAAAATGGTCATAGAACATTTTCCTCTGAGGATAGAATGGAGCTCAGGCCAGGAGAGGAGAGCCAATTTGTGCTGTGGCAGTATATGCCCCACACAATCTGGGTTCAAGTCTGAGGGATGCCTTTTCTAGGCTAAATGACCTCGAACAGGTCATGGAATCTTGCTGAGCTTTAATTACCTTAACCAGTGAAATGAGAGGCTTGTCCTTTATTTCAAAAGGACTGCATGAGTCAAGTAAAAGTTCTGATATTTTTGGTAGCATGAAAGGGACTGAAAGTGAAATGGATAATAAATCTATTAATTATCAAAATCACTGCTTGTTTTGGGGCAGCTGGTGATGTGGTAGTTGGGGTGACTGGATCCCACATGGCCAACTTTGTGTTCTGAGGCCCAGACCCTAGTTGGTGGCTTAAAAAAACATGCTGGGCATGTGGGAAAGCATGTCCAGAAGCCTGAGAGAATGGAGAAGGGATTGTGGTGTGGTCATCCACCCTGAGGGGTGATTTCTCTTTATCTTTCTCTGGCGAGTGCATGTGCCCTATAGCAAAAATGAAACAACACAAAAATTATTACATACTTTGAAACTTTTCTCATTATATATCGTTGTGCTAAAATACCTTTTATTTTCTTACTTGTCTACCTATGTCTTCTTCTTCTTTCCCACTTTCATCAATTTATTCAGCAACTATTTATTAAGCACGTACCATGTGCTGAGCACTGAGTCTTCCAGTTGGGAGTATGGGGGATATGGTTTCTGCCCTGGAGAAGCTTACAAGCTAATGGGAGAGTGGCCTGGAAAAAAAAATATGTACATGGCTATGCAATGACCACTGTAGTACATTCTCAGAAGGGAGGATATTGGGATCTATGAGAACATATAATAGAAAAAACTAGGCTGAAGGTCAGGGAGAACTCCCTTGGAGAAGTGGTGCTTATCAGAGACAGGCAGGATGACTGAAAGTTAGCCAGATAAAGTCTTCTGGCTGGGTGGAACATCTAGTGCAAAGGTCTAGGTGTGGGACGAAGCCAGAGGCTGGTGCAGC
The DNA here is from genome assembly GCF_000334495.1 of Tupaia belangeri chinensis. Classification (NCBI taxonomy): domain Eukaryota; kingdom Metazoa; phylum Chordata; class Mammalia; order Scandentia; family Tupaiidae; genus Tupaia; species Tupaia belangeri. Next base: position 4,756,079 of record NW_006159657.1, on the reverse strand, counting down.
TGGACCACAGCAAGTGCAAGGAGAGGTAAATCAAGAGGGTAGAAAATGAATGTTAGAGCAGTGGTGAATTAGTAGTTCTTGATAAGCGAGGCGGATGCAATGTCCTGGTAAAGCAAACACAGAACCAAGCCAAACCAAAAGAAAACCAACAAGCAAACAAAACACCAGTGAACAGCCCTGGGTCTGCTTCACCTGGGTCATTAGAAACATTTTCTCAAAGTGTTGTAGACTGGCTCATATCTTAAATTAATTCACCCACTTTGAACTTGGTGTAAGTCCGAGTATCTCCCTCTGAGATGACAGAGAATGAGGCTGTTCTTGCTCTTCTGACTCTACCAGAAAGGTTGGGAGGAAGAGAAGGCAAAGACCATTTCCAACTTAGTGCTCTGTTAAGCTCCTCTTGAGGGTAAAATAGAGCTCCCAGCTACAGAAAGCTGATGCTGTAGTTCACCCCTTCTCGCGCATTCTTTGGATGACAGTTTGCTTTGGAAACCCTTACTCAACACTGTGTGACTTTTTGTAATAGCCAGAAGCGCCCTATTCCCACCCCTACAGTCCAGGCTGGATTCTTGCAGACAGAGGGCTTTGCCTTCTAAGGAGCTGGTGGCCTCCCCATGTTACCATGAAAAGCTCATTATCTAGCCCTAGCAATCACATTTACATTGCTAATTGAAGAAGAAAGCTACAGTAAGCACTAGAATGAGAATTACTGGGCAATAGCAGGGAGAAACTTTGAGTTCCCTTAGGGGGTGTCAGTGTCGCAGTCCCAAAAGGCTGCTGTACCTGATGCTAATAAAAGAGAAGCTCAGGATGAGCACCAAGTAAAATAGAGAGAATCCAGAGAGTCTCAATGACCACCTTGGATGCGGAATTTTGAGACATTTCAATACAAGAGGATTTAGCTGGGTAGGTTGGTAAATAATCTCATTTCTAGGAAGGGTTCTCATAGGACCAAATAGGGATGTCTAACCTGAACTGGTTCCACCATTACTCAAATTGTCCCCGTCCCAGACCCGGTGGCTTAAAACTCACGTCGGGCGCGTGTGCGTGCGTGCCTAAGATCCCGAGAGGAGAATGGAGGAGAAGGGATTGCAGCGTGGCCATCCCCTCTGGGGGCTGGTTTCTTGCTTTCTGTCTCTCTGTCTCTCTCTGTCTGGCAAGCCCACGCGCCCTATAGCAAAAACCTCTGGTGGGGGGGGAGAAGTATAATGAAGCTCACATATTCATTGTCCAGCTACAGTAATTATCAACTCATAGCTAATCTTGTTTTAACATACTCACTCACATTTCTCCCTTCCTTGAGAATATGTTGATACTACTCCAAGAAATAATGTTACTTCTTTTTTTTTTTGGAGAAGTTTTTGCTATAGGGCACGTGCCCTTGCCAGAAAGAAAGAAAGAGACAGAGAGACAGAAGGTAAGAAATCACCCCCCAGGGGAATGGCCATGTCGCAATCCCTTCTCCTCCATTCTCTTCTTGGGATCTTGGGCATGCACACAAATGTGCCCAGCATGAGTTAAGCCACCACGTCTGGGACTCGAATCGCGGTCAACTACATGGGAGTACAGCAACATAGCCATTACGCCAACTGCTGGTCCCAATGTTATTTCATTAGTAAAAATATTTCAGTAAGAATCTCTAAAAGTTGTATATAAGGTTATTCTAGAAAATATAACCATAATACCATTATCCCACCTAAAAATTAGCAATAATTATTACCAAATATTCAAAATTAGTATCCAATATTCCAGGCATTCTTCAAATGTCTACTGTTGTCCTATAAATTTTTAAAAGTTTCTTTCTTTCATAAGTGAGAGAGAGAGAGACTTAGAGATAGATATCTCACCTCCATCAGGTTCTTCATGCTGTGATCCACCCCCAGCAACAGTCAATACTGGATCATGGGCTCTTATGTACTTAACATATTCAGGGAGGTCGAGGGATGTGAACTGGGAACCTTCCCATGATGGTCAGCCATGCAGAACATTATGTTACTGCCATGCCTCTGTCTGGCTCCTGTCATGAATTTTTTCACACTGTATTAATTGGAATGGAGACTGAATGATTCATTTTCTTAATTAAACCAATTTCTACACAGTAATATTGGCTTTTTATTGTTGTAAAGTTCTATGAATGTTAGCACACATATAGGTAGATTTGTGTAACTACCACCATAATCAAGGTACAGCATAGTTTCATCAACACAGGCAACTTCTTCACACTGCCCTGTTGGGAGTCAAGCCCTCCTCCTTCTCTTAATTCCTGACAACCACTCATCTTTTTGTTACTATAGTTCACCTATTCCAGAATGCTATATGACTGGAATCATAGGGTATAATCTCTTGTAACTGCCTTCTTTCACTTAGCACAACCATCTGAGATTCAACCGTTATTTTATTGCTAGATTCAACCATTTATTTTATTGCTAGTATTCTATTGTATGGATATATCACAGTTTGCTTATCTATCCACCACTTTTATATTATGGTTATCTCATGTATTATGCCTATAAAATTAATATCTCATTATACAAAATGCTATAAATGAGGTTTTAACTGTTAAATGTCAAATACATTCTAGAGAACTGATGAGGAAAATTGTTTAGTATATTTACCTAAATGTTTGCCATCTTTGTTGCTTTTTCTCCAATTTTCTGATATCTTCCTCTAGCATTTTGTTTAGGGTGAGTCTTGTAGCAATGAATTGTCTTAGTTTTCTTTCATTTGAAATGTCTTTTTTTTTTTTTAATCTTCATTCCTGAAAAATATTTTTACTTATAATAGAATTCTGGTTTGACACCTTTAAAATTTTTTAAGAAGTCATTTGAAGACTGTTGTCTTCTTTCCAGCCTCTGATGTTTTGCTTGAGAAATCTACAGACATTCCATTGATAGTTCCTCTCAATGTACCAATTGATTTTTCTGACTGCTTTCAATTTTCATGTTTTCTTTGTTCAGAATGTTGCTTATGATGTGTATGGGTATGGATTTCTTTAGGTTTAGAAATCTATATATTGAGGTGCTGAGCTTCTTGAATCTGAAACTGCCAAATTATTAAGTTTTCAGTTATTTTTCAAATATTTTTCTGCACCATATTTTTTCCTTTCCTTTTGGACATTCTGTAAAATGAACATTGTGTCTGTTGAAGTTATTTGGTGGTCTCTGAGTCTCTGTCCTTTTTTCTAATCAATATTTTTCTCTATATTGCTCAACTGGACAATTTCTATTAGTTTCTCTTCACATTCATTGGCTCTTTTCTGTGTTATATCCATTCTACTGAACACTTTCAGTGATTTTAAGTTTTGGGTATTGCATTCTTCAGTTCTTAAATTTCTACTATTTTTTTTTTTACATCATTTATTTACCTCTCTTTCCAGTTGTTTCAAGTGTGTCCCTGCTTGCTTCTTATTGGGCGATAGTGAAATAGTTGTTTAAATGCTTTTAATAATTCCAACATTCGACATCTGTGTCATCTAGGTTTGGCATCTGTTGATTGTCTTTCCCTTGCAGGTTATTGAGATTTTTCTGGTTCCTCATGTGTCAAGTAATTTTGAATTCTATTCTAGACATTTTTGAATACTGTGTTATGAGACCTTGAGTCTTGCTTAATTCTGAAAGCATTGGGGGGGGGGGTGCGGGGAAGAAAGGCAAGTGGGCCAGCCTGGGCATGGTGACTAAAGGAACTGGATGGCCTACTGCATAGTTTGAGTCCTGAACCTGGCAGCTTGAAAAACATGTTGGGTACATGTGCATGCATGCCCAAAAAATAGATGGCAATGTGATCATTTCCCATGGGGAGAGCTTTCTTACCACCTGCCCACCCAATCCTATATTTCTTTCTGGTGAACAACTGCATGTTCTGGCAAATTAAAAAAAATGCAAGGAATTAACTCAGTTGCATTCAGGATACAAGTTCTGACTTACTTTAGGTGGGTTGTGTTTCTAATGTCAATTAAATTTTCAGTGTTATTTAGATCTGTTCTTTGTGTAATATCCATTGGTCTTGTCTCAGATCTGTGTGATGATCTGTCCCATAGATCAGTTTTCAAAACTTCAGTATGCTGTTTTCAGTCAGGTCCATGCATCCACATCTTAGAGATTATTTTAGGAATCCATTAACATGTTAAGGGATCATCTTTTTGAGCTCTCTCCTCTCTGCAATTTTCCTAACACTTTCTGACTCCCATTATCCATTTTTTACATCCTGCTCTTCTGAACCAAAATATGGAGCTTTACTTTTTCCCTCTGCTACATACCTCCAATATTTTGTCTTATTCTAAGGTCAAGAGGTAGGAAGATATAGTGAAAGAATAATGATAAGCCTCTTCATGCTCCTAATGCCATAGTTCCACTGGTCAGAGAGAAGAGTTCTTCTCTTTCAAAGTTTTGGGCTCTTTCCCAGCTACAACTATAGCCATTGTCTCTGCTGTTGCACTGGGGTTGCTTAGAAGCTTGGGCAGAAGAAAATGGAGAAAGTAAAAGCAGGGGAAATTACTCCCTAGCCTTAATCCTCAGGAGTACCCTTTCTTCTTTCTTTCTTTCTTTTCTTTCTTTTTTTTTTTTTGAGAGTTTTTTTTCGCTATAGGGCGTGTGCGCTCGCCAGACAGAGAGAGACATAGAGACAGAGAGCGAGAAATCACCCCCCCAGGGGGGATGGTCACGCTGCAGTCCCTTCTTCTCCGTTCTCCTCTTGGGATCTTGGGCACGCATGCACACGCGCCCGGCGTGAGTTTTAAGCCACTGGGTCTGGGACGCGAACCGAGGTCGACTACGTGGGAGTCAAGTGACATAGCCATTATGCTAACTGCTGGTTCCCAGCCATTTCTTTTTTCTTACACTAGAAAGAGAATATTCTCTTGAAGTTCTTACTGTATGCACCCAGTGTCTAATTTTGGGTTTTGGCATGCCTTTGGGTCCCTGTTGATTTTTCCAGAAAAAACAAAGCAATAAAATAAAAAACTGAAAATTCAAAGAAATCATTGCTAAATTGATCTTGTTTTAAGTTCTGTTTTCTCCTTTTTTTTTTCCCTCAATTTTTCTGCTACAATTTCCTTTCCAGAATCCTCAGATGCTGTGCCATATATTCTTTCTTAGGGTTTTGGTTGCATTTTATGGAAGAGACAAGGAAGATTATACTTTCTCCAATGTACCCAGCCTGGAATCCAAAAGATTCACTTTTGAAAGATCTATTTTATTCGTTGGACTTAAATTTTACATTTTTAAAAGTTAGTTTTTAATTGAAGTATAATTATATACAGTCAGATACACAGATATTAAGTATACATTCAAGGCGTTTTGAGAAATACATATATGACTATCACCCCAATAAAGATATAGAACATTTCTGTCATCTTAGAAAGCTTTCTGATATTCTCAATGCTTAATATAATTGTTTAAACCTCTGGAGTTAAAGATACCATTTATCCTTGACTTTTTTTTTTTTGTTGAGAAGTTTTTGCCATAGGGCATGTGTGCTCGCCAGAAAGAGACAGAGAGATAGAAAGCGAGAAATCACTCCCAGAGGGGATGGCTATGCTGTGATCCCTTCTCCTCCGTTCTCCTCTCGGGATCTTGGGCACGCATGCACACGCACACGCCCGGCATGAGTTTAAGCCATGGGGTCTGGGACTCGAACTGTGGTCGGCTACATGGGAGTTCAGCCACATAGCCATTATGCTAATTGCTGGCCCCTATTTATTCTTGACTTTTGAAGAGTGAATTCTCCTCCCATTTCCCAAATCCTCAACTTCACATGAGTGGCAAAAAGCCCCGTTAGATTCCCAAATGAGGCAGCACCCTGGACGATTCTGGACATAGGGCACAGAAAAAGAGAAGCCAAGAAAGCAGCCCATTGTGGGAGAATTGTGTTCCTCTGGGCTTGAGCAGGCAGGCCTCCTGGCAGGACCCTGCTGACCAGCCATCCAGACTGCAGCTCTCCAGGAGCCATGGCACTCTGTGAGCCTGCCAACAAAACAAACGCAGCTAGAGACAGCAAGCATATTTCTTAAAAGTCAACTCTATCTACCTCCTGGAGAGGTGGCTGCTTGTCCATGTGCCAATCACATTAGAGTAGTCAGTTTCCTACCAGTGGTGCGTGGAAAATGAAACCCACGTGGGCTGTGAGGGCTCCCCCCCTGCCGATGTGACAAAATAAAAATGTGCTACCCTGCCTAAAATACAGATAGCCTGAATCCTTCTTGAAATTTTTTTTTTTTTTTTTTTTTTACTTGCCCAGACAAATGTGAATTTGGAAGACCAGGCTGTTGGCTTAATTCAATTTTCCGTGGGTGTAACCTCCAGGTGTGATGAAGTTGAGAACTCATGCATATGAAATGATGGGTCTTTGTTATGCATAGCTGGTCCAATGTCTCTTAGCTAGTTTAGAAGCAAATGGTTGCCCCGGAAACAGCTCTTCATTTAAAAATATTAAGTTATGAATATCCTCAGTTTTTCTTCAGGTTTGAGTTCATGGGAACTGTTATTTGCCTTTAATGATGATAGATAACTGTTGGTTGCTAGTACTGTAGGGTTTTAATAAAACCTCTATAACTAAATTCCTGAGAGTAGAATGCAGTGATGGTCTAGCCTATTATTAAACAATCTCAGTAATAAGAAGGCACACACATATGTCCAGAAGAATCTAAAAAATATATTCACTTTCAGGTGAGAATTATATCTCAAACCATACAAAGGCCGCTGACACCTGGTATGGGTGGGAGATGGCTCCTCTTTTATTTTCAGCTTATTACCAGCTGAAACAGCTATGAGTTCTCTAATATTGGTACAAGGGCCTTTTCTTTTCTTTTTTTTTCTTTCTTTTTTTTTTTTTTTTTGAGAGATTTTCACTGTAGGACGCGTGCGCTCGCCAGACAGACAGAGAGAGACACAGAGACAGAAAGCAAGAAATCACCCCACAGGGGGGATGGTCACGCCGCAATCCCTTCTCCTCCGTTCTCCTCTTGGGATCTCGGGCATGCACGCACACGCGCCGGCGTGAGTTTTAAGCCACCGGGTCCAGGACACGAACCGTGGTCGACTACATGGAAGTCCAGCGACATAGCCATTACGCTAACTGCTGGTTCCCAAGGGCCTTTTCTTCATGCTACCATAGAACTAAACTTCTGGGACCAGCAGTTAGCGTAATAGCTATGTCGCTGGACTCCCACGTAGTCTACCGTGGTTTGCGTCCTGGACCCGGTGGCTTAAACTCACGCCGGGCACGTGTGCGTGCGTGCCCGAGATCACGAGAGGAGAACAGAGGAGAAGGGATTGCGGCGTGGCCATCCCCCCTGGGGGGGTGATTTCTCGCTTTCTGTCTCTCTGTCTCTCTCTGTCTGTCTGGCAAGCACAGGTGCCCTATAGCAAAAACCTCTCCAAAAAAAAAAAAAAAAAACTACTCGCTTTTGCTCTTCTTCTCCAGAATCTTTTGCCCCTTTCTCTCCTGCCCTATGAGTCTATATCTTCTATTCAGTATTTTAAAATGGGATGTCTGAGGGCCAGCACATGGCATGGTGGTTAAAGTGCTGGACTCTCACATGGCTGAGCATGATTAGTATCCCCGAACCTGTGGCTTTAAAAACATGCCAAGCGTGTGTGTGCCCAAAATCTCTAGAAGAGAATGGAGGATAAGGGATTGTGATGTGGCCATCTACCCTGGGGAATGATTTCTCACTTTCTCTCTGGGATGTCAGTTCCCCACTTACAACTGGTTCTGCTGATAAGTCCAGGAATATGGTGGCTGAGTCGAAGGTAGATGTAGCTTTAGATCTTATGAATACAACATCAGTAATACTGGATAATTAAATAATTTATGCTTCCATGGTGACCCTCCTCTTAGTTCATATGTTTGGCATTATGTTAAAAGAACTTCTATTTGTTTATCACTTTGAATTACATTCTCAGATGTGCCCTGTCTCCCGTTTGTTAAATTATCTTTGGAATGTCCAGGCCCCAGGAAAGGAAGTAAGGAGAAGAAAACTTTATCCATGCAAGCTACATTAACATTAGCCAAAAGTAGGGAATAAACTTTTTGGTAAGTTTATCTCCTTTAGAATTATGAAAATATTATACAAGGATATTTTAAAAAGCAGTACATAAAAACACAAGGATTTTTAAATGCAATGATTTCTTCAACAGCATACAATCTGTTCAAAATATGGATTTGGGACCTCTTTCTTATCTCATGACCTTAGAATCTCTGGAGGCAAGACTTAGTTATATTTTTATCAAGGTCACCAGGTGACCCTTATGAGACTCAGGATCCACAGCTTTGAAAGGCTCATCTTTTTAAGGTGCTTTCTAAGTGGGAAAGTAGAAAACAAACCACTTCATCCAAGGAAAAATTAAGTGAAAGTTTGTGTAATAATATCTGACAGAGATGTGGTGGGAACGAGAGAATGATTTCAATGGAGGAAGTGAGAATGTTGCACTGGTAACAAAATGGGGAGAATTAACTTGTAATTTAAGAAAATCGAACTGTTCAATAATGGATTAAGAAATTTTGGAGGCAAGGAAATTCTTATCTATTAACAAAATGAAGATCTAGAGAAATGATATTCAGAGAGTTGAGGTGTTATACAGGCAGAAATCTTGGTGATTATTGCAATATAGACATAAACTTTTACTGCCCTGTGAAGTGCTAGAAAAGGAAAAAAGCTTCCATTGTTCAAAAGTGGGAGGTGAACATTCAATCATTCAATCATTCATTTATTTAACAAATACTTATTGAATGTCTACCAGATGTTCAGCATAATGCTAGTGACAGACTGGTAAGAAGATCTTAATGATTTTTGTGTCTGTGTTTGCAGACTGACTTCTTATATTACTTATCTGTTTCTACAGAACAAACTTAGCTTAAAACTCAATGTTTATTATCCCTCAGCTGCTGTAGATCAGGAATTCAGAGCATCTTAGATGGTTCTGACTCAGGGTCCATCATGAGACTGAAATTGAGATATTGGTTGAGAATGTGGTCATCTGAAGCCTTGATTGAGATTTGCAGGTCCACTTTCAGGATGGCTCAATCACGTCTTGCTCAGATTACTTGCCATGTGAACTTCTCCATAGGGCAATTTGAGCATCCTTACAACATGGCAGGCAATATGGCAGTGAGTGATATAAAAAAAAGAGCAAGGAGAAAGCTGCACTTCTTTTGATAGCTAATCTTGAAAGTTACATTCTTTGACTTTTGCCACATTTTGTCACATAAGAGTGTCAATAAGTCCAGCCCACACTGAACAGGAGAGAATTAATCCCCATCCTTAAAATGGAGATGTACCAAAGAATTTGTGGACATCTTTTTAGACCACCATATCTCACCTATTAGGAAGGATTTTGCTACTGTCGGCTGACCTAACCATTTAACCACTCTCAGATATTAATTATACGGTAACTATTATACAGGGATTGTTGACCATGGCTACACATGACTAATGTTTACATTAGAATAACTGGGGTGAAAGAGTAGCTTTAAAAATACATATTAAACGTTTCTACTCCAAAAGCCCGAAATCTAAAATGCTCTGACATGATACCACAAAGTGGAAAATTCCATGCCTGACCTCATGCGATGGGTCACAGTCAAAATGCTGCAATACACAATTACATAAAATTACCTTTAGGATGTGTGTATTTTATGCAACATAAATGAATTTCATGTTTAAACTTTGTTCCATTCCTAAGGTATTTTATTATGTATATATAAATAGTTTTAAAAAATTAAACAAACAAAATCTGAACTACTTCTGGTCTCAAGCATTTCAGGTAAGAGATCCCCAATCTGTACTAATACCTGTACAGAATTTCTTTTAGAAATTCTCATTCAAATGGTCCGAAATGAAGTATAGGTGAGCCGTTGCTCTAATAAACTGAAAAACAATTGATTCATAAACCTTAAACAACTAGGTATTTGATGCCATCTTAGTCATATTTATTTATTTGCATAATTAAATAAGCTCTTCAAAAATTTTGGTATGAACTTTGTCATGTATTTATCCATTTTTGTTCATTTTATACATTTTCTGAGTTTTTTAAAGTTTATTTTGGATCCAGTTTCTCAACAATATTAGTTTGACATACTGATATTTCCTTACAGTTTCATCATGCATTCACACATTTAAGGGAATAATCTTAACTCTAGCAAAATTGGCTTGAAGCATGTGTGTGCTATGTAAAAATGTCAGGAATGCTATAATTATACTTTATCAGGTGAAGTTTAACATTTTAATAGGCAGTGTCTAAGACTGATCTGACAGGGTGTTTTTGGATGGTGAAATGGATGCTCAAAATAAGAAAACAACACTCAGAAACCAAATGAATCACTTCTGCCAGACGAGTAGGACTGGAGTTTATTCTGAAGGGCCTGTGTAATTTTTTTTTTTTGAAAGTGCTGTCCTATTTTAATATATGTTCATTAAATCTGATTTGGAAGGTTGGGAAAATAAACCCCTCTTTGTTCATCATCAAAAAAGAGTGAACATGTGGCCAAGTTCCAGAGTCAGTCCTTAGCTTGACACTTATTTCATCTCACCATGGGAATAATTCACTAAAACAGTAAGAGTTTAAGGAACTTCATAAGTTATACAGCTCCATCCACCCCTTTATGTTTCCAGACATAATATCAACCAAATTAGACAAATGGGTTCTTTATAACCATATCATTTATTATCATGATTCTCTCATGGGAGTGAGCTTAATTTACGTGGGTTATTCTGCTGATGTGTATAATCTTTGTTTCATTTATGAACAGGACAGTCATGAGTCCCTTGCCTTGAGGTAGGTCCTTGATTGAAGCATAATTTTGCACATGAGCAGGTAAATAGACAAGCTAAGCATTTTATATATTAATGTAGCATCACCAGCTCTTTCATAAAATGTGATTTTAAAAAAGCTAGGAGAGATTAATCTTTTCCGTGGAGTGCTAGAAAAGATTCCTTTGCTGTAATACCTGCCATTCCAGGACTTCCAGGTTTGACCTAGAGGATCTATTTGCTAACTTCCTTTCTTCCTTTGGACAAGGTAGCCTATGGGAAAGAGAAAGAGGAGAAAAGGGAATGAGGTTGGAAGCTGGACAGGAATTTGAGTCCCATCTTGACAGTTCATTGTGTGATCATGGGCAAACTACTTTTAGAAAAGAAAATCCCATAGAACATTGTGAAGAATAAAACAGTGCACAGATAACTCTTGTTTATGTTTGCCTTATATATCCCCCCCACCCCCATCCCATCTACTACATACAGCTCCTGTTTCCTTTGGAAAACTTTCATTCCACAGTGCCCAATCTTCCCAAGGGTGTAAATTTGCTCAAAGAAAGTCCAAACAGTATTTTAGTGATGGATATTTGTTTTAGCACGTTGAAGATATTATTCCATTGTTTTCTGGCTTCCATTGTTACTGTTGGGAAGTTATGAATAATTCTTATTATTGCTTTTTTGAAGATAACAATTTTTTTTCCTGTTGCTGTTTATACAACGTAGGATTTTAGAAGATCTACTGTGATGATGGGTCTATGGTTTTCTGTTTGCTTACTGTACTATCATTACTTAGGGTTCATAGACATCCTCGAATCTGTGGTTTGATGTCTAGAGTCAGGTCTGGAAAATCCTCTTCAAAATTAGAGACCAGATTGTGGAGCAGTAGTAAAATATGACACTCTGTGAGGCTGACACACATGGGAAGGTTCCAGACCTGAGGACCTATGTGAGTATGCTAGGTGAACAAGAGTCTATGACCTGAGACTAACTGAGGCCAGGGTTGGATTGTGATGTTGCAGTCTTGTTAGGAGTGTGTCTTTCCATCTCTCTATCTTTCTGTCTCTCTTTGTTTTTCTCTCTCTCTCTCATTCTCTCTGTGTTTATTATAGTTCATGGAAGAAAAATATTTAAAAATGGCCTCTTTCACACTCTAACCAGTATCTTTCTCCTCCCTTGCTAAGCATCGAGTTATATGAATGTTAGTTTTTTAAGAAGTCTCATGTATCTCTGCATTTCTCATGATAATCTAATATCCTGTTTTTCTTCTCTTGTTTTGTCTCTTGATGCACCTGGTAAGTGTATGACACTTTATAGAGACTGGGAGATGTTGTGTTCCTCTAGGAAAGTCTGTTAAAATAATTAACTGGGAGGTTGTTAGGCTGAGGTGACTCTAGCATTCTGAGTTCCTAAATAAGCAACTGAAACTCAACTCACTGTAAGCAGTAAAACAAACCTTAAGCTTAATCAAAAGCTGCCAACTAACCTTTAATCTAGGGACTATTTACTGAAGCTACCATTCCATTTTAACCAATAAAACATTTTCTTTGTCTTGCTTCTATCCTCACCCTATTAAAAACCTTCACTTTTATTTCCTTTCAGGGGAGTCCAACTTGCATGCCATCTGGCACTGCCTGACCTATATATTGCCCTCTACTCACATAAGCTCTTTAACATTTTATTTAACCTAAATTTACCTTTTAACAGGACATACTTTATATTTTGAAAGGTAGTTAGAATAGAGGCCGATTACCTTTATTCAGTATGAGAGTTATCTGATTGGAAACTGGGTTTGATTTTATATAGGATAGTCTATATTCAGTTTGTCCTCAATTTAAGGGTGGATTTCAGTACCCAATCAAAACCCTGGGATGTTTACAGAGCCTTATATTTTCGGTTTGTTTCACATTCCAACTTTTGTCTCCCCACCATTGTGAGACTGCTATAAACTCTGTTTAGCTTCCCAGGACTTTAGTTTCTGCTTGCTTCTTGGCTTCTCAGCCTCTCAGCCACTGGATGCAAATTTATAAATGCCTCAAGGGGAAATGTATAAGCCAAATGTAAAACTCACTCATCTTCCTGATGACATTGGGTCTTTACATTGACTGCTTCAGTAACATAAATTCTACTTTCATTCAGCACCTGGAGACATCTGAAAGAGTGGCTTTTCTTTTAATTCTTTAGTCATCACTTTCTGCTCCACTTCTCACCTTTCAGATGCTTCCAATATTTTTTTTTTTTTTTTTTTTTTTTTTATAGGGCGCGCGCCACG
>NW_006159657.1:4735603-4742832 GCF_000334495.1 Tupaia belangeri chinensis | reverse complement strand
CTATAGGGTGCATGCACTCGCCAGACAGACAAAGAGAGACAGAGAGACAGAAAGCGAGAAATCACCCCCCAGGGGGGATGGTCACGCTGCAGTCCCTTCTCCTCCGTTCTCCTCTTGGGATCTTGGGCATGCATGCACACACACCCGGCATGAGTTTTAAGCCACCGGGTCCGGGACGCGAACTGAGGTCGACTATGTGGGAGTCCAGCAACATAGCCATTACGCTAACTACTGGTTCCCAGATACTTCCAAATTTGACCAATGCCTTAGTGGAAAATTAGTACAAAATATTGGGGTTTTCTTATGTCCTGAACGCCTTGATAATTCTTCAGTGGTTTCACACATATTTTAAATAAGGAAACCCCAGTGTTGTATACCAATGTTTTGTCAACATTTCTAATTATTCTTGTTGGGACTACTGGTTTGCTACAAGCTAGACCATTATAGCTGGAGGCAATACTCTCTCCTGGAAATTTCAATTTCTGTCTCAGACACAGAAATGAAAAGGCCCATGGTCATTTCTAGGGAACCACTTCTGGGGCCCCTACTGCTGAGATCTCTTATGATGCCTTAGTTCTGCACTTCCATGGGCCTTATTGATCCTCCCTTTCTTTGAGACTGTGATCCATTCAGGGTATTTGCACAAAAACCATTTTTCTAACTTAGTCTACATTTCTATGCTTGCAAACCTTAAACATAAAACATCTATCAGTTGGCAACTCAGAATAAGAAGACCAACTTGCATTTAGGCAAGGGCATAGTTGTGAAATGTTCTGGGTGGAGGAGATCAAGTGGCCTAGTGTTCACTAGATTTTAAAAACAGCTTTGTCGTCCAACTTCTAGATGATCTTAAAGAAGTCATTCTCTTATATCTGTGTTTTCTCATCTGTAAAATTTTATGCTTACATAAAATATTACCTCTGGGGAACAACAGATGGTATAATGGTTGCATCACTGGACTCCCACATAGTAGACTGTGGTTTGAGTCCGGGACCTGGTGGCTTAAAACTCCATGCTGGGAACATGTGTACAAGCCCAAAATCACAAGAGGAGAATAGAGGAAAAGGGATTGAAGTGTGGCCACACCTCCAGGAGGTGATTTCTCACTTTCTGTCTCTCTAGCGAGTGCACAAATCTTATAGCAACAAACAAACAAAAACTATCTCTAAAATTTCTGAAATCACATGATACTGATTTGGAGCTAGTTAGCCCACGTAGGGATTGAATCCAAAAATGTGCCCTTTTAGGCCGTTGGTCTGACCAGTTGATTAAAGTAGTATTCTATATACAATGTTCTTTGTCTTTTTTTTTTTTTAAACAGTTGTCTGTAAAACTTTCTGCCTGTATAGAGGGAGATACAGGTGTACAGGAATAATTTTTGGATAGTATTGTACAAGAGGTAAGACTTTTTGACAAGGTTATTTGGTTTGTTGTTTCTGTTTTTGTTATATAGTGCTTATGTTCACCTTGGTGGAGACATAGAGGAGTCACACTTCACCCTCCACTGGGAATAGCCATGCAGCAATCCCTTCTCCTCCATTCTCTTCCCAGGATTTTGATCATGCACATATACACACCTGGCATGTTTTTCAAGCCACCTGGTCTGGGACTCAAAACATGCAGTAGGTCATGTATCATCCAACTGTCTTAGCCTTGGTGTCATTTACTGGCCTGGAAAGATCATTTTGATAATGAATGCTAGTAGTTTTACCTGACATAGATGTCACAGTGTAACGATGCCCAAAACTGTTCTTTTAACCTGAGTGCCTTACAAAGATACCAAAGAAATTGTTTTTAATTGGGAAGATCTGTTCTCACACTTTGGAATAAGTATATATAGTTACTTATGATGAGCTTAAAATATGATTATCTCCAAAATATACAGTTGTTCCCTCGGTATCTACAGGAGACTGGTTCTAGGAACAGAGGAACAATCCCCCCCCACTCCCCAGAAATTCTATGATCAATTCCTTACAGTCTTCTACTTGAAGGTTTACATCCACAAAAATTTGTTTGTCTATTGCAGAGGAAATTTCACCTGAAGGTGGTAGAATCTGCTCCTGTAGAGCCCAGAGATTTGAAGGTTGACTATTCATCCACAAATTTATTCCTGTATAAATATATGCAAATACATACTGAAGGATCTTCAGCTTTATAGGAGGATGTTAATTTCTAACTATATCTCCACTAGAACCTAGGCATGTCACCATTGACTCTGAGTGTCACTATCACAGTTCCTGGTAGATAATTTAAATTTCAACTCTTGGCATCCTCAGCAGTTCATATGAAGCACATTTGTGAAGTATTACCAGACCAGTCTTCAGATTCTATAAACTTTTGACTTCTTAAAATTAATTTATCAAAGAGCTATATACCTGGCACACATTCTTTTTCCAATTTTGGAGAATTACCTTGACTCTAGCATACTCAACTACATCAAATGTCAAATGTGCCCACTTCTTTCTTCTTATTATTACTATAGAGAGAACTGCTATCTTTTCTCATCTGAATTATTATAACTCCTATTCTCTACTCCCTGGCTGTATCATTGGTATGCCCCCCCCCTCGAGGTTTTTGCCTCAGGGCATGTGCACTCACTAGAGACAGACAGATAGACACAGTGAGAGAGAATATGGCAAATCACCCCTGAGGGGAGATGGCCACATCACAATCTCTTCTCAATTCTCTGCCCAGGATCTTGGGCACACATGTACAAGCACCCAGCATGATTTTCAAGCCACTGGGTCCAGGACTTGAACCATGATCAGCCATGTGGGAGTTCAGTGATGTAATCACTGTGCCATCTGCTAGTCCCAGGTAGGGTATTCCTATATTCTTTGGAGTCCTGTACAATCGGTTCTCCTTCAGAAGCCAGGTCATTTCAAAATGAAAGTCTGATTGTGTCGACTTGCTGAAACACCTGTAGTAGTTTTCCACTGGTCTTAGAACAAATTGTTGCATAGTGTATATAAAACTTGTCTACGTCAATCTCTTCTCCCACCAAATTCCATCCCCTCCATTTCAGCCACAGTGGTTTAAACTGTAACAGCCTTCTTTGGTGGGGCACTTTTACATGTTGTATCTTCTGTTTGCAACACCCTCCATTCTCTTTGCCTAGGAAGAGCCCACTTAACCTTCAAATCTCAAGTCAATCATTCAGTACTTCTTTAGGGGAAGAATATCCTAGCCTTTTTTGGTCTAGGTTAAATAATCAGTTATAGTCTTGCACATATCTCTGTTTCACTGAATTTATATTTATTACTGTGCTTTGTTGACTTTGTCTGCTTTTTTTTTTTTTTTTTTTTTTAAGAGAGAGATTTTTGCTATAGAGCACATGTGCTCACAGGAGAGACAGACACAGAAAGTGAGAAATCACCCCTCCTCCCCCAGGAGGTAGCCACACGGCAATCTTTTCTTCTTCATTTTCTTCTCATGAGTTTAGACATGCATGCACATGCATCCAGCGTAAGTTTTAAGACGTCTGGTCTGGGACTCAAACCATGGTTGACTGTGAGAGTCCAATGATGTAACCATTATGCCAACTGCTGGTTCTGTCTGCTTCTATCTCTGTAAGATAAAGCCCATGGATGAGCAATTTTATTTCTTTTCTTTTCTGTTCTGTTCTATATTATTCTATTCTATTCTATTCTATTCTACTCTACTCTACTCTATTCAGGTCTTCGCCATAGGGCACATGACTTACTGGAGAGAGACAACAGAGAGGGAAAGTGAGAAATCAACTTTGAGGGGAGGGCCACACCTCAATCTCTTCTCCTCCATTCTCCTCTCAGTATTTTGGGCACACATGCATGCATGCCCACTGTGATTTTTCAAGCAGCTGGGTCTGGGACTCAAACTGTAGTTGGCTACATGGGAGTCCAGTGCCTTAACCACCATGCCACCTGCTGATACCTATTCATTATTGTCACTCCCCAGAGTATAACACAGTGCCTGGAACATAGTAAGTGAATAATACATATTTTCCAGGTAAACTAAGGAAGGAAATAACTAGCTTAAATTTAACATTTCATTTATTGTAGGTGGTAGTTTTGAGAATGTTTTCATTAAACCTCCTTCCTATGAGCACATAGAATAGAACATTTTCTCTGGTTTCAACACCAGAACTTATATGCTTCATGAATAATTGACTTACTACATTTTGTCTCTGGATACTAAGAATTAAGTGACTGGTTGTTTTTTCCCTCTTTGCTTGGTTTTAAAGCAGGCCAGAGTGAAATTTAGTATTGGATTCCAGCTGATTATGTTCATTTAGCATTGAATTCCAGCTGGTTTGGTTATTAACAAAAATTCATTTATTCAGCAAACATTTATATGAGCACTCACAGGATGGGAACACTATTCTAGGCACCGGAGATACAGGAGTGAGGAAAACCGGACAAGATTCCCTTAAGGGGTTGATGGTCTTTAGGTATCTGTTAATTAAAGAATCTTGAACATGTCTCACAATTGGAATTTTGAGGTGTGCTATAGAAAATAAACCTGTAGGATTTAAGAACTTGGAAGACTAGTTCTGGTAAAAGTGGTCCTTAAGGGGCTATCTGAAGAAGGAGTTAGATTAACCAGGCAAAGAATGGACGGAAAGACATTCTAGGGAAAAGTATGAGCACATACGTGAATAGAAGAGACAAAAATTAGGCCAAAATGGATGGAATGGAAAGAGTAAGGATGAATGTGTGGGAGATGAGCTTGGAGGAGTAGGCAGAGGTCAGACTAAGACCTCTGGTAAAACTTGTTAACAAGTTTTTATTCAGACAACAATGGAAAAATCATAAACAGTTTTTAAGAAAGGGGGCATTTTTTTTTTCCAAAGGAAAAAAAACATATTGATTACATTATGGAAACAGTGTATATTTGATTTTACAGCATTATTATTTTGTACACTCTTATCTTTATAGTACTGTCTTTGTCCAGAGTCCCTAGAAATAGAGCCAAAGATGGGGAATCTGATGTGAGTAATGTACAGAAAGTGTTCTTAGGAGTGAGAGGGCAGTACGAAAGAGTTCAGCAAGGAAGTGTCTCTCCTGGAGATTAGCTTTGAGCTGGTTCCAAGGGGTGCTCTGGAGCATAGGGGTATGGGTATCAGCGTTAATCCCACCCTAAGACAAGGGAACCAGCAGAGGTCAGCTGTGAGCCAGCGGGAACCAGCTCTCAGGGCAGCTATGGGCACACTGGCCTGTTAAAAGATCTGAATAGGACATCAATAGTGTTGACCACAAGTACTTTACCTTTTTTTGAATTGGAAGACTTTTAAAAAATGTTTATGTATATTTCATTAGTACAAATATACCGAAAAGATGTGCAATCTGTCTCCATTTTTCTTATGCAGAATCAGTCATTGTTTTATAAGAATTTCTTATAAATCCTTTCAAAAGTAATCTCTCTATATTGCTAGTTCCTTTCCCTTTCTGTAAAACAAATCGTAGCCTGGTATATCTGTTTTTCTGCACTTTGTTCTCTTCGCTTAACAGTGTATGGGAGGTCTTCAAATAGTTCACAGAAAATGTGTATTATGAAAAAACTATGCAAATTTCCCAATATTTTGCATCAAAATAAACTCATACTTTTAATTCTATGTCTCCACAAACTTTTTGAAGTACCTTTGAAACTTGGAGAACATTCTATATCAAAGTTTACAGGACTGAATTATCATATTTTTTTAGATTTTATTTTATTTTGCCGTAGGGTGTATTTGTTTACTACAGAGAGGCAGAGAGAGGGAAAGTGAGAAATCACCCTCCCCCTGGCTGGTGGGCCGGGAGCAGTGAGGGGGATAACTACACTGAGATCCCTTCTCCTCCATTCTCCTCTTGGGATGTTGAGCATGCTTGTACACACGCCTGGGGTGACTCTCATGCTGCCTGGGTCTGGGACTGAATCGTCGGTATCCACATGGCACTTTAATCACCATGCCACCTGCTGGCCCCTACGTCATCATTTTTAATGAATATAGGATACTGCTTTCAATGTGTATATCATAGACTATTCACCTTGGTATTTCACTTACTTTGCCTTATGTGGCTGTTCTGAGTATATGTGTGTATGCCACCTCAAATACTTGAAATGAAGTTCAAGATAAATAACTAAAAGTAACATGTGAGACCTTGTATCCTATGGAAGTTAACCTGAAATACTGATCCAGGGACTTGGAAATAGCATACTCAGAGAGGGACCCATAACCATATTTTTTCCTTATGACCCTGTGGAGTCCAATCAGTGATGGACATTGAGTCAATTCATGATAGCTGGGGAACATGGCAGAAGTTCCAAGCCAATTCCAGAAAAATTTCAGAGCATTTCATGGGCTTCTATTATTACCACATCCAAAGCTTTCCAAAATTTGGTCCAACCTTTCTTTATTAATTTAATGTGAAGCCTAATAAATTATTTGGCTTTAAAATAAACAAGCTGGAACTAGAACTAGGCTCATAGATAATGGTGATGGTACTTTATATATCTATATCTTTTTCTCTGGGGATTTAATTATCTTTTCCAAGCCATGGTTTAATGGAGTCAAAGGTCTGAAGCTGTTACTGCTTGGTTGTGTTGCAAAACGAACAGCTGACATTCTAATAAGATGAAGAGTTGCTTCAAAAGCTAAAGACAGAATCTTGGCTTCTCCCCCGAGGCAGCCTGAGTAGTCATGACTCACACACTGCAGGCAGCAACATGGAGCTGGGTTAGGGTAGGAATAATGGTGTTTTCCCAAGCAGAGCCTCTGTGGATTCCATTTTTTTTTTAATCTTTCCCAAAGGACAGATGCTCTATGACCAGATTCCATGAGTAAAACATTTGGCCCCAAATCTAATGCAGCACAGTAATTCCTGCTTGATATTGTATGAAGTCATGTGGCTAGAGCTTAGATGTCTGCATTTTCCCAGATAAGCATACTTCACCAAGGGACAACTAACAGTCACAGTTAAAGTCTGTTGATGGGTAGCAGTAAGGCAGTTTCTTTTCTTCCTTTCTCATTTTTTAAAATTTCCTTTTCTTTTATACATTCAATCACATTATTATTTGGCTTACAAAATAGATATTTCAACAGTTGAACATTACTCCCTAATACAGTTGATAAAACTATAAAATATCTTCAGCAGATAATACTACATTTCTTTGTGCCATTAACACTTTGCCTCCCTATTTTATTCTAAATGTCCTTCCTCAGACCCTCCTCTTTCACACACACTATATCTGGTATTTACATCTATATA
>NW_006159657.1:4714688-4735241 GCF_000334495.1 Tupaia belangeri chinensis | reverse complement strand
TGTTCTCCCCAGTGGCTGGATCAATTTACATTCCCACCAGCAGTTTGGGGGAGTTCCTCTTTCATCTCATCATTGACAGCACTTATCATTTTTTTTTTTTTAATTTTAGTCATTCTGACTGGGGTTAGGTGGTATCTCATTGTAGTTTTGATCTTCATCTCCCTGACAATGAGGGATGTTGAGCATTTTTTCATATGCCTTTTAGCTATTTGTATATCATCTTTAGAGAGGTTCCCCCCCCCCAACTGATTCTCCTATCTTTTAATAGGATTGACCATCTTTTTTCCGGAACAGCTGCTTGAGTTCCTTGTGAATTCTGGTTACCAGTTCCTTATCTGATGCATAATTTACAAAAATATTTTCCCATTCTGAGGGCTGTTGATTCACACTAATTACTGTGTCCTTTGCCATGCAGTAACTTCTTAGTCTGATGTAATCCCACTTGTATATTTTGGGGATTATGGACTGTGCTTTGGGGGTCTTATTTAAGAAGTCTTTGCCTACCCCAGTGTCTCCCAGAGTTTCCCCAGTGTTTTCCAGGAGCAGTTTTATAGTTTGAGGACTTAGATTTACATCTTTGATGCACCTTGACTTGATTTGTGTCAGAGGTGAGAGGTAGGAGTTCAGATTCATTTTTCTGCAAGTAGAAATCCAGTTTTTTCAACACCATTTGCTGACGAGGTTTTCCTTTTCTCGCTGGATTGACTGGCGCCCCTTGTTAAAAATCAGTTGACTCAATGTTTGAGAATTTATTTCTGGGAACTCTATTCGGTTCCATTGGTCCACGTGTCTGTTTCTGTGTCAGCACCATGCTGTTTTGATTACCACAGCTTTGTAGTATATTTTTGGGTCAGGGCGTGAGATGCAACCCACTCCACTCTTCTTGTGCAGAATTGCTTTGGCAATATGGAGTCTTTTATGATTCCAGACAAAATTTATGATTGTATTTCCTAGATCTGTGAAGAATGTGTCTGGTACTTTGATCAGCATTGCATTAAATATGTACATTAATTTGGGTAGAATTGCCATTTTGATATATTAATTCTTCCAATCCAGGAGCATGAGATTTCCTTCCACTTTTTTGTGTCATTTTCTTTTTTTAGCTCCTTGTAGTTTTCCTTGTGGAGGTCTTTAACTTCTTTGGTTAGATTTATCCATAAATATCTTATACTTTTTGTGGCTATGGTCAATGTAATAACTTTTTCAGAGGACTTCCAGTACTATATTGAAAAGGAGTGGAGAAAGTGGGCATACTTGACTTGTACCCATTTTTAGTGGAAAAGCTTTCAGCTTTTTTCCATTGAGGATTATGTTCACTATGAGTTTTTTATAGATGGCTTTATTGTGTTGAGAAATGACCCTTCTATGCCAATTTTGCTGAGAATCTTGATCATGAAAGGATGTTGTATCTTATCAAATGCTTTTTCTGCATCAATTGATATGACCATATGGATTTTTATCTTTTTTTCCTGTTAATATGGCGTATTACATTTATAGTTTTGCATGTGTTGAAACAACCATGCATTCCTGGAATAAAGCCTACCTGATTATGATGTATAATCATTTTTATAAGTTGTTGGATATGATTTGCTAGTATCTTGTTGAGAATCTTTGCATCTACATTCATTAGAGATATTGCCTGTTCTATAGTTTTCCTTCCTTGTCCTGTCCTTATGCGTTTTAAGGATAAGGGTGACAGATGCTTCATATAATGAATTAGGGAGAGAGTCACCCTTTCGGATCTTTAGAAATAACTTGAGCATAACGGGAGTTAACTCTTCTTTGAAAGTTTTGTATAATTCAGAGGTGAAGCCATCAGGGCCTGGGCTTTTCTCTGCTGGGAGGATATTTATTACTGATTCAATCTCCTGGCTTGTTATGGACCTATTCAGACTTTCTATATCCTCCTGGCTCAATCTTGGTAGATTATATGCATCCAGGAGTTTGTCTATCTCATCCAGATTGTCGTTTTTTTTGCATACAAATGTTCATAGTACCCTCTAATAATGCTTTGTATTTCTACTGTTTGTTGTTATTTTGCCTGCTTCATTGCAGATCTGATTCACCTGGTTCCTTTCTCTCTTATTTTTTCTTTCTTTTGAGAGTTTTTTGCTATAGGGCACGTGCACTCACAAAAAAGACAGAGAGAGACAGAGACAGAAAGCAAGAAATCATCCCCCCGGGTGGATGGCCACGCAGCAATCCCTTCTCCTCCATTCTTCTCTCGTGGTCTTGGGCACTCATGCACACATGCCCAGTGTGAGTTTAAGCCACTGGGTTTGGGACTCGAACTGCGGTTGACTACATGGGAGTCCAGCAACATAGCCATTACGCTAACTGATGGCCCCCCTCTCTTCTTCTTAATGTCTTACTAGTGATGTATCAATTTTGTTTATGTTTTCAAAGAACCAGCTTTTACTTTATTTTCTGTATAGTCTGCTTATTTTCTATTTCATTTATTTCTGCTTGTATCTTTTTTATTTCCTTTCTCCTGAGCTTTTTGGATCTTTTTGTTGTTGCTTTTCCGGTTCTCTGGGGCATGATGTTAGGTGATCCATTTGCCTTCTTTCCATCTTCCTCTTATGTGGACTAATTGCTATGAACTTCTCTCTTACGACTGCTTTAGCAGTGTCCCCAAGATTATGGAAACCTGTGTCCTCATTGTCATTGGCTTCAATGAATGTTTTGATTTCAGTCTTTATTTCTTCAGCAGTTGTGGAGTCATTCAGGAGTAGGTTATTTAGTTTTCATGTATTTGAGTATTTTTGAGGATTTCTCTTGCTATTAAACTCAAGTTTAATTCCATCATGATCTGAGAACATGCTAGATATAGTTTCTATGCCTTTGAATCTGTAGAGGCTTGCTTTGTGCCCTATGATGTGGTCAATCTTCAAGAAGATTCCATGTGGGGGTGAGAAAAAAGTGTATCTCATAGTTTTTGGGTGGAAAGTTCTATAGATGTCTGTTAAGTCCATTTGACTTATGGTATCATTTAGATCCTTTATCTTTACCTATTTTTTTGTCTAGATGATCTGTCCAAAGGGGATAGTGCAGCGTTAAAGTCTCCAACAATTAATGTGTTGCAGTCTATCTTCTCTTTTAGATCTAACAGTCTTTCTTTCACATATTTGGGTGCTCCTATGTTAGATGCATAGATATTAATAAATGTTATATCTTCTTGATTGATTGACCCTTTTATATAATATAGTGCCCTTTTTTGTCTCTTTGAACAGTTTTTATTTTAAAGCCTATTTTGCAGAAATTAGTATCATGACTCCAGCTCTTTTTTGGTTCTCAATTGCATGCAAAACCTTTCTTCAACCCATCACTTTCAGTCTATGTATGTCTTTATCCAAGGAGTGGGTTTCCTGTAGGCAACAGATAGAAGGTTTCTGTTTTTTAATCCATTCAACTACTCTGTAGGTCTTGATTGGAGCATTTAATCTATTCACATTCAATGTTATTATCGATGTTACTGGACTTGTCCCATTGGCCATTATCATAGTTGCCTTTTATTCCTTTGTTTCTGGCTGTTACTTCTTTAGTTTTCCTGAAACAGTACTTTCTTCAGTGTTTCTTGAACAGCTGGCCTGGTGTTGGCAAATTCTTTCAGGTTTTGTTTGTCTGAGAAGATTTTAATCTTTTTTCCCCCCATATGAAGGATAATCTTGCAGGATATAGTAATCTTGGTTGAAATTGTTTCTCTCTTAACACTTTCATTACATCTTCCCATTCTTTTCTTGCTTGCATTATTTCCATTGAGAAGTCTGGTGTTAGCCTGCTCGGGTGACCTTTATAAGTCGCTTGTCATTTCTCTCTTGCCAGTTTTAGTATCTTATCTCTATCTGTGGTTTTTGCCAGTCTGGCTAAGATGTGCCTTGGGGAAGATTTTCTTGGGTTGATTCTATTTGGGGTCTTTTGTAATTCTTAGGTCTAGATGTTTGAGTGCCTCTCTAGACTTGGGAAATTTTCTTTCAAGATTTCATGGAATAGATTTTCCGTGCCCTTAGTTTCTTCATCTTCTGGAATACCAATTATTCAGATATTAGGGCTTCTAATGGAATCTAGTATTTTTCATATGTTATCCTCATGGGTTTTTTTTTGTTGTTGTTGTTATTTTCTTTATCTTTTTAATGGTTTTATCTAGGTCAGAAGTTTTCTACATCAGAGATTCGATCTTCAGCATAGTCTAATCAACTTTTAATACTTATGAGAGTTTTTGATTTCCTGTATTACAAACTTCATCCCTAATAGTTTCATCGTATTTTTTCTTAGTGTGTCCATTTCTTCTTTCATATCGTGGAAGGACTTTCTAATCTCCTGTACTTCATTGTCTCTTTTCTGTTCCAACTCATAGAATTTGGTCACCATAAATGTTCTAAATTCTTTCACAGACATTTTGGCAATGTCCTCTGTTCTTTCAAGAAATGGAAGGGAGTCACTGTGTTCTTTTGATGGAGACATATTTCCTGCTTTATTCAGACCTGAGGCTCTTCTTCAACTTCCAGCCATTGAGAGATGTGTTCACTTTGGAATGAATACCTTTTAAGAGTACGTTCCCTCGAATACGAGTAAGTGTGTTTCCCTTTTGCTGTGGACTGAAGACTGCTGAAGTCTCTCTTCTGCTGTGTTTAGCAATGTGATCCAAGGAGGAGTATTCTATTCAGGTGTATGAAGAAAAGTATCTCCTTTTTGCAAGTCGTTCAGTACAAGGGAGAATCCCAGAAAGCCTTAAAATAGTAGAATATTTCAGAACTGTAATTCTAGACCTATGTAGACCATCTGGGAGGACAGAGATAGAGGAAGAGAGGACCAAAAAGTGGGAAGAAAATAAGAAGGAGAATAAAGAAAAAGTCACATGCCATGCTAGTGCGATTTTGCCAGGGTTCTGAAGATGGAAGTTGGGTGGCTGTAGAGCTGAGGGCTGACAGAGATAGGGGTGTCTGGCCTGGGGTCCTGGGGCTGGAACTGGGGGCAAGGGCCCTGCCTCAGTGTGCCTTAAACCAGGGTTCTGAAGATGGAAGTGGGGTGACTATAGAGCTTAGGGCGTTCCTGTGTAGTAAGGAGAAGTGAGAAATTTACAAATGAAAGAAGAGAAGGAAAAAAAAGCCTATCTGGCTGACAGAGATAGGGGTTTTTGGCTTGGGGGTGCTGGGGCCGGGGCTGGAGCTGGGGTGGGGGCCCTGCCTCACTGTCCCTTAGGCCAAGATTCTGAAGGAGAAGTCCTTTTTTTTTTTTTTTTTAATTTGCTAGAGGGCACATGTGCTCATGGAGAGAGACAGAGACAGAGATAAAGAGAAGAGGAAAGTGAGAAAGCATCCTTCATGAGGTCAGACACAGTATTTTATATTGTTTGGTATGCAGCTTAACATAAAAGCTATGGAAAGTCTTGGTATAGTCTTTTATTATTCTGAGGATCAGTAGGTTGAGTTCAGGTTGTTTGTTACCTTGTAGCAATTGATAATAACTCACATTTGTTTTCTTTTACTCTCCCTGGAAGAGGTAAATGTGATGGACAAATATCAACTAATTTATATCCAGTACTGCTTTGTTAAGGTGTTGAATGAGATATGGAATATTACCAGAATTGAAATTTAAGTTGGCATAATGTCACAATGATGGATTAAATATGTAGATGGGTAATTTTTTCTTTTCCGTTGATTCATTGACAGCCTGCTGGGTGCTGGAACCCATCCAAGGAATAGCACTTTATTATATTCCACTAAGCTCCAGATTTTTCATATTTTAAACAGTCATGAGATTAATGTAAGGATTCTGTGAAAGGATCCATGTAAAACTCTTAGCACATTGCTTGGGACATACTAATCACTCATTCAATGTATTTTCAATAAATACTGTTTAAAAAACTGAAGATATACACAGATAAGGAACAAGGCATTTGCATTTTAATTGGGAAAATGTATAGATGAAGTCAATATAAGTTGAGATAATAGTGAGTGCTATGAAAATAGCTAAAGGAGGCAATGCTATTAGCATTGAATGGGAGAGAGGAGGTGGTAAGGTGATTGGAGTGGTGTGTTGGTCCCTGGGCTGTTTGCCCTCAGGTTCATCCTTTTCATTCTTCTTTTGTGAGCTATTGGTCAGGGACTGTAGGATGCATTTCCAAAGCTCTCATGTTAGCCCCATTTTCTCCCACCAGTGGAAGAACCTATAGGAAATTAGAGGGCAGACAGAAGGGAGAGGATAGATATTTCTCTTTCTCTTTCTGTGCTCACTTGAACCTTGACAGTAGTTGTGCTTCTCCCATGGTAGCTTCTGGAGGGAAGGTCTCAAGCTTCTGCTATGTTTTACCTGTGATCCTGGCTCATGAGATCATGTAATACCACTTCCTTCCTTTAGTTTTCCTACTGTTGCTAATCTCTCGGTTGTCATTCCCTTTTTGTTTCAAAGCTTATCTATCATTCGGGACCAGCAGTTATTGTAATGGCTATGTCGCTGGACTCCCACGTAGTCGACCATGGTTCAAGTCCTGGACCCAGTGGCTTAAACTCACGCTGGGTGCGTGTGCGTGTGTGCTGGAGGAGAAGGAATTGCGGTGTGGCCATCCCCCTGGGGGGTGATTTCTCGCTTTCTGTCTCTCTCTGTCTGTCTGGCGAGTCACGCGCCCTATAGCAAAAACCTCTCAAAAAAAAAAAAAGTCCCTCATGAACACTGATCTTGCATTGCTTGTCCTTACGATTGTTATATAGATCCTATTCCTCTCTTAGATTACACTTTCCTTGACAGCAAAACCCATGTCCTATCTTGATCATATTCATAGGTCCTTTCAGAGTGACAAGTATAAGAGGATTTGGCAGACTTTTTCTGGAAAGGGCCAGGTAGTAAATATTTTGGGCATTGCAGGCAGTACAATCCTTCATAACTACTGAACTCAACTGAACGAAGCTTCGGACTGTTCATAAATGAAGGCACATGGCTGTGTCTCCCCCTCCTCAAATTTTTGTATGGATACTAACATTCAAATAGCATAGAATGCTCACAAAATAATCTTCCTAATTTGACTTATTTTCATCATTCAAAAATGTACAAACCATCCTTAACCTGCAGGTTGTACAAAATCAGTCAGCAGTCAGGATGTAACCCATGTGTGGTTGTTTTCTAACCCTTGTTGCATGCTGTATTATCTTAGTAATGCTTGCTGCTGAATTCAATTAAGTATGAGTTTAATTATAATTTTTTATTTAAAAAATGGCACGTAAGATGGTATTCTCTCCTCAGCCCGAGAGATCTCGAATTTCCCACGAGTGCCTGTGATATCTGTGGATCACTTCTTTAAACAGGAATAGAAAGGATAGTTACATAATAATTTTTCAAATAATAAGAGCAATTCCCAGTGACTACAGTCAGATTTTCTTATGAATATGACAAGAGTGGGTGCTGGGGTTCCTTTTGTTGGGTTGATGAGGTAAAAAATATTAAGTATTAATGTTATGATAAAAGAGAAAGAAAATAGCCTTTGGCATCTGGAACAGAGTACTGGCTCTACTTCTTGCCAGCTGTGCTCTTGGGCAAGCTACTTAACTTTTCCGTCTGTTTTGCCTCTGCCATGTGGAGATAATAATACCTCTCTTGCAGGATTGCTCTGAGGATTAAAGCTAATGTATGTGAGCATCTAGTCCAGTTCCTGAAGCGTGAGCTCCTCTCCATCAGCATTACCTCACATCATTCTCCTCCTTCTCTGCCTTCTGAAGAGTGGACAACCATTTAAAACGTCTTTGAAAATAAGACAGAAAGGAAACCAGCAGTTAGCGTAATGGCTATGTCGCTGGACTCCCAAACGTTTTTTTTTTTTTTTTTTTGTCTAGAGGACGTGTGCACTTGCCAGAAAGATACAGAGACAGAAAGTGAAGAATCACTCCCCTGGGGAATGGCCATGCTGCAATCCCTTCTCCCTTCTCTCAGGATCTTGGGAACACACGCACACATGCCCGGCATGAGTTTAAGCCACTGGGTTCAGGACTCAAACCGTGATCAACTACATGAGAGTCTAGCAACATAGCCATTACGCCAACTCCTGGTCCCAAAGATGACTTTTAGACCTTTTGACATTGAGGTTTTTGTTGATGGAGGGGGCTAAGGTTTGCAGGGGAAAGGAAACACTTAATTTTGAGCATGTTAAAGTAGAGGGGCTCTTCTGACAACTAAATAAACTGATCATGTAGCTATAGGTGGTGATTGGAACTCAAGAGAGAAGTCCTGATTAAAAATGTAGATGTGATAGATCAGCTACAGTGATGCAGCAATAAGAAAACACTCCATGATGTTGAAGCCATGTAGGAGGGCTCCAAGTTTGCAACCCGGGGTCTATTTACATTCTGGATGTGCTTGCATGCTGGTGATACTGAATGGCTGAGGCTGAGGATGGACTGTGGTGTGAAGACTTTTTTTGGAAAGTACCCATATTGCCCCTTCTCCTGATCCATCTCTCTCTCATGGAGGAAATTATATATTGACATTATGTTCTATATATCTATATGTATCCTCTCTATCTATATGTGTCATATATATATGTACATATATATACATACACACAGATATATATATATATCCTATATATGTCCTACATATGTATTTTTTTTATCAACAGCATAAATACATGGGAATATATCAATTACCAGAGAAAGGATCTAGATATATAGGAATGTTCTTAGTTTTACTTTATAACAAGCTTTCTTACTTCCCCAAAGTGAGAACTTTGACTAAAACTTTAGACTTGCTAAATCTATAGAAGGAAATCTGGAAATGAGCATAGTTAGCAACCAAATGACCACTTGGCCTAGACATTTGTTAAAACATTTATCCTTCTCTCTGTAGACCAGATGGATAGTTGGTACACAGTAAGAGTAATGCATGATCTGGGGCTGTGAGCATCACCTCCATGCACAAGTTTTCTGGAATGAGGCCCAGACCAGTTCATTACAGAGTGGTGAATAAATGTGCTTCATATTCTCCTTTCTGGTAATTGAATCATCCATTCCAAATTCCTTTAGATTTGATGATTTTTGTCAATAATAAACAAGTTGTGATGAGTACATTTGGGTGTGCAAAGACTTAGCTTATTTGTTTAAAAAAAGAAAGAAATTTGAAACAATGTTTTTAAAGCCCAAACAGCTCTTTCCAGAAAATACTCTGGAGGAAGACTAAGGAAATATTCATTTATTACAAAGCAGAAGAGTTAAATAAGATACAGTGAGCTCATACATGACCTCCTTACTCTTAAGTCATTGCTTAGTGAGTCTCTAGGAACCTAATTTACCTGCTGCTGTTGTTATGCAGTGCCTCCTAGGCTTGTATGGAGACATTTTGATAAGAGAAAATGTTTTGAATATTCATAGGAGATGGAATTAGGAGTGACCTTGGTGTTACCAGATGGAAGTCAAATATACCCAAGAATAACACCCGTAGCAGAGTCTACAAGATGTTGTTTGTTTCATCCTTTAAACAAGTCTTATTTTAATGCAGCTTGGAGGTGAGAGTGTGCATGTTTTAAAAAATAACTTACTTAGCTGTCCATTTCTTAAATAGATAGACTGTCCTTGGCTCTATTAAGTAGAACTAGGACCACGTAGTGTTGCCTGCTGAATAGCAACAAGAAGATGATCCAGGGCAATATTTTATCTTCTCCAGAGCCAAATGCAGAGTGTGCCAGCTTTGAGGGTGATTTGGCAGTTTCCATAATATTGGTGATAAACTGATTTTTCCACATGCCCAAATTAGGCTAATCAAACCTTTCAGAGTTCAGAACATTAAGATGTTAATGCTGCCAGGAAATCTGGACATATCTTCCCTTTTATGTTGAACAGTACCAAACAGATACTCTAATAGAACTTAATACTGTAATTTTACTCATGAAGACTGTTTTTCTGTAGCTCTCTCATTTTTTCCCTTCTTTCAGTCTCAGTGGATCTGGTACATGATTATGAATTTATAGTCATTGCTCGTTTATCTGGCAGGGTTAGGATGATGGTAAAGGCCAAAAATACAAGACAAACCAAATCCAACAATGGACAAAAAAGCCTGTCACATTTCTCTGTTTGTTTTTAGAATATTGGAGATCCAAAGAGAATTCTCTAGACAGTTCTCAGCATAGAACTTCATTTTGATTTTAGTGCTGCTCTCATACTTTGATAATTGTTATGAATCTACAGCAATTAAATTGGTGTGGTAATGGCAGATGTACAGGCAAGAGATCTGTGGAACAGAACAGAGAGCCTGCAAGAAAGAGGTGGTATTGGAGATCAGTGGGAAAAAGGTAGATGTTGCAATGAGTGGTGCTGAGATTTGTTGTGTGAAAAAAAAAACATGCAATTGGACCCCTGTCTACCCAAAAATGAATTTCAAGCATGTTAAGTACCTCAATGTGAAAGAGAAAACAATATGACTTTTTAGAAGAGAATATAGGTGGGTGGTTTTTATGAACTTAAAATATTGGAGGTTTTCTTTAACAAGACACAAGAAGTGTAATCTATAAAGAACATTACTGAATTTAACCACATGAAAGAGAGCATTTGCATTAATCAAAAGATATCATATGAAGAATGAAAAATGAAAGATTTGGTGCTCTCTTCCTTTGATTCTCCTTGGAAATAATGGCACATGAAATCCCTTACAAGTTATAAGAATGTGGAAAGATGGCCAAGGCTGCTCAGATGTGACAACTTGTACTTATCTTCTCTCTGTCATTTGTGCCCCTGTCCCTCCTATTGATGTAATTGTCTTAGAGAATAAATTTAGCACTTTGCTACTTGTTCAGCAGAGTGTTTAAGTACTTTGAACTACCCTAGTTAGAAACATACTTTGTGACATCGTTAAGTGTTACCAAAATATACAATTTCTTCATAGAGCTGAAGTTTGTTAAGTCAAAGATGTGTGTGTGTGTGTGTGTGTGTGTGTATGCGCGCATGTATGCATGTGCAAGTGAGTGAGTGTGCTTGAAAAAAAACCTCAAGGATGGCTCAGTGAGTTTCTACGCCAGGGTTTAAATGACAAGTATAATCATTATAGAGAAAATGTGCAATACAGAAAAAAAAGAAAAATTATTCGTCACCCTTATACCATCTGTAGTCAAATGTTATTAACATTTTTATGTCGTCTTTTCTAAATATATTTCATTATAGGTGCAGTATTGAATTCTGATAAAATCACTTAAAATAATGACAAGATTACTCCATGTATTGTAAAATTTGGGGAAACATTAGTTTTAATGGCTACCTATGGAGAATGACCAATCTGAGCAAACATGGTGACCTTTAGACACATGCAGAAACATGGTTCTGTGAGCAGTCACTTGCAGGACAATGAAAGTAATTAACATGTGAGTATGCTAGCTGCATGTTGTGATTGATACTAAAGCAGTATCAGGTTAAAGAAAGCTACATGTGTTTATCAGCATTGTCCCCAAAAGATCAGCGAAACTACATGGTGCCAGTTGTTTTTGCATCTTTAGCCAATTAACATCTGAAAACAACTGGCTTTGCATTCCACTTCCCCTTTCCCCATTTTCTATCCTTTAAAAGAATAAAACTAGGACCAGTTCAGTCCTGGCTATCTCCATTAGAGAAGTTGGGTCCATCCGATTCTTGCTTTTCTGTATTTGTATGTCTTTGTGTGTTTATTTTTATGTTTATTTAGAATCCACAGTTCCCCAACCCAGAAAACGCATTCTGCTGAGTGAGTCCTGGCAGCTGCCCATGTGAGGCAGCATACTAGAACCATTAGGATCACAATCTACAGGGTCATAGTACCTATATTTGAATCCTGTATCCACTACTTATTAGTCATGTGGCCATGGGAAAGCTACTGAACTTTCCTAGTCTCAGTTTTCTGTAAATAGACTAATAATACCATCTACCTCATAGAAAGGGATGTTGTGAAGATGAAATTTGATTCCTACAGAATGTTTAAAATCATGCTTGGCAAGTAGTAAATGATAGTTGTTATTATTCTGTGTGTAAAGAGGTGAGTTCCACCACCTTCTATTCCTACTCAAATACCAGTGCTGGAGCTTTCTTTGGTATTGTCTCACTGTCCTATGTACATAAAGGACTCTACATTCTGGGTTGAGGGGACTCATGTGGGCCCCAAAAGGCATTGGTCCATATGGAGTGGTTTAGAGGCCTTCAAAAAACTTGGGGCAGGTGGTCATTCTCCTGCAAGATGACTGAAGGTAGCCATTGCTGGAAAGCTCTCATTGACAGTAGTGAGAAATGCTACTGGGTTCTCAGTATCTTCCCAAGATGGACTTCCTTGAATGGGGATGTTTGGCCTGTCTTTTTATGTTGATATCCCTTCATCTGGTCTGCCAGGTCCATTCTACATTCCCCTTGTCTTAGGTAGTATCATCACCCAAGATCCTACCTCGACCAGGAACAATGATGGCAGGTGTGATTGCCTCCTCTTTTCTTTCCAGCCAGTTAGTGTTGCATAAACATCACCAGCCAGCTTTCCCCTAAAGTAATTCCTTGTGATTATGAAGGCTTATTTCAGAAGTTAAAAAGACCCGATATTGACTATTTTTTTCTTTCCATTCTTACCATAACAATTCCAATTTCCTCTGAATGCCTCTGATTAACTAGGATAAAGATCATGTATAATGGAGTACAGGAAAGAAAAGCACAAAGATGAATATTTCAAGATATTTCTCATCATAAATGAATGTATCATAATTTGCTTAATCACTCTCATTGCTGGACATTTAAAGTATTTCCAATCTTTAGCTATTAAAATGACACTGTGATTAACATTACAAAAATCCTTTTATATTTTGGGTGACTTAGGATGAATTACCAGAAGTTGAAATTTTGGTTCAAATAATACAAAAAATAATAAATGCTTCATGAATTTCCTTTCTCATGTTGTAGTAAATTATATAGTTTTATCAGGTGATATAAAATAAATATAAGAACAGTCATTTTTTAAAAGCATTACCATGTATTTAACTATCTAGATGCCTGTAGTAGCCACTGAGGTTGATTAAAAAGACCTTCAGCAGCTTATTGACATCTGAATTTCTCTGGCTAATGGCTTCACTCTCAAATTAAACTATTAATGCCCTTTGGAGTGATTAAAGTTTAAAAAAATACATCAAATGAAATACTTCATTTTATAGAATCCTTAACCAAAAACCAATTGGTAGTAGTGGCATGATAAATGGGACAAGGATGATATGACTGGATACCAAGATATATGCTGTGCCTATATATATTATCATCTTGAACAAATAGTTTTTCTTCTTTTTTTTTTTTTGTCAATTAGACGCATTTTTTTCTCTTCTCTTGTTCCCCTCCCTGTATTACCTACCCACCCCTGTATTACCCATATCCTTACTATATACAATTGTCCTCCCTGCTACTATACCTTCCAACATTCAGTGTCTGCTGTAAAGCTCAGACAATCAGCATATATTGAGTGGGGACATACAAATTCTGTTTTTCATAGTCTGGTTTATTTCACTTAGCATTAAGTCTTCCATATTTATTCACTTTGTATCAAATGTCAGGGTCTCATTTTTTTTTATGGCTGAGTAGTATTCCATAGAGAAAGGATGTCACATTTTTTTCAATCCAATCATCTATTTTGGACATTTGGGTTGATTCCATGTCCTAGAGATTGTAAACAATGCTGTAATGCACATGAATGTGCAAATGTTTTTCTGACTGAGAGTTTTTCTATCCTTTGGTTTTTCTATCCATTCTGAGTGGAATTACTGGATCGTATGGTAGTTCTATTTGTATGTTTCTGAGGAATTTCCATAGTATCTTCCAAAGTGGTTGTACTGGGACCAGCAGATGGTGTAATGATTATTTTGCTGGACTCTCATGTGGTCAACTGTGGTTCGAGTCCCAGACCCAGCAGCTTGAAACTCATGTTGGGTACATATGTGTGCATGCTCAAAATTCTAAGAGGAGAATGGAGAAGAAGACATTGATTATGTGCCATCTTCCCTGGGGTGTGATTTCTCATTTACTGTCTCTCTGTCTCTTTGGCAAGTGCACACACCCCATAGCAAAAAATCTCTCTCTAAACAAACAAACAAACAAACAAAAGTGGTTATACTAATTTGCATTAACGTCAACAGTGTAGAAGAGTTCCTTTTCACCAAAGCCTCACCAGCACTTATCATTATTTATCTTTTTAATTTTGGCCATTCTGACTGGGGTTAAATGGGATCTCATTGTGGTTTAGATTTGCATTTCCCTTATGATTAGAGATGTTGAGCATGTTTTCATATACTTTTTGGGTTGTTCACATGTCTCCTTTGGATAATTGTCTGTCCAGCTCATTTAAAAGGAAATAGAAAAAACGACAACAAAGAAACAGAGAGAAAAAGAAGAAAAAAATAAACAACCAAAAATTATTTTAAAAAGTAAAAGCAAAAAATAGAAAACTGCACGGGCACTAGTTATTTTAATTGGAATGATTATTTTTTTGTGTGTAAGCTTCTTGAGTTCCCTTTATATTCTGGATATCAGTCCCTTATCTCAGGTATAGTTTGAAAATATATTCTCCCACTCTGAGGGTTGTCTTCTCACTCTACTTATTGTTTCTTTTGGTGTGCAGAAGCCTCTCAGCCTAATATAGTCTCATTTGTCTATTTTTGGGACTGTGCTTCGGAGGTCTTCTTTAAGAAGTCTTTGTCTATTCCAAGGCCTCCAAGAGTTTTTCCTGTATTTTCCACCAATATTTATGTAGTTTGAGGTTTTATGTTTAGGATCCCTAGTCCATTTCAAGTTCATTTTTGTTACTGGTGGAAGATAAGGATCAAGTTTCATTCTTCTGCAGATGGATATCTAGTTCTCCCAGCACCATTTGCTGAAGAAATTTTCTTTTTCTCACTGGATTGTCTTGTGCCCTTTGTCTAGGATCAGCTGGCTGTATGTTTTGGGGTTTATTTGAGGGTCCTCAATTCTGTTCCGCTGGTCTACCTGTCTGTTTTTGTTCCAATATCATTCTGCTTTAATTATCACAGCTTTGTAATATGTTTTGAGGTCAGGAAGTGAGATGCCTCCTACCTTAGTCCCCTTGTACAGTATTACTTTTATGATGTGGGGCCTTTTATGCTTCCAGATATATTTTATGATTGCTTTTTCTATTTCTATAAGGAATAGTTCTGGTAGTTTGATTGAGATTGCATTGAATTTGTAGATTTATTTGGGTAGTATTGACATCTTGATTATATTCTTCCAATCCAGGAACATGATGTATTTTTCTATTTTTCTGAATCATTTTAAAATATCTTTTTCTAATGTTTCATAGTTTTCCTTGTAGAGATCTTTGATGTTTTTGGTAAGGTTTATTTCTAGATATCTTACTAGTTTTGTGGTTATTGTAAATGAGAGTTCTTTTTTCAATTCTGTCTGTTCATCCATTGTTGGTGTATTAAAATGCTATAGATTTTTGTATGTTGATTTTGTTTCCAGCCATCTTACTATAATCATTTATTCCAGTTTTTTTGGTACATTCCTTTGTATTTTCTATGTATAGCATCATATTAACTACAGTAGAGATAATTTCACTTTTTCCTTTCCTATTTTGATGCCTTTTATTTGATTATCTTGTCTAATTTCATTGGCTAGAATTTCCAGTACTATGCTAAAGTGGAGTGAAGAAAGCAGGCAGCCTTGTTTTATTCCAGCTTTTAGTGGAAAACCCTTCAGCTTTTCCCCATTCAGTATGATGTTAGTTGTGGGATTTTCATAGATGATTTTTATTGTGTTGAGGAATGTTCCTTCTATGTTGATTTTGCTGGGAGCCTGAATCATGAAGAGATGTTATATTTTATCAAATGCCTTTTCTACATCTATTGTTATGATCATATAGTTTTTTCCTTTCCTTTTGTTAATGTGATGTATTACATTTATTTATTTGTGTATGTTAAACCATCCTTGAATAAATCCTACTTGGTCATGTGTATGATCTTTTTAATATGTTTTTGAAAATGATTTTCTAGTATCTTGTTGAGAATTCTTGCTTCTGTAATCATCAGAGATATGGGCCTGAAGTTTTCTTTATTTGTCATGTCCTTGTCTGGTTTTGGAATTAAGATGGAAGTTTCATAGAATGAATTCAGAAGGGTTCCTTACTTTTGAATTTCTAGAAATAGTTTAAGAAAAATTGGAGTTAGTTCTTCTTTAAAAATTTTGTAGATTTAAGAAGTATAGTCATTGGGATCTGGGCTCTTCCTTGTTGGGAGACTATTTATTGCTGATTCAATCTCATTGTTTGTTATGGGCCCATTCAGATTTTTAATTTTTTCCTGGTTCAATCTCGGTAAGTTATTTGTGTCCAGAAATTTCTCCATCTCATCTAGGTTTTTTGTTTGTTTGTTGGCTTGTAGTTGCTCATAGTATTCTCTGATGATATTTTGTATTTGTTATATCCATTGTATTAATGCCCATTTCCTTGCTTATTTGATTTATCTGGTTCCTTTCTCTGTTCTTTTTGATTAATCTAGCTAATGATGTGTCAATTTTGTTTATCTTCTCAAATCACCAGCTTTTGGCTTCATTTATTTTTTTTGTATAGTCATTTTATTCTCTATTTCATTTATTTCTGCTCAAATCCTTATTATTTCATTTTTTCTGGATTTTTAAAAATTTTTTGTTGTTGTTTTTCCAGTCCCCTGAGTTGTATTGTTAAGCTGTTTATTTGCCACCTTTCTGCGTTTTTCTTGTGGGCACTAATTGCTATGAACTTCCCTCTGAAGACTGCTTTTACTGTGTTCCATAGGTTGTAAACACTTATTTGTTCATTATCATTGGTTTATATGAAACTTTTGATTTCAGTTTTTATTTTTTCTATAGTGGCAAAGTCATTTAGGAATAGGTTGCTTAGTTTCCATGTGTTTGTGAATTTTTGAGGGCTCTTTCTGTAGTTGATTTAAAGTTTGATTCCATTGTAGTCAGAAAAGATGCTAAAGTTTCTATACCTTTGAATTTGTAAAGGCTTGCTTTTTTTCCCCTATCATGTGGTCAATATTAGAAAATGTTTCATGTGGGATTAAGAAAAACATAGATTTTGTGGTACTTGTGTGAAATACTCTGTAGATATCTGCCAAGTCCAGTTCATGTATGGTATCATTTAGATCTTGTATCTCTTTGTTTATTTTTTGTCTAGATGATCTGTCTAGAGTGGTGTTGAGATCCCCTAAAAGTATTTTGTTGCAGTATATCTCTCCCTTGAGATCTAACAGTCTCTCTTTGATGTATTTAGGTGCTACAGTGTTGAGTGTTGAATGCATAGATATTCACAAGCGTTATATCTTCCTGGTGAACTAGTGCTTTTAATGTCCTTCTTCGTTTCTTCTTCCATATTTCATTGTAAAGTCTGTTTTGTGTGATATGAGTATCACTACTCCAGTCTTTTTTGTTTGTTTGTTTTCATTTGCATGGAATATCTTTTTCTAGCCCTTTACTTTCACTCTATGTATGTCCTTATCAGTGAGGTGTGTTTCTTGCAAGTAGCTTGTAGATGGTTTCTGTTTTTATCCATTTACTCACTCTGTGTCTTTTAATAGGTGAATACAATCCATTAACAGTCAGTGTTATTATTGATACTTGTGGATTTATCCCTGTCATTTAGCCATTTTCCGTTTTTGTTTTTTTTTTTTTTGTTGTTGTTGTTGTTGTTGTTGGGGTTCTCCTTTTTTCTCTTTAGTTATCCTGATGCAATGCTTCCCTCAGTACTTCCTGTAGAGCTGGTCTAGTATTGATAAATTCTTCCAATTTTTGTTTATTTGAGAATACTATTTTTATTCTTCCCATTTGAAGGATTATCTTGCTGGATATAGTATTCTTGGTTGAAATTGTTTTTGTTTTAATGTTTTGAATACATCTTCCCATTCTTTCCTTGTCTGCATTGTTTAAGTCAAGAGCTTTGATGTTAGCTTAATGGGATAACCTTTATAAGTAACTTGATGTTACTTATATATTGTCTTTATCTTTAATTTTTTTCCAGTCTGGCTATGATTGGCTGGGAAGAGTAGCTTTTTTGTGTTGATTCTATAAGGGGTTCTTTAATTACTTGGGTCTGAATTTCTCTATATTTGGGAAATTTTCAGATAGTATTTCATGAAAGAGGTTTTCTATGCCTTTAGCAGAGTCTTCACCTTCTGAAGTGCCTGTTATATAGATATTTGAGCATTTCACAGTGCCTAGAAGTTCCCATATGTTGTCCTCATTTTTTTTTCATTCTTTTTGGTGATTTGGTCTATGTTGGAGACTTCACGGTCAGAAATTCTTTCTTTCACATGGTCTAATCTGTTGTTAATACTTTCTAGGGAGATTTAATTTCTTGTATTATATTCTTCATTTCCAGAAGTTCTGTTTAATTCTTTTTTAGTGTGTCTATTTCTTTACAAAATTCCTCTTTCATATCCTTAAATAATTCTCTCATTTCCTGGAACTGATTGTTTTCTCTTGCATCTCATTGAGTTTTGCCACGATGAGTATTTGGAATTCTTTTTCTGTCATTTCTGTGTATTTCTCTGTGCTATTCACTGTTGGTGAGGGGATACTATGCTGGGGGGGGGAGGGGAGAATTATCACCTTGTTTTCTCATGTTTCTTCAAGATCTGTGCTGGTTTCTAGTCATCTGATGCAGTATTCACTTTTTTCTATTTATTTGAGTAGATTCTGTACTATTGATAGAGGAAATTTCACCCTTAGTTCCTCCTATTAGAGGGCTCTGTCTCCTAGGTCAGAGCATTTATGGATAACTTCAGATGCTTGGCTCCTCTACCAAACATTAAGCTCTTGGTGAACTAAGGAGATATAACTTAGTTAAGAGATTAAGTCATGCAGTTCCTCGTTTGGTGTACCAAAGTCCCAAAGTTGCTCTCAGGCCCCGAGTGCAGATTCACCCAAAGAAGCCTGCTCAGGCCAGGTTTAAGTCTCCTGGAGCCCAATGGACAACTTTCAATATGTCTAGTCTTTAAAGGGAAACAAATAGGGGAGAGAATTGCATGGGGGTCTCAAGATCACTATTAAGCCTCAGCTCCAATGTAATATTTTCAAACTGGTGGTCACAGATCAAACTAAACACTGGAAACTAGGATGACCTTGATGTGCTTTTGTAGTGGAAGGGGAGGGTATTGTCCATTCTGTCTTAGGGATACAAGGAAGGAAGAATTCTGCAAGGAGTGCTATCAACCTGAGTTTACCATAGACACCAGGCTCTTGAATGAGATTTCATCTATAACATCCAACTCTATAAAGGCAAAAAAATATTACTTGAAAATAAATCAGTGATATTATTGACTATTGGGTACAATTTTATTATATACCTGACATAAGCATAATTATATATAAAAAACTACAAATGCAATACAATAGGATTTGTAATTAATAACTAATTGATCCTTAGTAGAAATAATAAAAAGATTTAGCCAGTGATTCTATTCTAATTCTTCCTGATTTTGGCTCCTTTTATAAAACCTCTAAGAGCTGTGAATTATTTTCTGCCTGCCTCATGTTATTCTTGCCTTATGTGGACCTCTGCTGGAATGCTTGCTTTCCTTAGTCACAGAACTTACTACCAAAAATTACAGTAAATTCTCATCCTCTAAAATAATAAAAGCTTAACATTAGTTTAAATATGGAGCCATCATGAACTGTGTTGCTATGGAGACCCTTCCTCCCATGTGCTCTGCAACATGTCTCCTGCCAATTATCCAGAAATAACTTTTCTATTTCTTTGGAATCTTCTGTGTCTCACCTACTGCTGATTCTGAATCCTGTCTGAACTTTAGTAAAAGGAGGAGGGCTTTTCATTTTTATTCTTTGTAGGCAAGAAAGATAATTTTCAATGTGTCCAAGCTGAAAAGGATCCCCTACTGTGTCACTTCCTGTGTAACACAGTTAAACATCCCCCTTAGCTGTAGCAGATGAAAGTTAAGTTTTTATCCATTTCATACTCACAAATCGACTAGACTAGCACCTTGGCGGCTGTGGTGGAAAGGTGATTACAGTATTTTGATTTGACATTATAGACTCTCTGGTCTTTTTTTAATTTTAATTTATTTTTTTCATTTTATTTTCTTCCATACATTCAATCACATTATTATTTGTCTTACAAAATGGATATTTCAACAGGTGTACATTTCTCCCTAGTACTGTTGATAAAACTACAAAATATCTTCAACAGATAATACCACACCTCTTTGTGGCATTAATACTTTGGTCTTTTAATTTTATTTCTATATTATAGACTCTCTGATCCTTTTGTTTTTTCTTCAGAAGTTTAATGAATCATATTATTTTTCCACATGAACTTCCACCCAGAGTCATTCCACTAAGAAGTTAGGAGTTGAGGAAGGGATTTATCTACTTCTATTTTTTTTTTTTTTGAGAGATTTTCACTGCAGGGCACGTGCGCTCACCAGACAGACAGAGAGAGACATAGAGACAGAAAGCAAGAAATCACCCCCCAGGGGGGATGGTCACGCTGCAATCCCTTCTCCTCCATTCTCCTCTCGGGATCTTGGGCACGCACGCACACGCGCCCGGCGTGAGTTTTAAGCCACCGGGTCCGGGA
>NW_006159657.1:4707398-4713379 GCF_000334495.1 Tupaia belangeri chinensis | reverse complement strand
GAGATTTTCTCTATAGGGCGCGTGTGCTCGCCAGACAGACAGAGAGAGACATAGAGACAGAAAGCGAGAAATCACCCCCCAGGGGGGATGGTCACGCCGCAATCCCTTCTCCTCCATTCTCCTCTCGGGATCTTGGGCATGCACGCACACGCGCCCGGCGTGAGTTTTAAGCCACCGGGTCCGGGACACGAACCGCGGTCGACTGTGTGGGAGTCCAGCAACATAGCCATACACTAACTGCTGGTTCCCTCTACTTCTGTATTTTGACTGAAATTATCCAAGCTTTGGAACTGAAGAGTCTTCCTTCAATCAATTCGACATCATGTGGGCAGATTCAAAAGCACTGTGGCTACCAAACTAGACCCAGCTGGTAACTTTACTCAGCTACAGGATCTCGACTGTGCAAGTCTCTAGCTCGGTTCCCTCCTCAAGGCAGCAATTTCTGAGGCCATAGGAGCCTACACTATCTGCTGCTGCTTGTGTAAAACTGATGACCTTTGTGTGATAGATCATTCCTTCTCATAGGCTCAACCAAGTGGTGTTCTAAGAACAGCCCAGATTCACAGAAGATCTCCAGTGCATTTTCTAGGCTCACATCCAGAGAGTGTAGAGGGAAAGATCTTTGAACACTTGGCCCAATTTAGAGGACTATGAGTAAACAAATGAAAGGTTTTTAATCTGTCTTCTTTCCCCTGTTTTTACTGCCTGCTCTGAGGCTGTAGAGAGAATCTGACCCAAAATATAATACCATGGAATAGATCTCAAAGTATCACTGACTGGGCCTGTGATAAAGATGATGGATAGCAGGGAGGGTACAGAGAGACTGCCTAGCTGCAGACTGTAATTTAGAGGCCAATTTTTGAATTTATGGTAAGCATGTTTCAAATTTTTTGAATCATTAAGTTGTCCCTAGATGAGACTCCCCAGAGAAGCTGCATATAATGAGTCAATAAATATGATCATTGAGCTTCTATTCACTATCTTTGGTAGACACTATGACTGCTCACCTTCCTTGGTCATTTGGTATAATAGATATTACCATGCCTTCTGAGCATCACAAACACTGTTATTTTTTCTCTCCAAAGTTTGTTTGTTTGTTTTTATTCTTTTTTACCTACAGCTATTATGAAAAAAAATTATGGTTGTAGGGAGGGACAAATAAGACAGTGTTGAAGAAAGGACAAATTAGCAAAAAGTAGCCAAAAGATGGTATTATACAGACAAAGGAAGATAACATTTTAAATTGTGATATTGCTAAATGAAGGGTTTTGCCATCCCAAACTTGTTGCATTTCTGAAGAAAGCTGTGTGTATAGGAGGGTTCATTCAAACATTGTCTTAATACAAAATGACATCTAATTGCATTAATTGCCTAATAAAAATCATCTTAAAAATGGAAATAATCTAAGTGGTCAACAAAAGATGACTGGCTAAATAAATGACAGTATATCCATACAATGGAATGCTATGCTTGCCTCATAGAACAGGATAAAGCTTTAAAGTATGACTTCCTAATAGATTATCACAATTTTTATATAGATATGGGGAAAATATTAAAGGCTGTGAACCAACTTATTAACAATGGTTAACAATGGCAGTCAATTTAGAGGAAGGAGATACTTACTCCCTACTTTATATAGATATAAAACTTATATAATAAAATATTGTAACTTGTCTTAGAAAAATTAACTATCCACATTTGTTTGCTTACTTTGGGAAACTTCAAAAAGTTTGTGGAAAAATGGAAAGAAAGTATGAGTTTATTTTGGTGTAAAATGTTTTTGAAATCCATGCTTAGTTTTTTGTATAGTTTGCATTTGTTTTTCAGTGAACTTTCTGAAGCCCTCATACAATTTAAATCATGGATAAGGGTCATGTAAATTGCAAACTCCATGGATGTCCTCAGGTCATGTACAGTTATTAGTTCCCAAGTTAGAGCTCTAAATCTTCATTTCCCATTCAAGATGGCTTGTGTCAAGGTAATGTGATCATAGGAGTAACCTTAAGTATGTTCTAATTTACTTTTCTTTTAAGAGAGACTTTTGTTATAGGGCATGTGCACTCACCTGAGATGCAGAGACAGACAGACAGAAAGTGAGATATCTCCTCCAGGGGAGATGGCCACACTACGATCCCTTCTCCTTCATTTTCCTCTTGGGAGTTGGGGCATGCACACACATATTCCTGATGTGAGGTTTAAGC
This sequence comes from Tupaia belangeri chinensis, assembly GCF_000334495.1. NCBI lineage: Eukaryota > Metazoa > Chordata > Mammalia > Scandentia > Tupaiidae > Tupaia > Tupaia belangeri. The sequence continues at coordinate 4,711,178 of NW_006159657.1, read as the reverse complement.
CACTGGGTTGAACTGTGGTTGACTATGTGGTCCAGCGATGTAACCATTATGCCATCTGCCACTCCCTCTAATTTACTTTTAAAAGTATAGGTATCCATACATTTTATATATATGTATATATACACACACATACACACACACATATACATATAAGTATGTGCATATATGTATGTATATATGAATGTATATATACATACATATACGTATGTGTGTCTGTGTATATATATAATTATATTTTTTATTAAAAGCAAATTATAGGGAACTGGCAGTTAGCGTAATGGCTATGTTGCTGGACTCCCATGTAGTTGACCGTGGTTTGCGTCCCGGACCCGGTGACTTAAAACTCACGCCAGGCACGTGTGCGTGTGTGCCCAAGATCCTGAAAGGAGATTGGAGGAGAAGGGATTGCGGCGTGACCATCCACTCTGGGGGGTGATTTCTTGCTTTCTGTCTCTGTCTCTCTCTGTCTGTCTGGCGAGCGCACGTGCCCTATAGCGGAAAAACCTCTCCAAAAAAAAAAAAAAAGCAAATTATACAAAACACACTGTTGAAATAAGACTGAAAACCACCAATATTAATGGGCATTTGTTGACTTCAGGTGAGATATTTTGCAAAGTGTTGTGGGTAATACCAAGAAGATCAAAGTGCCATTTTTGCCTTCAAGCTGCTTGAAGGGAAAAGGGAAGAATATAACACAGTAGCTCGTGACGAGTTTATGCCCCAGTGTAAGTGCTAGATATTCCAAAGGCAATTTCAAATGGAGACTGAAGGAAGTCTTTATTAGGAGACGTTTCAATGACATGTTAAGATTAAAAACACACACAGGAATGTATAGGTGGGTTGAAGTCAGGAAGGAATAAGATAGGCAAAGGTTCTCTTTAGAGGATACTGCAACCTCCATGAAGGCAAGAGATTTGTTTCACTTGCCATTGTATAGCTGATAGCTACAGTTAGACATCGAAATGGTGCTCAATAATACCTGTTGCATAAATAACAAATCAAAGTTTGCATCAGCAACGAAACATTCTAGTCTGGAAAACAGGCTATGGATCCCCGTGTCCCGTTGGTAAAACAGTAGATGTTTTGCATTTTTCTGAAGTGCTATGCTGATGGAATAAGCCCTTCATCATTCACCTTGGAAGGTGGATTGTTTCTTGGGTCCAGAACCTTGTACCTATTGCTGAGCAGAAGTCAAAGGCAGACAAGATCTCTGATGGCAAACACTTTACTGACTCCCTGTGTAACCAGTTTTTAATAAGTTGCACATTGTCATAGCTCCAGATACTTAACTCTGTATTTGTGTGACTCTCACACTAATCCTAGAGTGATGATAGATAGCTTGAATTATTATTCGTCTTTTACAACTGCAGGAATCCAGAGCGAAGGGACCTGCTGCTGGTCTTGCAGCCCTGAAGTCGCAGAGAAAATCAATGTCTTCTAACTTTGCAGCAGTTTTCTTTCTGCTCACACAGACTGGGACCCTTTGAGGCCTCCATGAACAGCTTGATAAATCTTAGGAGGCAGTGCTAGCTGCTGTAATTAATGTGTGCATAATAGGTTTACTCTCCTCTGGGAAAGAGGAAAAAAACCAAAACAAAACAAACAAACAGAAAACCTCTGAGGCACTTCTGTTTTGTGCATTAACTTTGGGTTTTCAAAGTGTACAGAGGCTTACATGAGTTAAGGTCTCTGCTTTGTTTGAGTTTCTGGAAATACCAGGAATAACATTTGCATTTTTTTTCCACTCTTGATTGAAATTCTTGTTGTATTCCTTTTGAATATATCCCTTCTTCGGAATATATTCCTCTTTAATTTACAGTGAATAAAATCCGTCCTTCCAAGTCTATCACTAAATATTTCCTTCTCCAAACAGTCCTAGACATTTGGGCAAATAAATCTTCAATTATTTGGGTTGTCTTGAAATGTAAGGGCAGGGTCCACCCTTGGGAAAAATACAAAGCATTTGTACATATTTAGTTTTTCCCTTTTCCTTTTCATCGTTCTGTTTGAGTGCTCTTTTTCCTCATATTTCCCTCCCTTCCCATACCTAAATATACCCTCTACTTCTAGAACTGCATATAAAACCATAACTGCATGTCTATTCATTCGACAATGTTTACCGTATGATACATAGCAGACACTTTGCTACTTTTATTAGCTATCTATTGCTGCATAACAAATGACCACAAATTAAGGGACTTGAACAATGCATCTTTGTTATCTTACACTTTCTGTGGGTCAGTAGTTCAGACACAACTTTGCTGGGTCCTCTGCTCAGAGTTTTTTCAAGCTCATGTCTAAGTGGGAGCTGGGTTGTAATCTCATCTGATGGTCAATATGATCTTCCAAGTTCCCAGGCTGTTGGCAGAATTACATTCATTGTGATCGTATGACAATATCCCTGTTGTTTCCCAGCTATTAGCTGGAGGCTATTATCAGCTACCGTGGTCCATCTCAAGCCTTGGCCAAGTGGCCTCTTCCTCCCATATCAAGAGAGTTGTATTCTCCAAGACACTGACCAAGAACCTGCTGCTCTTCCTCATCCGTCTGGCTTTGTTTATGAACATCTGATTAGATCAGTCCTCCTAGGATAATGCCCCTTTCATTGAACTCAAAGTCCATTGATTAGGAACCTTAATTATACCCGCAAAACGTCTTTATTTTTCCCGTACAGTGTAACCTTATCAGGGATGTGAAATCCCATTTTATTTATACCTTTTTCTTGCATTCAAAGGGAGGGGCTTATACCAAAGGGGGAAGAACTTTGGGGGCCCATCTTGATGTTTTGTCTATTAAAGCTATGCCGTAGAGATGTAATTATAAGTAAAATATACATGATCTAAGAAATACAATGCAAGTTGTCTTAAGATTAGTCTGTGTGGAAATGGAATCATAGAAATTTTGGAAAGGAAGCAAGGAGGCCAGATTGGCAACTACTAAGAGAATCCAGTAAAATGATGATGGTGGACTGGACTGGGATGGTAGTGGTGGAGATGGAAAGAAGGGCATGGAGTTAGATATATTTTGGAGCTAGGACAGGAGTTGCTGATGGAGGGACTGTTGCACCTAGCAGGAGCATTTCAGTTTGAAAAGTTTAATCATTTTGCTTAAGGTCGCACGATTAATAAACATCTGCGGCTAGGATATGGATGCAGGTAGTCTAGCTCCAAATCTGCTGTTGTCTCTTTATTCCTTTTTCTTCAGTGAAGGAACAACATGAACCAGACAGGAGACATCATTGCTTGAGAATGCTGAAAGTATACAGTCAACACTTTTTTTTCTCTTAAAATGTGTGTGTGTGTGTCACTCAGTAAACCTGGTACATGCGTATCTTTATTGCAAGGCAGAATAGGACGATGCTTGAAGCCAGAGTCTGTCAGAGTAGAACTGGAATTAGAAAATCACCTAAACCTGCTGATACCAGGACTTCAAGAAGACGACCAGCTTTTCATGGAAGTTTTTAAAGGAATCCATCATGAAATTCTAGATATTAATTGTTCATTGTCCCATTGTACGAAACCATTGTAGGGGCCATCAGGTGGCAAGGTGGTTATGGTGTTGAACTCCTACAAGGCCAACCATGGGTCAAGTCTGGGTTTGAGAATCACGCCAGGGGGAACCAGCAGTTAACGTAATGGCTATGTCGCTGGACTCCCACGTAGTCGACCGCGGTTCACGTCCTGGACCCGGTGGCTTAGAACTCACACCAGGTGCGTGTGCATGCATGCCCAAGATCCCAAGAGGAGAATGGAGGAGAAGGGATTGCGGCATGACCACCCC
>NW_006159657.1:4691989-4707362 GCF_000334495.1 Tupaia belangeri chinensis | reverse complement strand
CTCTCTCTGTCTGGCGAGCCCCCATTATGGAAAACCCCCTAAAGAAAAAAAAAAAAAAAAAAGAATCACGCCAGGTACGTGTGTGTACATGCCAAAATCCCAAGAGGAGGGTGGAGGAGAAGGGGAGGGTGGAGGAGAAGGGATTGGGGCATGGCCATTGCCCCTGGGAATCACTTTCCCTCTCTCTGTCTTTCTCCATCTCTCCCTGGAGAACACACGCACCCTGTGGCAAAAACCTTAAAAAAAAAAAAGACACCATTGCATAATGAGCAAAAGGAGAAGGCACAGAGGGAGTTATATTGCCCTACATTCGAGGTATGTTATAATTTTGATTTTTAAAACATTTTAAAAATCAGATTTGAAGTGAGGGTGACCCACAGAGGCACTAGAATGATTATCAAAACAAACTCTCCCTCACTGCTTGCCCTCCTGACCACTCTGTCCACAGGAAGACAAAAAGCATTTGCATAAGCATCAGACTAAATGATTAGGTGCCCATTAATCTACATGCTGGAGATAATAGTGTTGTTTTTTAAAATGACCAGACATTATATTAACATAGACAGGGCCAGTGAGGAAAAAGGGCCTTACCTAAGTGTTGGAGCTAAATTAATAAATTTAAATGAGTACTTATGCCATACATTTTATTTTTACTTTTCTCTTTTTTAAATCTCATGACTGCCTTAAAACTTCCTGATTTTCAAAGCAAAACAAAGAATATACCTCCAAAAAGAGGTATCCGAGGAGAAATGTTGCCTTTTTTCTGAACAATAGCTGGAAAACAGCTGTGAGGTGTGTCACCAAGAATGTGTTTTAAAGTCCTCTAGTTTCCTGGAGGGGCTGATCAACAGTCAGCTTTAGAAAAATCCACCATGGCAGGAGTGTTTTAGAACTTATTACTGCTTTTATTACTACTACAATTCATCATCATCATCATCATAACACAGACAGCTAATAGTTATTAAAGACTAATTATGGGTGAGGCATTGTATTAATAGTATTAGTTGAATCATTACATTCAATTCTTACAATAAGCTTAGACAACAGTATTATCTTATTTAAAGGAAATAGAAGCTTAGGGAGATTAAGAGAATTTTTTTTTTCTTTTCTTTTTTGGAAAGGTGTTTTTTTTTTTGGCTATAGGGTGTGTGCACTTGCCAGAAAGACAGAGACGGAGAGACAGAAAGAGAGAAATCACCCCCCAGGGGGGATGGCCACCGCAATCCCTTCTCCTCCATTCTCCTCTTGGGATCTTGGGCATGCACGCACACGCGTCCAAGCATAATGGGCACCAATGCCATTTATCTTGCAAGCAGGTGAGAAAAAAACACGAGATGAAGGGGTAAGGTCCAGTGCATTTTGTGACTCATATTTTGGGTGTAAAACTTTGACATCACCAGAGGTGATTCTCTGTAAGGCAATAAATACTTTTTTTTAAAAAAGAATTATTTTATTTATTATTATTTTATTTGACGCGTGTGTGCGTGCGAGAGAGCAAGCAAGTTGCCAGGTCCAGGACTTAAACCATTGTTGGCCATGTGGGAATCTAGCATCCCAACCACCATGCCACCTGCTGGCCCCAGGCAATAAGTACTTTAATCCATGTATACTATCAGTAAGCATTTGTTAAGCACCTGCAGTGTGGCAGCTACTATGTTAGACATTCAATTTTTTTTTTTTAAAGCAGTAAAATTTATCTTTGTGAAGGCTATAGCTAATGTAAGAGACAGACCTGGAAAACAATTAAACACAGTTGAGGTAGGTACTAATAGAGTGTATCAAAGAGTTATTATATTTCTTGAGCACCAACTGTATACCAAGAGCTCTTATAGGGAATGGAGAACAAGACAATTGTATAAAGATTATAATATAACTTATGGGGTGCTATGGTAACACAGAGAAAGAAGTTTTTCTTTTTGCCTTGGTCATTTTGAACTATTACCGTTTATTTGTTGTATCTGGCTTCTAATTTTTCCCCTCCCCCACCACAAACCTTGAAGTCACCTTGTAAGCTACTTATTCCCTGGAGGAAGATCGCAATTTTGGTCTCTAGAGGGACACAGCCAGAGAGTTTTCAGATTAGAATTCCAGATTCAGTTAAAGTTGGGGCAAGGTGCTTGACTGGAAATAAGGCATTCAGAAAATACCCACATGCTAAATGATGAGACTCTCAACATCCCTTTTTTTCTTAGCTGCCAGAACATTATCAGCCCTACCAGACCACCCAGGCAGAAGAATATAGACATCATCTCCGAGGAACTTAACATTTGAATAGATAATATCTACAGACATGTTCATGTTTAAAGGTACCCAAAATAAGTTGTTAGGTCCTTAATCCTAGAGTGAAGTCCATCTATTGACAAGTCCTATTTAGAAACACAGAGCGTCCCATTAACATCAACCATAATCTTAATGTATATGTTGATTAACTTAAGTTAGTCATTGCACAGTGCATGCATATATCAAAACATTATGTTGTACGCTATAAACATATACAGTTTTTAAAACTCCTCACCTCGTCATCAGATTTTTTTGCCTCACTATTAATGGAATGAAATCCTCAGATTGTCAGAAGTTTAAGAAAAGGCTTTCACGTAAAAGTCAATAATCCAAATAAACAGAAAAGCAATGTGGAGGAAAGAGAAATGCCCGAATCACAAAAACAACAATGAATATACTTAGAGAGATAATAGCATATAACCATGGCATTTATGAAACCAGAATAGAATGCTTTACAAAAAGAATAACAATACAACCCTTGGATAATAAGTATGGAAAGATATATACTACATTCTAACATAAATTTAAACGTTAACAAAGATATATACTAAGGTTTGAAGATAAAGCTGAGGCAATAGCTTGAAATATAAAAAATGATAAAATGATGACGAATAAGGTATGAAGATTAGAATATTAGAGGATTGGGACCAGCGGATGGCATAATGATTACATTGCTGGACTCCCACGTAGTCAACTGCAGTTTGAGTCCCGGAACTGGCGGTTTAAAACTCACACTGGGTGCGTGAGTGTGCATGCCCTAAGTCCTGAGAGGAGAATGGTAGAGAAGGGAATGCAATGTGACCATCCTCCTGGGGAGTGATTTCTTGCTTTCCGTCTCTCTGTCTCTCTGTCTCTCTCTGGCAAGCAGATGCACCCTATAGCAAAAAAAAAAATCCTTTTTTTAAGAAATGAATATCAGAGGGTCAGAAATAGAGAACATAGAAAAATGTCTAAAATTCATGCATGATATGAATTTTCAAAGTAAAAGGGTTCAGTGAATGAAGAAGAATTTTAAACACCAAGCCACCTCATTGTGAATTATTAGAGCAGTGGAGACAAAGAAGGTCATGAATGCTTTCTAAGGTGAAAAAGAAATGCCCTTAAATATGTGGAATTGGAATGATACTGGGCTTTTCAAGAGCAGCACTACAATCTAAACACTGAAATACAAAGGAAAATGCAGTGTATTTTCAAAATTCTGCGGGAAAAATATTTTCTAATCTAAAATCTTACACTTAGTTAAGTGATCAACCAAGTTTGATGGCAGAAAAAAAATCTTAAGGCATAAAAAAACAAAACAAAACAAACACCTAAAAAGTGATTAACCCTGTTATAGTCTTATCAGTGAGAAATAAGAGGACATCTAGACATAGCCAAATTTATTGGAGTTTATTGATTAAGCCGGCAGCATATGGGGTGGGAGGTGGGGGATTCATGTCTCTCAAAACCCTGCAGCCCCATGTGAAAGAGAAGGGAGCTTATATAGACCAAAAATTCACAGTCTTTTCCAGGATAATGTGATGATTCACAAGGACAAGGTGTGGAGAGATTGGAAGGGTAGGATTTTACAATGTAAAAGCAAAACCACATTATGGTGACTGATGATTGTATCTTAAGGCATCTATCTAGGGGTGGGGTTTCTACTCAAATGACTGATTTCTATCTACCTTACTAAGAGAAAGCAACTTTCCAATCATAGGAAGGGATATAAGAGTTCATAGTGGAGGCGCTCCTCCAAGATGGAGTCATGCCTACTTCAACTCAATTAAAAGATGAAAAAATGAGCTGAACAAAATCCTCTTTAAGGAAGACATATGAACAGCCAAAAAGCATATGAGAAAATGCTCAATATTCCTCCTCATAAGGGATATGCAGATTAAAGCCACAATGAGATACTACTTCACCCCTGTCAGAATGGCAAAGGTTAAAAATACAAAAAATGGTAAGTGCCAGCAGGCCCGTGGTGAAAGGGGAACTCTCCTACACTGTTGGTGTTAATGTAAATTGGTCCAGCTACTGTGGGGAACAATATGGAGATTCTTCAAAGATCTACAAATAGAACTACCATATGATCCAGCAATCCCACTCCTAGATATCTACCCAAAAGACAGGAAAGTGCTCATTTGGAAAAGTGCTTGCACATCAACGTTTATTGTGGCATTATTCATGATTACTAAGACATAGAACAACCCAAATGTCCATGAACAAATGAAGGGATTGAAAAGTATGACACGTATACTGTATGCAATGCTATTCTGCCTGCAAAACAACAAGACCCTGGCATTTGATAGAAAGTGGTTGAATATGGAAGATCTACTGAGTGAAGCAAGCCAGGCTATAAAAGAAAGATATTGTATGTCTCCACATAACACATACCGACTGTCTGCATCTCATGGTAGAGGCTGCAAGATTGGAGGGCATAGAAACAGTGAAAATAGTTATGGACACTAGAGACAGTGTGGAAGGAGGGTGGGAGAAGGGAAGAGTATAGAGGAGGGAATCAAGGAGAAAAACTAGGGAGACAAACATTTGTGGGACACAGAAATGGTTTATTACCTATTATGATAACGTGTATAGTATTCTGAACTGGACTGGTCTGAGATTTCATGTTGGGTAAATTCTCTTTACAAGCCAAATGATGTAAAGTGATGAAATGTTTTTAAGAAAAGAATTTAAAAAACCTTCAATTAAATTGATGTTTGAAGCAGCTTTTCTTTTCCTTTTTTTATTTTTTTGAGAGGTTTTTGCTATAGGGCCCATGCGCTCGCCAGAAAGACAGAGAGAGACAGAGAGACAGAAAGCAAGAAATCACCCTCCAGGGGGGATGGCCATGCCACAATCCCTCCATTCTTCTCTCAGGATCTTCGGCACACATGCACACATGCCCAATGTGAGTTTAAGCCATCGGGTCCGGTACTCAAACCGCGGTCGACTACATGGGAGTTCAGCAACATAGCCATTACGCTAACTGCTGGTCCTGAAGCATCTTTTCTTTAAAAGTACTGAGGATGTGTTCTCCTAATTCAAGAGAATAAGCTAAGAAAAAGAAAAATATGAAAACCAGGAAACAGAGGCTCTAACATAAGAGAAAGGCAAAGAGAATCTCCAGGTTAATAAAGGTGATTTCCAGTAAGCTAAAGACCTGTGCAGCAGGTTTTGACAACCCCGGGCTGTAACTGAGAAAGAAGGACTTCTGGAGGGTTGTCTTCAATAAAAATAATAAAAAGAATAATCTCTTTAAATGTTTCTAATTTATATCCTTGTCTCTTTTTCAATCCCCACACCCCAAACCTCCCTTCCCCCCACTTACCAGGCTAGAGATGACTCAATTAATGTAGTTCAGGAATTCACAACAGCAGAGATTTTTACCTGTGTGATGGGTTAGGTTAGGAAATCAAGGCACAGGGTACTAAAATTATTATTTCAGATACATGGACTCCAGGTAAACTGCCCACTCCTGAGATCTATAATTAAAGTATGATATTAAAATAACTCTTCACTGTTAAATGCACAGGAATTAGAAACATCCCAGGCAGGGTAGTTCCTGTTCTTGCCTGAGGTAATGCAGGGCTGGCATCCATCATCTTCTCACTGTCCATAGGTAGATAAAATCCTTCTCTATGGTGTATCTCCCAGTTGGTTCAAGGCAGTCAAAGGCTCTTTCTGTTGCCTATAGTCGCAAGTTCTTAATATTTCTCCGCCTCTGCTGCCGCCAGCTTAGCAGGGCCCCGGAGGGACACGCAGAGCCCGGAAGGGCCCGTGACGTCCCCAGGCCGGACGCAGCCCTGTGCAGCAGGTTTTGACAACCCCGGGCTGTAACTGAGAAAGAAGGACTTCTGGAGGGTTGTCTTCAATAAAAATAATAAAAAGAATAATCTCTTTAAATGTTTCTAATTTATATCCTTGTCTCTTCTTCAATCCCCACACCCCAAACCTCCCTTCCCCCCCACTTCCCAGGCTAGAGATGACTCAATTAGTGTAGTTCAGGAATTCACAACAGCAGACATTTTTACCTGTGTGATGGGTTAGGTTAGGAAATCAAGGCACAGGGTACTAAAAATATTATTTCAGATACATGGACTCCAGGTAAACTGCCCACTCCTGAGATCTATAATTAAAGTATGATATTAAAATAACTCTTCACTGTTAAATGCACAGGAATTAGAAACATCCCATTTTTATTTAAAGGTATTACAGAAGATCAAGAAGCCATGCCCTTGAGAATAAAATGAGTGGATTTTGGATTATACTAGACTTAAATCTGGAGATGTAACTCTAAAAGAGCTTCTTTTTTTTTAAAAAAAAAAAAAATCCAACAAATACCACTCTTTTTGTAGGCTAGAATAGAAGAAATGTAAAATGTGTTGGGCACTTAATTTGTGCCCAGTCTGGTGTTCAGTATGTACACTCTGTACAACCTTATGTGTATGGATATTTTGAATTTAATTTAATTAATTTTAATTAAATTAATTGAATTTAAACTTTGAATTTAATTAAATTGTCTTTATTATTATTTTTAATTTGCTATAGGGAACTTATACTTTATTCCATTTTTTCCATGATATTTTTTGAAGTCTCCTTATACAGGTAGTAAGTGCTGGAGCCAAGCTTTAATTCTGTCTGATTAAAGGGCTTTCCCCTTGCTTATTGTGGTAATTAATTGTATAATACGTAGAACTTCTTAAAGTACTGAACCCTCCATAACTTCTTTCCTTAGTAGCTCTGTTATAAAAGCAGAACCACCATATCAGCCCTAAACTGCCAATCTCTAGATGAAAGAGAGATATGAGAGAAAAAAAAATTATTTGAAGTTACAGCCAAAATGTTGGTTGTTACTCATAGCCAAAATTAATTTAAGTCCTGGACTGGCCCCATGGCCTGATGGTTAAGGAAGCCAGATTCCCTATGGTTGACCATGTGGTTCAAATCTCAGCCCTAATGGCTTGAAAAAACATGCCAGGCATGTATGTGTGTGTGCCCAAAATCTCAACAGGATGGAAAAATGAAAGGATTGTGGTGTGACCACATCACATTGGTGGTGGGGGGGGGAGATTTATGTAGGTATACATGCCCTACAGCAAGTAAAAAACAAACAAACAAACAAAACAAAAACAAAAACAAAAACAAACTTGTCCTTTTTTTTTAACAGGATATTCCATTATCTTAAAAGGGTGGGGGGTGGACCACATCACTTTGGGGGGGGGGGGGATTTATGTAGGAATACATGCCCTACAGCAAGTAAAAAAAAAAAAAAAAAAACTTGTCCTTTTTTTTAACAGGATATTCCATTATCTTATTCTTCCAATAAATGTTTCCTGAAAACCTCCTATATGTGTAGCACTGTGCTAGTTTGTGGAGATAGAATGGTGAAGAATACTAAACACACATTCAGTGGAACACCCACTGAGAATTAGCAAAGACAGTCATTTGTTTTTCTAGGTAGTTACAATGTTAATTCACTAACCAACAAACATAGAAATGTGATTTTTCTCTATCAGATTAGCAGAATGAAACCAGGGGCACTGTCAGAATAAGACAAAGGGTAATGAAATTAGATTTAAATGTTGAGGAGCCCTAGACAATTGGAGGATCAGTGAAGGTTGAAGTTATAAGGCAGGATGGGATACAATAGTTTATCAATAAAGACAAATTGTTTCCTTTCTACATTTACCTCAGTCCTTGGGTCCATGGATATGGGTAGCCAATGCCAACTGAGCTTTCCCATTCCCCATGGGTACATAACCTTTTCTTTTTAGCCTTGTCTGACACATTTTGGAAAGGAAGAGAATGCTCTTTACTTAGTACTCCTCAAATAGCCAGCCTATTAGAGGTTTCTGGGAGGGGCCCCTAGAGCTCATCTTTGCCAAATAGATGAGATATTACAAGTTTAAAATAACTTCATGTCACCAGGGTCACTTCAGAAGATGTTCTTAGCCAAGAGCTGCCATTCATCCTATGGAGAAAAAAAAAATCCACAAAGCTCTTAGTGGCACAGGAATAAAGGAAGATGGAGAGAGAAAGAGCTCAATACCCAGCATCTTTAGCCAAAAATATCTACTGTCAGGATATTGTTCTGATGCCTATAACCTCAGGAAGGGAGGATGTGGAGGCAGAAAGAAGGTATCAAAGGGCAGGTGAAAACACAGGGCTCCTTATGGTCTTCAGGAAGCTGATGCTTGTTCAATCTTTCATCATTCTACAAATATTTGTTGAGTGGCTGTTTTGTGCCATGCATTGCATTAGGCACTGGGGATATAGTAGTGAAAGAAAACAGAGATGATCCCGGCTCCCAAAGATCTCAGAAACAATCAGAATATGTAAGAATCCAGAGAGAGCCTAGGAGATGCAAGAGTTGCGGCTAAAAGCAAAGAAAGAGGATATTTTTGAAAGCCTATATGCCTCTTAGTTAATTCCCACAAAAACTATGAAAGATACTATTACCATCATTGTCTCTATTTTAGGATGGAGAACAAGGCTCAGAAAGTTTAAATAATTGCCCAAGATTGTTTTCTAAGTAGGGAAAAAAAAAAAAAAAAGAAACCACAAATAGAATTGTAACCTAGGTCAGTCTGACTCCATTACTTATGTAATTGGTGCTGGAGGAATGTCATGCATCCTTTTCTTCAACTACAGTCAAATATTTTGAAGAGGTTATTCTGCCACGATATGTTTAAAGAAACTTAAAAATCAAAGGCATATTGAAATGACATTAGAAATATTTGGCTTGTACCCTTGGTAACTTAATTTGACTGTGTTTTGTGGCTGTAGGCTTGGAGTTGTCAAATGGCTGCTAAGAATCTGTTGTCCTCATAGCCCATGATTTGGATTTTTTAATGATTTATTTAGTTTTGACTGTAAAGTAACAGGATGGATTTTTAAAATTTGGTCAAACTAGACATATCTGTAGTAATGGATAGAATTGGCATCTTACATTCTAGCTACTGTTCTAAGTGCTTTATATTTATCATCTCAATCCTCCCAACACCCCTCTGAAATAGTCCATATTAGCATCACTACAGGTATATTACAGGTGTCTTGCTCAGTGAGGTTAAGGAACTTCCTCCATACCACACCACTGAAAGATCAGGTAGCCAGGACGTGAACCTAGGCCACTTTTACACTAGCACTTAATGACCATTCTTTGACTTTTGATCTACCTCTGATTTGATTATGGTTGTGAGGCATTAAACAATATTTGCAGAAGATTGTGCTGGAAAGTGGGTTGAATGTAAAGGATCAATTCCTCTCTGGTCCTATTATTTATATCACCAGATTTGAGCACCTCAGTGGGAACCGAGACAACCCTCTGGTCAAGACTGCTCCTGATGAGGTGCCAGTAAATTAGGCATTTGCCCTCAGGTTCACCAGGACAGTGGCTTCTTGAGAAGGTCTCTTTGACTCCATCCTGTCCACTGGCTGCTCTGTCCAGGTGGAAACTCTGTCCAGGTGGAAACTCCATTGACTGCTCTGTACCCAGGCTGGTAGAATCTATTATTACTATTTTTTTTCTGCTGCTTTTTTCAAAGCCTGGGAAAGATTTTCTCACATGTAATAAACAAGTCGAAGAAAAGCAAAGGCATTTCACTTCAACTTGAGCCTGCCTGCAGCATACTTCCCTGGTTGATTCTGAGAAAAGCCCTAGAACAATGAAACATTCATGGAGGAGGATGACAGTATATGGGACGGAAGCTCTGTTTGCCGGATGAGTAACGGTTTCACAAGCCTCACACATAGGCTGTGTGTCATGTGGTTCATATTTGCTCCAACTAGAGCCTGACTGCTTCTAGCATATATTCTGGAGTAAGGCTAAGAAAACGAAACTGGACTATGTGAAAACTGAGGGAAGTCACTGCTGGGCAGGTGGGAGTTTCTTTTTCTGAAGAGAAATGTCACTGAGGGAAAGAAAGTTTGACCCTTTCCAGGTACTGAATAAGAAATCTGAGCTTTATGCAGACAAAAAAAGTATCTTTGTAGTTTGCTGGGAACATATCTCAAAAAGATACAGAGAGAACAAAAAGGTAGAGAAAGAAAAGGATGAAAGAGAGAACGGGATGAGGAGAACTATAAATATGAATGAATGCAAGTTAGCCTGGTCTTATAAAACCTATCAAAGGCAATTATTTTATTCCTCCTTTTGTTGCCTCTTTGTTTTGTTCAGGGCTCTTTATAGCCACTCACACAGACGTTCTATCCACACTTACTATTTTTTTTTTAATTGAACGTAAGGAAATGGAGTCAGGAGGAAGGTGTGAAAGGGCAGGTAAAACACAGGGCTCCTCATGTTCTTCAGGAAGCTGACGCTCGTTTAACAGTTCTTCTTTCTACAAATCTTTATTGAGTGCCTGTTATGTGCCATACATGTATTTATGGTACACATGTTTTGATATATGTATCCTTTGTGGAGTGGCTAAATCAAGCTAATTAACATGTGCCTTAGCTCATACACTTATAATTTGTGTGTGTGTGTGTGTGTGTGTGTGTGTGTGTGTGAGTGTGTGAGGGGGCACTTAAAATCTCCTCTCCAAGCATTTTTTAAGAAGGAAGTACGATATTAACCATAGTCATCATGTTCTACTATCCCCACTTGTTCTGCTTGGGTTAGCTCCCAGTAGAGAGTTGGGTTATCTCAACTGCTCTTATTGCTATAGGCCTCATTCCAACCATTGTTTTCTGGTTCTGGAGGTGTTAAAATAGAGGAAAATGCCTTGAGAGTCAGAAAATGTTGATTCCACCCTCCAGTCTGCCTCACCTAAGCTGTGTGTCCTTGGGCAAGTTATTTCTTGTCACTGGAACTCAGTTTCCCCATTAGTAAAATGAAAGGATGGGGTTCAATGAAGCTTACCATCTTTTGTTACTGTAAGATTCTGCGGTGGTATTTGAACTGATATACAATTCCCACAAGTCACTTCTCCCTGATGGAGTGAACCTGTCCTAGCTGCTCTGAGCATCAAAATCACCTGAGATGCCTATTAAAAAATATAAATTCCCAGGCCCTATCTCAATCCACTGCTTCAGAATCTCCAGGGCAGGATCCTAGGAAATGAAGAGAGACATCAAGTGCCCCAAGTGGTTTTTAACTTCAGGGAAGTTTGGAAAACAAGATGCTAAGCTAATTGAATTTCATGGCTGATATGGTTTGATGTGTTATTTGTCCCAGTTAAAATATTTACATTGCAAAGGGGCCTTGACTGACGATACCCAAAGTTTACTAGTGTTAATGAAAATAACATAGGGTGAAGAGAAAGCATTTATTGAGAGCCTCCCTAGTGTCTAGAAACAGCTCAGTGTCACATACTCTGCCTTATCCCGTTAACTAGTTGTGAGAACTCAGGCAGGCAAGTTTCTTAACTTCTCTAGGACTCAATTTCCTTCTCTGTAATATGGGATTTAAAGAGAAGGATAACTGAGACCAGCAGATGGTGTAATGGCTACATTGCTGGACTCCCATGTGACTGACTACGGTTCAAGTCCTGGACCTGGTAGCTTAAAACTCATGCCAGGCACATGTGCATGCATGCCCACAATCCCAAGAGAAGAATGGAGGAGAAAGTATTGCGATGTGGCCATTCCCTGGGGGATGATTTCTCACTTTCTGTCTCTCTGGTGAGAGCATGTACCCTATAGCAAAAATCTCTCTCAAAAAAAGAAAGAAATACTATAGGTTGAGAAAGATGAAAGGAGGGGAGAATAGATAGATATCAATTAATGGGACCAAAGTCACAGAGAGATAAGAGAAGCAATTAAAAATGTTATAAAATATGGTAGAGTGAATGTAGTTAACAGTAACTTACTATGTATCTCAGAGTAACTAAAAAAGAGGACTTGAATATTTCCAAGGCAAAGTAATGACAAAGGGCTGATATGGTAGGTATACTGATTGATTTAATCATTGCACCTTGTATTCTCATGCTAAAAAGTCACATGTCCCACAAATATGTGACAGTTACTATATGTTAATTAAAAATTAGTACCTACTGCAGCACTGATTGTGGAGGTTCTCTAAGTTTAGCACGTTTGGCACAGTGTAAACACTCAACACATGTTATTCCCCATGGACCCTGGGAGAAATGTATTGTTTCTCCATTTTACGGATCTGGAAAATATACTCACATGGAACGGTTCAGTTCATTGCCAAGGTATATTTTATAGGTGAGTTGTAAGTGATGTGAGTAGAATTTGAACCCAGCTCTACCCTGACCCTAGAACTTTTATTTCATTGTCTATACCATATGATTACCTACTGTAGCTGAGAGTAAAAGGAATTCATCATGGCCGACTCTGGTAACTGGTCAATTTAGGAATCTCTTTGGTTAAAGCAGCTGTTCAACTCAGTTGAATGATGGTTCCTGCTGGTAGAATAGCCTCTGGGTAGCACATTTACAGGCTTTGGGATTGTGCAGGTTCTTCCTTCATCATCATGGTTTTGCTCAAGGGATTGTGCAGACCTTCTTCTTCTCTTGGAGGATTTATAATTCACCATATTTCCTTCCTGGCTGGCCCAGCTCAGGCTGCATCAAGTTAGATATGCAGTTCTAGTTTGATCTCTTATGTATGAACGGTAGTTATCACAAACAAATACAGAAGTACAGTTTTCCATCCCAGATGCACATGTTTGATTTATTCCCTGGGCCTGAAACAGGGAGTGATGGTTTGGATTTTCTGCATCCACATCCATGTCTCAGCACAGAATCTGCATACTGTGTGGATATTTACTCGTTCTTGTATTTGCATCTAAGCCAGAGGTTGGTGTATCTTCCACACTTAGCTCTAACAACTCACTTTTTTTTTTTTTTTAAGAGAGGTTTTTGCTGTAGGGTGTGTGCGTTTGCCAGAGAGGCAGAGACAGACAGACAGACATAAAGTGAGAAATCACCTCCCGGGGGGGATAGCTATGTCACCAACCCTTCTCTTCCACTCTCCTCTCAAGATTTTTGACACACCTACACACACACACACACACACACACACACACCTGGCATGAGTTTCAAGCCACTGGGCCTGGGACTTGAACTGCAGTCAGCCATGTGGGAGTCCAATGATGTAACCATTACGTCATCTGCTGGTCCCAAGGTCAGTGTCCTTATAAGAAGAGGAAGAGAGACCAAAGGCCTCTCCATCACTTTCTCTGCCATGTGAGTTTACATGGTAGAGGAAGGTGGAAGTTTGCCAGCTAGGAAGAATCATCACTAACATCTGACCACATTCATTCCGTGATCTTAGACTTGTAGCCTCTAGAACTGTAAGAAATAAATTTCTGCTCTTTAAGCAATCTATGGTGTTTTGTATGGCAGCCTGAGCTGATTCAAATAGAGAGCAATGCCACTCTTTGACCAGATAAACCAATTTGGACATACAAATCCATTTAGATTTTGTAAAGGTAAATATACAGTTATTGACTTGGGTAAAGCAATACATGACTGGAGGTAGCTGCTACCTATTCAGGTTTGGGAAGGTCAAAAAGATCCTTTGGGAAAAAAGGAGGGGCCAACAGATGTCACGGTGATTATGGTGCTGAACTCTCATGTGGCTAACTGCAATTTGAGTCCTAGACCTGGTGGCTTGAAACTCATGCTGGACATGAGTGTGTGTGTGCCCAAAATCCCAAGAGGAGAATGGAAGAGAAGGAATTGCAGCATGGCCAACCCCTCCTGGGGAATGATTTCTTGCTTTCTGTCTCTTTGTTTCTTTCTCTCTGTCTCTCCAGCAAGTACATGTGCACTATAGCAAAGTGGCTTAAAGAAAGAAAGGAAAATATGAGAAATTGTTTTTTCTCATCTGTCCAGGTACATCCTTTGTATTTTTAGTCAGAAGGTCTTGATCTGTTTTAAAATGATCTCTTTAAACTGCAAGTATTCAAATGGTTAAGATGGTGCATTTAATGTTTTTTTCCTCAAAAAAATCTAAAGGGTATCAAATATGTTCAAGTAGGGGATGGATAAATGAAATGTGATTTTTATAGAATAGAATACTGTATAGCAGTGATGATAAATGGATGAGATTAGTACATATAAACACAAATAGATCTTTAAAAATAATGTCCGGAAAAAAATGGAGATTACAGAAGGTGTCATATGGTAGATAAAAATACACAGGCACTATAGTGCATTGTTCATGGATATTACGTGTAACTTTGGTGATATCTAGAATGATACCTAGAACTAGATGGAGGCTCATCTGATAAGAATGGTGGTTTTTCTGGAAAGATAGAACTAGAAGAGGTTAAAGGAAAATTTTAGTGGTATTGAGTAATTTAAAAAACTTAATACAGTGTGATTCATCTATAATGAAACATTCATTTTATTAATTTTAGGTGGCAAGTACATAGGTGTTGGTTACATTATTCTCTGTACTTTTTTTTTTTAAGTTTATTTCTTCCATGAGCAAGACATGTAAAGAGATATGAGAGAGAGTGAGAGCACTCCCCTCACAGAGCTCTTACAGCATAACCTACCCCTAAGCTTCAACCAGCCTGAATTCTGGGTGCATGCGTTCTCCACATACTTAGAAAGGTCTCTGGATGGGAACTGGGAACCTTCACTTGTGGATCAACCTTGAAAAGAGTTTTATGGCTATGCCACCATCTGGCCCTGTTCTCTGTACTTTTCTGTATAGCTAATCCCTTCATCCAAAATAATGCTTGGCTATGCATAGAGTATTTCCAGAAAGCTCACGAAGAGTTGGTCATGGTGCTTGTTTTGGAGAGAAGAGTGGTAGACTAAGGGATAGAATAGTGGAGGGGGGAGAGTAGTGGAAGTAAGGAGAAAGTTCATTTCAGTCCTATGAATATGGGGAAATTCGTTAAGCCTCTGTACTACTACCATTGAAAACATGCTAATTATAGAGCCTACCTATATTTACGTGGTGAGAATTAAATGAATTAATGTATGAAAAGTGCTCAGAATAGTCCAGGGTTTATAATTTGAACTTAATTATTAGCTGTTATTTGTATTACTAATGTCACACATAGTATACTCTTCTCTCTTTTGTGCTGGTTTTTTTTTTTTTTTTGGGGGAGGTTTTTGCCATAGGGGGTGGGCGCTCGCCAGACAGAGAGAGACAGACAGAAAGCGAGAAATCACCCCCAATGGGGGAT
>NW_006159657.1:4691308-4691913 GCF_000334495.1 Tupaia belangeri chinensis | reverse complement strand
CCCAGCGTGAGTTTAGGTCACTGGGCCCGGGACTCAAACCACGATCCACTACGTGTGAGTCCAGTGACATAGCCATTACACTAACTGCTGGCCCCATGCTGTTTGATTTTTTAAAACCATCCGCTTGACCTATTTTTCAAAAGATTATTTAAAAGAATCATTAATAAAAATTCTTCAACATTTATGTGTGTTTGAGAATTTTTTTAAGACAGAACAGATACTGTAATTTCATTCATGGCCTCTTTGTGTTTACATGTACTGATCTCATAACACCTTCTGTAACCTCCATTTTTTTTTTCTGGACATTATTTTTAAAGATCTATTTGTGTTTATATGTAATGATATAGGGACAAGCTTTTCTCAACTTGTACCTATATCATCAGATCACCTTATACAAATAGTTTATATTTGCATGTGTGTTTAGTATTTAGTACTTGCTAAGAAATGTGTAATCCAAGTGCATGTTGGCCATTTCCTAGCACATGAAGAATGGAATAAGCAGGCTTGTGTTCTAGACCCTAGATCTCAGGGTTCTAGAGCTTTAACATTTTTTGTTGAGGAATCTAAAAAGGACTTTATTTATTTATTTATTTATTTATTTATTT
>NW_006159657.1:4668520-4691278 GCF_000334495.1 Tupaia belangeri chinensis | reverse complement strand
AGAGAGAGACAGAAAGCGAGAAGTCACCCCCCCATGGGGGCGGCCACGCCACAATCCCTTCTCCTCCATTCTCCTCTTGGGATCTTGGGCACACATGCACATGCGCCCGGCGTGGGTTTAAGTCACCAGGTCCGGGACTCAAATCGTGGTCGGCTACATGGGAGTTCAGTGACATAGCCATTAAGCTAACTGCTGGTCCCAAGGACTTTATTTATTAATTACTTTTTATTTAATTTAAATTTTAATTGCTTTTTTAAAATTCATGTTTAATCACTGTACATCTTTACAGCTTACAAAATGGTTTTCCCCAGCTTGAATACAGTGCCTAATAAGTCAAAGATATTAACATATACATTATTGTCAACAGATAACTTTTCATTTTTTGTGTCTGTAAAATGCTTCTTTCCCCCCCAATCCTCTCCCTTTCAACCCATTTTACCCACCCACTCTTACACTGTCTCTGGTATCTACAGTTGCCCTTCCTGCTGCTATGCATTCCCATCTTTGGGTTTCTGTCATATAGTGCACACATTTAGTGTTTTGTGTGTATAATTTATTTATTTTACATAATTCACTCTACATTACAACATACAAAATGAGATTTCTCATCCAGAATGCACTGTATATTGGTTTAATCAAGGATATCACCATACATGTTATCGTCAACAAATAATTTTCCATTTCTTGCTTCTTATATATTTTGCCTTTGAAAAAAATTCTTATTAATTAGAATTAAAGAAGCATATCTGGAAGTAGCATGAATAAATCAGAGTGAAGGGACTGAATTAAATTATTGATGTGTGCTTTGACCTGCACCTTCTTTTAAAAATATCTTGATTGGGAACCAGCAGTTAGCGTAATGGCTATGTCGCTGGATTCCCATGTAGTCCACCGTGGTTCGCATCCCGGACCCGGTGACTTAGAACTCACGCCGGGCACGTGTGCGTGCATACCCAAGAACCCGAGAGGAGAATGGAGGAGAAGGGATTGTGGCATGACCATCCCCCCTGGGGGTGATTTCTCGCTTTCTGTCTCTATGTCTCTCTCTGTCTGTCTGGTGAGCGCACGCGCCCTATAGCAAAAACCTCTCCAAAAAAAAAAAAAATCTTGATTGATTAACATAAATTCCTGAATACTATTTGACCTTGGACAAGTTATTTTACTTCTCTGCATTTCAGTTTTCTTATCTGTAAAGTGGGGGTTGAAATGCTTGCAAATTTGTTTTGAGCACAATACGGGATCGAATGTGCAAATCAGACTGCACATTTAGGAAATAGTACCTTCTATCAGTGAACATAGTAAATACACTAATGAATGTGTTTGCTACCATTGGAACCTTTCATGTGGCTGATTCACAGTAATTCTCTTTTGGATTCGATCAACTGAGAAATGCTGATGGCTTATCCAGTCCATCTTATAGTAAAGTCCCAGTCTGGTATGCCCACCCACCAGTTACCATTATGGATTAATGTTCTCCACATACCCTTTGCAGAAGGTATTCTTTCTCTAAGTACAGCCTGGAAGCTGTGATGACTCACTTGTGTAACACGGGCTTGCCCAACACTCACTGCCATGGGTCATACACATTCTCCAAGGCTTGCCTATCTTTGTGATTTTAGACAATATGTCCAAGAATAGTAGGAGGCTCATAGATGAACTTTTTTGAGCGTGAGAAGGACAACTGTAGGGGGACATCAGAAAGAATACACAGCCTGCCAAAAATCCACCTTGTGGTCACTGCCACTGCTAGGCACCTGTATCTCTTCATTATCACTTCATATCTTGGATTCCCATACTCCAGAGTAAAGCCCTTGAGGTTGGAATCCAAAACTCCACAGAGTCTATCTTTGTATGGTTAATTCTAACACAGAACCTCGAGCAAGGGCAGGACTTGGTAAGAATTAGTCAAATGCATTTTTAAAGTTGTTATTTTTTAATCTTTAAAATTTTTTCATAGAAAATATCAAACATACACAAAGTAGAATGGTTGTTTAGTTAACTTCCAAGTATTAATCACCTGACTTCAACATTATTATTTGCCACTCTTAGTTCAGCTCTTCTCCTTCGCTTTTTTTTTCTGTAATAGTTTAAAATAAACAATATACTGCATTTCAATTTTAAATACTTCAGTATGCATCAATAACAGATAAGCACTCATCAACAAGCATATCTACAATAGCAATATCATACTCAACAAGTTTAACAATAATTTCTTATATGTCAGCTACTATTCAGTCTATTCAATATTCTGAATTTGCGTTAAAATATCTTTTCAGAGTTGTTTTTCTCAGATAAAGATCCAAACAATTCTTACATTTTAACTATAAGAATGGTACATGATAATATAATTGTAATTGTTCTCTCCCTTTGTTCATGCCATTTATTTATGGGGAAAAGACTGAGTAAATTTGTCTTATAGAGTTTCCCATATTTTGATTCAGCTGATTATACTCTTTTGGCTCCTTAATAGCTTCCTCTATTCCTTTTACTCTCTGTAAATTGATAGTTAAGAGTTTAAAGCCTGATTTTCTTTGTTCAGTATTTGGGCTGATACTGTGTGCTTCCTATTGTATATATTTGGAGGCACCAGCTGTTTGACTTTTCAGATTAAAAACATTTTTTAAATTAGCTAGCTTATTTTCCTTGATATTTATTAACTGGAAATCTCCTATTTAAAAACCCTACTTGACAGCTCTGAAATATTGTCTGTTTACAAAAAAAACAGGATAAATGCTTGATTTTTTAAAATGATCAATTCAGAATAACAAACTGGTGCCCTAGCAATTGCCAAAGATGACTAATTACTTTTTTTGTATTTAATATAATTAAAAACTCATGAATTTTACATAGTTGTTATATTTTATTTTTTTTGTGGTCAGTTTTTAATGCTCAAATTGTCTTACCTGTGGCCAGTATAAGTTCTTTCAGATAAACTTTTTTAAGTTGATATATAATAATCGTACATATTTATAAGGTGTGATTTTTCAGTACATAATTACAATGTATAATGAGCAAATCATGGTAATTAGCATATCCATCATCTTAAATATTATTACTTGACAAACACTTAGTTTGATGTTATCTTTGCTTTCAGGCACAGTGAAAATGTTCCAGGTGCCTCTTACTTTATCTTCTATCCTACTCTTGGAAATAACCACTTTTCTATTTAGCTCTAATTTCTTTTTTTGTAGAAAATGCTATTTAAAGACCACAGTCTGAACCTTGATGGTAATTGCTAATAAACTGGCAATGAATGGCTATTTAGTATTCAGAACTAAGAAATACGTATTTGTTAGAAAGAAAAAAATAAATCCTGAGTTCCTACTGGTATACTCAATTTAAATTAAAAAAATTTTTTTTGCTTAATTATTTCAATTTTACATTTACATCTATTTTCTCATGCTGAAAATTTAGGTACAAAATGATATTAGTATTATATATTTATGTTTATATAAGTATAATTTTTAAATAAAAATAGTATTATAATACTAAGACTGCTGAAAGCAGATTCTTGTCTTTTGTGTTTATGATATATGCCACTTGGAATATAAGTCAAAATATCCAATATCAATAGAATAGAGACTCTACAAATGAACTCTAAAACATATGGCCAACTGATTTTTTTCATATTTTTTATTTCAGGCTCTTTTATGCATTCAATCACGTTATTTTGCTTACAAAGTGAATATTCCAACATGTGTACATTTCTCCCTAGTCCAATTGATAATAGTCTAAAATTATCTTCAACAGATAATGCCACATTTCTTTGTCCCATAAATGCTTTCCCTCTATTTTTCTTCTAAATGTCCTTCAT
This sequence comes from Tupaia belangeri chinensis, assembly GCF_000334495.1. Lineage (NCBI taxonomy): Eukaryota > Metazoa > Chordata > Mammalia > Scandentia > Tupaiidae > Tupaia > Tupaia belangeri. The sequence continues at coordinate 4,687,464 of NW_006159657.1, read as the reverse complement.
CCACACTATATCTGATATTCACAACCATTATCCTTTAGTCAATCAGTTTCAGTCATAGAGCGCAGACACTCGGTATATATTAAGTGTGTGTGGGGGCATACAATGTTTCTCCTTCATAGCCCGGCTTGTTTCACTCAGCAGTATATCTTCCATATTCATCCACTTTCTGTCAAAGCCTGGGTCTTGTTGTTTTTAATGGCTGAATAGTATTCCATAGAGTGTATGTGTCATACTTTTTCAATCCATTCATCTGTTCGTGGGCATTTGGGTTGGTTCTATGTCTTAGCAATTGTGAATAATGCCATAATAAACATTGATTTGCAAGCACTTTTCTGATTAAGAATTTTTCTGTCCTTTGAGTAGATACCAAGGAATGGGATTGCTGGATTATATGGTAGTTCTATTTGTAGAATTTTGAGAAATCTCCAAATTGTTCTCTACAGTGGCTGGATCAATTTACATTCCTACCAGCAGTGTAGGAGAGTTCCTCTTTCACCACACCCCCTCCAGCACTTATCATTTTTTTTTTTTTTAATCTTAGTCGTTCTGACTGGGATTATGTGGTATCTCTTTGTTGTTTTGATCTGCGTTTCCCTTACAATGAGGGATGTTGAGCATTTTTTCATATGCCTTTTGGCTATTCGAATGTCATCCTTAGTGAGAGGTTTTTTCAACTCATTCTCCCATCTTTTAATAGGGTTGATCACCTTTTTCTGGGACAGCTGCTTGAATTCCTTGTGTATTTTGGTTACCAGTCCCTTATCTGACGCATAGTATACAAAAATACATTCCCATTCTGAGGGCTGTTGATTCACACAATTACTGTGTCTTTTGCCATGCAGCAACTTCTTAGTCTGATGTAATCCCACTTGTCTATTTTGGGGATTATCGACTTTGCTTTGGGGGTCTTATTTAAGAAGTCTTTGCCTACTCCAATGTCTCCCAGAGTTTCCCCAGTGTTTTCCAGGAGCAGTTTTATAGTTTGAGGTCTTAGGTTTAGACCTTTGATCCACCTTGAGTTGATTTTGTCAAAGGTGAGAGGTAGGGATTCAGATTCATCTTTCTGCAGGTGGAAATCCAGTTTTCTTAGCACCATTTGTTGAAGAGGTTTTCCTTTTCCCACTGGATTAATTGGTACCCTTTGTCCAAAATCAGTTGACTGTATGTTTGGAAATTTATTTCTGGGGACTCTCTTCTGTTCCATTGGTCCACCTGTCTGTTTCTGTGCCAGTACCATGGTGTTTTGATTACCACAGCTTTGAGGTATATATTTTGGTCAGGGAGTGAGATGTCACCCACTCCATTCTTCTTGTGCGGGAATGCTTTGACAATACAGGGTCTTTTACAATTCCAGACAAATTTTATTATTATCTTTTCTAGATCTGTGAAGAATGTGTCTGGTACTTTGATTGGGATTGCATTAAATATGTAGATTAATTTGGGTAGAATTACCATTTTGATTATATTCTTCCAATCCAAGAACATGGGATGTCCTTCCACTTTTTTTGTCATTTTCAATATTTTTTTTAGCTCCTTGTAGTTTTCCTTGTGGAGGTCTTTAACTTATTTGGTTAGATTTATTCCTAAGTACCTTATACTTTTTTGTGGCTGTGGTAAATGGAATTACTTTTTTCAGTTCTAGAATGTCTTTATTTTTTCCTCTTTTCTGATTGCATTGGTGAAGACTTCCAGTACTGTATTAAGAAGGAGTGGAGAAAGTAGACATCCTTGTCTTGTACTCATTTTTAGTGGAAAAGCTTTCAACTTTTCTCCATTCAGGATGATGTTCACTATGAGTTTTTCATAGATAGCTTTATTGTGTTGAGAAATGACCCTTCTATGCCAATATTGCTGAGAGTCTTCATCATGAAGAGGTGTTGTATCTTATCAAATGCTTTTTTTTTTGCATCAATTGATATATTATGATTTTATCTTTTTTCCTGTTAATATGATATATTACATTTATGGTTTTGCATATGTTGTACCAACCTTGCATTCCTGGAATAAGGCGTACCTGATTATGATGTATAATCTTTTTTATAAGTTGTTGGATACGATTTTCTAGTATCTTGTTGAGAATCTTTGTGTCTATATTCTCATCAGAGATATTGTTCTATAGCTTTCCTTCCTTGTCCTGTCCTTATCTGTTTTAAGGATAAGGGTGATAGAGGCTTCGTAGAATGAATTAGGGAGAGATTTGCCCTTTTGGATCTTTAGAAATAACTTGAGCAGAATGGGGGTTAACTCTTCTTTGAAAGTTTTGTAGAATTCAGACATGAAGCCATCAGGGCCAGGGCTTTTCTTTGTTGGGAGGTTATTTGTTACTGATTCAATCTCTTGGCTTGTTATGGGCCTATTTAGACTTTCTATATCCTCCTGGCTCAATCTTGGTAGGTTATATGTGTCTAGGAATTTGTCTATCTCATCCAGATTGTCTTGTTTCTTGGCATATAGTTGTTTCAAAGAGTCTATGTTAATACCAATAAAATTTTAGTAAGTGAGGGAGAACAGAGGAATCTCTCATAAAGAACAATTCTGAATAATTCATGGAGATACTCCGTCTTCAAAAGGTGAGGGGAGGATTTACCCCATTGAGGTATGAGCTACCCATAGCAACTTCCTTCCAAAGAATACAGAAAGGAAGAAAAGGAGCAATTTCACAATGGAGAAACCTGGGAAACACTACTCAGCTGCATCATCCAGATTAATGTGAGTGTGAGTAATGCTGACAGCAAGTGCGTGCCCTTGGTGGGATGGCACTGCATCTTAGAGGTCTTCTTCCTACAAATTCATAATCTTAGTCTAATCATGAGAAAAACATAAGACAAATCCAGATTGAGGGGCAGTTTACGAAATAGGTGACCAGTACTCCTCAAACACTCAAATTGATCAAAACTAGCCTGAGACACTTCTATAACTAAGAGGAACCTAAGCAGACACGGTGACTAATCTAATGCAGTATCCTTGATGAGCTCCTGAACAAGAAAGAACTTTATGTTAAGTCGAAGGGACTTTGATTAAACAAGAGACTATAGTTCAGAGGTGACGCTTCTGGCTCGGGAAAATGGCCGCGGCCGTTTGGGACTCATGTGTGAATGCAGGCAAAAAGCTGAAAAAGTCTCTGAAAAAGAAGATGATGAAAATGGTAGCCCGGGCTGTAGCATCGGAGCTGGAAGAAGAGGTTAAAAACGATTCTGACAATGGAGGTTTTGCAGGAAGCTGTGAATTGGAGAAGGATTGCTTTTCTTCTGATGATGGAGCAATAGAAGCTGACAGTGAAGATGATGTTGAACCCTTTGACAAAGAAAATGAAAGTGCTGCAGAATCAAGTGGTGGGACTATTGTAGGCTGGGCAGATGCCATGGCCAAAATCCTTAACAAAAAAACTCCTAAAAGCAAACCTACCATTCTGGTCAAAAATAAAGAGCTGGAAAAGGAAAAAGAAAAGTTGAAGTGAGAAAGACTAGAGAAAAGTAAACAGCTTGATAAGAAGTGAGAGTGGGAAATGATGTGCAGAGTAAACTCGGATATTGTCAAAGACAAAGAAACAGAGAGAAATCTTCAGAGGATTTGCAAGGAGGGGTGTGGTGTAGTTATTTAAGCTGTTCTGAAACATCAAAAGAATGTTGATGAAAAGGTTAAAGAAGCTGGAGGCTCTATGAGAAAGAGTGCTAAGTTGTTATCAACTGTTTCCAAGAAAGATTTCATCAGTGTTCTGAGAGGAATGGATAGAAGTACAGATGAGAAAAATTCTACTGGAAAGAAATCCAAAGGCAAACAGATGGAAGTGAAATCAGAAGAGGGCCCAGGGTGGACGATTCTGCGTGATGGTTTTATGATGGGAGCATCTATGAAAGACTGGGACAAGGAAAGTGATGGGCCAGACGGCAGCAGACCAGGAGCTGCAAGTGACTCTTACACATAGAGCAATATAGGAAACAGTTTGCAATCATTTTGTTTTTCCTAAAAAAATACTTCATCATATAATAGTTGGGGACCTTTATAAAGGATACATTTTCAAGAAAAGAAAAAGACTTAACGTTTACCAATTTTGGTGTTTTCCCTTTTAATATAAACTTTTATACAAATTATATTTTCAATCCCTGTATACTTTTAAGCATTGTTTCCCCAAATATTTGTAAAAGGAATTATTTCTGCTTGTCTAGAGAGAGAGATATTTTGCCAGGATCATTACATGTTTACATATTGGTTGTGTTTCTTGGTGTATTGTTTCAGTATCATTAATGTTTCTAGAAATGCAGTTCCCAATTTATAATTAAAATGAACTATTTGAAGTTAATATTTATTTACCTTCCAATTTATAGATCTATATATCTGTAGTTTGGGGGAATGATTGGTGTTTGTTTTGGTAAGCTATTGACAAAGACTAGTAAAATTTTCAATTATGTTTCTGATTTTAGATGATGGTTTTAACTTTAGATAATCTGGCAGAGATGATTTAAGATTGTCAGGGTTGTTTTGTTTTTGCATCAGAGATCTACTAAAGTGGAAATTCTCATGTTTAACTTATACATTGAGTTATAATTTTTGAGAACCTTATTCAGAATGTTTTATTCTCTCTCTCTCTCTTGCCCCAAATAGTTGGTTTAGCTTAAATTGTCTTATGGATTAGACAACTAATGATAGAATTAGGGCATTAGTAATCTACATGTGAATATTGCATCTGATTTGAGACTTGATTCCATATTGTTGACCTAAAGAGTATTAAATTGGTAACTTTTAGTATCTAGTGATTAAACACAGAGAGAAAGTAAAACTTTTTACTTTTACTCCAATCTTTTTGTGAAATTGGGTCTCGTATCTAAAATTTTTCAGGGAGTTATTTAATAAATGTGATCTGTTCTTTTGGAAAAAAAGAGAGACTATAGTTCATTATAGTGTATCAATGTCAGTCCATTAATTGTGACCAGTGTACCATATTAATGGGAGGTATTAGTAATAGAAGTACCTGGGTGTGGGATATTCAGGGACTCTGTCCTAATTTCTTTTTCTGTAACTCTAAAACTATTCTAAAATGAAAGAGCTTACTTAAAAAGAAAATACCCAGCTATTTTCATGCCTCCTCTTCTTTTCAGTGTTCCAGACTAAAGGAAAAGAAGAAAATGATTTATTCTACCGGTTACAATACCATTCAGTATGCTACTCAAGTATAAATTGGATTATCTAACTGTTAAAACTAAGGTGTGACTTTCTAATAGGCTTAACATTTTCAGGTGGTATTTACATTTTAAAAGAGGCTCTTATTTACTTAAATCTCAAAATATAATACCCAGGAGATATTTCTGAGCAGAGCCTTTTTTGATGCTCTGTATCTGTGACTTCCATAAGCAATCCACACAAAGAAGAACAACACAAAAATAGATTCACAAACTTCCCTGCAGACTTTTGAAGTCTGCACAGACAAAGTTGATGGCTTTTGACCTAAATATTTAATTAAAACTTCAAAAGACCAAACAAATAGAGACACATAAATAAAAAGATCTTAGTCATTGATTCTAGACAGATCTGGGCTCCCATGCTGATGCTGGTCCTTATAACTCTGTGACTTAGGCCATGCTACTTAACTGCTCTGTCCTCCAAGCGCCTTATCTTAACCAGGAATAAAGATGGATTGTGGTGCCAAAGTGACATAATTCGTATAAACTATCGAGAATGGTACCTAATACATAGGAGGTCCGAAAAATGATGGCGATTTCTACAGTGTTATTATCATCTTCAATAGTTCCTCCATTTTAAAATTCAGTAACCTGGAGCAAACTCCTCAGCACCCTGCAGTTTCAGTTTGTGCATGTAAAATGGGGATACAAACTTCTGCTCTATATAGAGTTGTTGCGAAGATTAAATGAAGTGACACTTTCACTGGGTATACTCAGATCCATTTAGAGCTGTCTGTCTCTATCATCATCTGTTATCTGTCTACCTGTTAGCTGCCATCCTTCTCCCTATCTATTTTTTAAATCAATCCATCTACCTATACTATTTAAATGAACAGAATCCAAGTTCCCCTAAGCTTAGTTAACAAAACAGAGCTAGAAAACTTCCTGTCTAGGAATTTGTAATTGATATTAACCATGGGAAGGAAAGAATTTTTAAAACACTCAAAGGCCTTCTTCAATATTCATGTGTTCCAAACAATGCATACAAATGAAGGGATCTTTAACCTGCAGTAATTAAAGGAAAACTATTAGTTTTGAATAATACTGAAATTATGGGTTTATTACAGTCTCTGTGTCTTGAATTTAGAGTGTAAAATAAAGTCAAAGCCAGGGAGGCTGTTTCTACTCAAAGGTTGTCCATAGTAATTTTCCAAATTAAAAAAGTATTGATGTTTTCTTACTGGTGGCATTGAGGCCAGCTGGAAAATTATTAGTAATTCTAGATGCTTTGAAGCTTGAAGCCTTTATTCTTCAGTATAGCTACTTGTATTGTATCATCCGTACAAGCAGTTTGACAATATGTAGTCAGAGCTTTATGATCCCAGTGAGATAAGGAACATGGGGGTTAAATATCTCTGTTATTTTGGTCATTCTGCTCTCCTTTGACATCTTCCTAAAACCATGCAGAGACTCATTTTCTTCTGGTAAACAGGCAGACATAATTGTTAAATTGCGTTGTTGAGTTGAATTCTGATTTTTAGATTGAATGGGAATTTTGCCTAGAAAATGAAGGGAAGGGAAGGACCTAGAAGGGGGCCCAGGACTTAACCCTGAATAACTTCAATTTCCAAAGTCAAGAAGAGGAGGATGCACAAGTAGATAAATACAAAGGCATTGTCAGAGAGACAATAAGTGGGTCAAAGAAGCTGAGGGAGCTCAGCACTTCAAGCAGTCCTATGGCAGAAGTTGTTGAGAAACTGATTAAAATAAAGACCCAGAATGTGGACTCTGAGCTTTATAGAGTGAATAAGAAATGAAGAAGTGGAAACAACCCAAGCCTTTCTTTGTCTTAAAAAAAAAGCATGATTGGAATAAAAGCATATATAAACCCAATATCCAAACTGTTCACACCCTCCCACACATGCCTCCTCATACTTCATTTGAGGGACAACCTGGTATAAGAACTTGAGTTCATAGGGTCCCATTGCTCCCACCCTGCCCTGTCCAACCTTTCTATGGCACTGTGGTACAGTTCTGCCCAGAGCACTTCCTTTATAACTTTTTCTTTTCAGATGTTTAGTTGTCAGGTTCCTTCACTACCTTCTTCTAAGACACCATTTTGAGGTCAACACCGTTGACCTTTCTCTCTAGGAGAAACTGGCTCTCAAGACTCATTACATAGTGAAACAAGGTTTTGCTTTCCTTCCTTCAATTCCCCTTAAGTGACCATATGGTAAGAAAGGACCAAATCTCTTCCTGTGGTCTCAAGGCTCTACAAGGGCCCTGGCCTCTCTCCAAACCTCTCTCATCTCCTTCTTCTTCATTTCACTCTTCCAGCAATATTGGCTTCCCATGGCTTTTTTTTTTTTCCAGGTTCTTTGAACCTATTCTTCCTTTTACCTTAGACATTCTTCCCCAGTAGCCACATGGTTCATTCCCTAACCTCATTTGGAACTCTGTTCAAATGTCAGTTCTTCAAGAGCCACCTTCCCAAGATTTCCTGGCTAAAAGACTCCTGTATCTCTACTCCTTACTCTACATTACTGCATTTTTCATTAGTACTAACTGCTCCCTGATTATAGTCATTTTTGGGTATTTATTTTCTGCAGATTTATACACTGCTCTTCCCAGCACCTGACCATGAGCTTCACGTGTTAGTCACTTTTGTGAACAGGTTTTTTTTTGATGAAATGGGTATCCAAAAATAGTTGTTAAATGAGTAAAAGAACATGGATTATTTTTTGTGATTTTAAAATGACTTTTTTTTTCTTATTTTCTTTATTCATAGTTACAAATGAAAGAACCACAGAATCTAGGGGTCTTGAAGTTGAGAGAGATATCAAAGACCATTTGTATTATTAGGTGAATCTTTGGGGAAACATTTTCAGAATTAAACATGCTTAGAAGATGCTGCAAATTACTCTTTTGGGAATTAAAATGCACATTAGCTTCGAATAGTCAATAAATTGTATCATAAAGAAAATGATTTAATATGGCTTAGTTTAGCAATAACTTTTTTGATTATGACATTTTATTTCTTTGGAAATTCTCAGGACACTCTGTTTTTGTGGAATAGGTGGAAATACATAAATGTGAGGATCGGTGTAGTGCAGAAATTAAGAACATAGACTCTGGGGCCAAGACTGTAGAGATTATGCACAATACACTTACATATTAATATATATGTGTATATGTGCATTTATGTTTGTGTGTGTGTGTGTGTGTGTGTGTGTGTGTGTGTGTGTGTGTGTTGTCTTGGCTCCATGGCTTTCAACTGGGCAACTTCAGGCACTTAATCGTCTCTGACTCACTTTCTTCATGTGCAAAATTAGGATGCTACTGGAAGAACCTACCTCATCTGGTTGTAATGAGGATTAAATGGGTTAATCCATGTAAATACCTAAAAACTGCCTGACTCACAGTAAGCATACAGTAGCTGTTGACTATTTTCACATGCATCTTTTTTTTTAATAAAAATAAGCAATGGAATAGAATGTTGGTATTTAAGCTCTGTAGACTCTGGCAACTTTATAAAGCAATGAGGTTTTAACCTCAATGTCATAAATGAGGAATTCTGATTTCCTTTCTAGGGATTGTTCTTGGGCATTTGGAAATCCCTCTTGCTCATTTCATTGAACACTTAATGATCTTATGTGACCTCTGGAATGCTTAATTTCTCTCTGCTGTATTTTACAATAACTTTGTAAAAAGTTATACAGAATAATAACTGAGTCCTGGTTATGGAGATATGCAATTTTCTTTCACAAATACATTATTTTCTCTTTTTCTGCTTTTCTTTGACTTTGGACTCTCTTTTTCTTTATTTCTGACTCTTGTCTGTATCTTTATCTCTGCCTTTCTATCTTCCTTTGTTTTTCTTTTCTATCTCTCATACACAAAACAATATGTGGGGTATGTGTGTATGTATGTGGGTATACAGAAGTACTTTCCCAGACATGACTCAGCTTCTTCTCTGATCTTGTGTGGCCTATTCTCCCTTCATCATCAGAGGGTGGGATTTGGTAACACATACCTATCCACTGTCCTCCTGATAGGAGTCTCCTTTGAATTGGGCCAAGGGGAAGATGAGGTCCCTCTATATGCCTCCTTTGCTATAAAGCAGCACAGTAAACATGACCGTGTTTATTTGGAAAATGTTCCAAATATTTGGAAAGGTATTCCATTTGGGAGGATTTTTCCCCTTGAAATTCTGTTTAAAATTATCCATTTATGCTTCACTCTTTGTCTCTTTTTGCAGCTCAGCCCTACCCAAGGTTAGTCACCTTTCTTCTCTGGTTTTCAATTATCTTTGGTGCTTTTATTTCCATCTACGACTTTAGTAGCTAGCTAGCAATTTAAATCAGGGTGTTAAGCCTCTGTGATTTTCAAGAAAATAGCACCTTTGATAATAAGCACTGGTTGACAGACCCTATCTCTGTCTGCATTGTTTAATGATGGGAAGAATGAAATATAAACAGCAAACCAAATCCTAGTGTCTTCTTTCAGGTAATTCTTCTAGTAATTCCACCAAGAGCAGAAAACCTGTGGTCTTCATTTGAGGGGAGGACATTTGATGCCAGCATTTTTATTAAAGTTGTCCAGAGAAGATTGGAAGCTGATTTTCAAGACATTAAACCAATATCTACAAGAACCTGTCATTGGCAGGGCTTATATTTGTGGGCTGAAAAAAAAAATTAGCCCAAGAACCTTTTGATCTATACAATCTATCTTTGGAAAATGGTTTCCACATGTGTGACGTATTTGGACTGCCTTGTTAAAACACAATTTTTATTTGACAGTTTTAATATTTTGAACACTCCATGTTGACATTTTTATCAGATGGGTTGCTTTTGTTGACAGTGGGAGTTTGCAAACTAATGAGGAAAATAAGAAAGGAAATTATCTTGAAACTGCTGAGTATTTGCAACCAGAAGGTAAATGAAGGAGGAACCAAAGTCTAGAAATAATTACCATCACTGCCACAGTCTTCCATTAGTGCTGGCAAAAGATCCAGGGTCTGACAGTTAAATTAAAGCTTGCAACCCAATGAAAAATCAGCAGCAGAAAGCTTGAGTTCTGGTAACATTACACTGTATGCCATTTACTACAGAACTTGACAACTTACTCCATTCATGAGGTTCGTTGGGAGGGGTAGAAAACAAATTCATCTATTGCAGGCAGATTTTACAATAAGGCCCAATCCATTTGCCATCAAATTGAGAGCTTACTCAATGGAATGCTTTTGTTGTGAGATCTTGGGTGATGGACTGGAAGTCAGACTTGAATGTAAAGTTCAGTCCCAGCATTTCTTGGCTGTGTGTCCTGAAACTAGTGACTTAGCCTTCCTGAGCTTTAGTTTTCTCACCTTCAAAATGCATATAATATGATGGAATATCCAGCTAGGGTTATGGAGGAATAAAGGTAATGCATATAAAGTGCAAAGCATGATGTCTGGCCCATCATATACAATGACATTAGTGGTCCTTGTTCTTCAAGCAAAGGGCAAGATTAATTACAATGGACACACTTAGAAGCTTCTTGGAAAATGTGGAAGTTGAGCTTTGTCTTGAACTAAGAGTCAGTGATTAACATGTGCATATGGGTTGGGAGAAGAATGGAAAACCAGAAAAGAGAATGCTTGAACAAAGACCTGGAAATGGGAGAGTCTATGGTTTATTCGATGAGTGGGAAATGGGCAGAGAACAAAGAATGACCTTGACGTATTATAGTTTGAGGATCACTTTTTTGGCATGGGAGTGCCTTTCTTGGGTATCCAGATGAGTTGTTTAAAATTCAGTTCTCTAGTCCAGTTCTTAAGCATCCATACCACAGGGAGGACCCAAGGAAGCTCTGCCATTTCGGTGGTTCACCATTTCTCCCAAGACCCTCTTGCATACCAGTCCTTTCCTCTTCACTCTGGTCACACTTGCTAATCTGTCCTATAAAAAAGAGTGCCTTCTGGTTGGTCACTCACTTGGGAAATAGGAACAATGTTGCAATTGAAATATAATGCTACTACGTTTAAAGAAATTAATTTGGTGGTGTCTGTTAAAATTAAATGTATCAATACTCGTTTACCCACAAATCCAAGTTGGAAGAATATACTCTGTAAAAGTACTAGTACCTAAAGATAAATATGCTAGCATGTTTATTGCAGTATTGTGGAGAATGGCAACAAAGTTAGATGCAAACCAGTGTTGCCCACTGATTGAGATGGCTGAATTAATGGAGAGGTTTGCTCATGCTATGGAATATTATACAGCTTTTATAGGAACACATTTATCTTACAGTCTCAGCAAGTTCCATTATTATGTGCTAACCCAAGTAAATTGTATGTTATAATGAGACTAGTGTGATCCAATTATTTTAAAAGTAGGAAAAAATCTTTACCTATATGACTACATACGCTTTCACATGGTTGTACAGAGAAACTACAGAAGCTCACACACTAAACTTGTTTCTTTGGCAGAAGGAGAAACTGCTGGCTTTTTTTTTTTTTAACTCCCGTTTTTGACTTATTGCCACAAGCATGCATTTTGTAGCTTGAAAGAGAAATTCAATAAAACATAAAAAAGAGTACTTACCTGCTGAATGGGGGTATAATAAAGAAAAGGTGGAGTGAAATTGAAGGAAAATTGTCAGTGCCTTAAGCATAGCAAAGGAGAATGACAGCGGCTTTTGTTCATTTATGTGCTAGATTGGCTTAAAATCTGCTTGAGGAAGAATTTTTCTCCTTCTTGGTGCAATACAAGGGCTTCTACAAAGTCACTTTATGTGTCTTAGAGGGAAACTTCCTTGTATGAGATGATCTCTGCTCATCTGTCCAGCCTCATCTTCTACCTGATCCTTACTCACTGATAATACTGGATTGCTTGCCTAGCCACCCACAATTTATCACACACACACACACACACACACACACACACACACTATTCCTGTATATGCTATGTGTTGTTTCCAACCTCAATGCTGTTCTTCAACTCAGAATGCTCTTTTCACGTCACGTCACGGGACTAATTCTCATTCTCTAGGATTCAACTTGGGAATACTCTGTCACCTAAAACTTGACTTACCTGCACCCCCGTGGCACCCGGAGGGAGCCTGTAGCTCAGCATTTTCCATGTGGCCTTGAAATAATTTACAGATGTACTATCTGCCTCGCACAAGGAATTTTATATCTATCTCTTGCTTAAATCATGTTATTCTTTCTGTTCCTCAAAAGCAAGGCCTGTCATATAATTCCCAAAGGTATCGTGAATTAGGTAAAATGTTATTTAGTTTATATTTCAGATGAAAAAAATAGAGACTCAGAACAGTTAAGTGAGTTGCTCAAGAGCACACACTGAGGTATAGATAGAATCAAACTTTAAATGAATATTTTCAGAATCCTACCTTGGGACTTGTCTATTCTGTCCATATTGTTAGTGGCAGAGATGCACAGACTCCAGTGAAATTTACTACTGACTATATTGCTATTATCTAGGTGCTTCATATTCTAGTACAGGTTGCCTCAGAAACCCCCACTTGTAGGGACCAGCAGTTGGCATAATGGCTATGTCTCTGGACTCCCATGTAGTCAATCATGGTTCAAGTCCCAAGCCCAGTGGTTTAAACTCATTCCAGGTGTTTGTGCATGCATGCCCAAGATCCCAAGAAGAGAGGAGAGGAGAAGGAATTGTGGCATGGCCATCCCCATGGGGGGTGATTTCTTACTTTCTGCCTCTCTGTCTCTCTATCTTTCTGGTGAGCGCAAGTGCCCTATACCAAAACCTCTCCAAAAAGAAAAAAAAAAAAGAAACTCATAATATTTCTCAGGGGAAAGCATTGTTCTAAGATTCCTAAATTTTATATGATATGTGTGTGTGTGTGTGTGTGTGTGTGTGTGTGTGTATCCATATACACTTCCATGTAAAGAAAAGATTGTCTCAAGACATTAGCAAGAAGTGAGAACTTCTCATTTTTGTCCTTTGATGTCCTCCATATGACTTTTATCATTAAGAGTATTGCCTCATGGTTACAGGGTGGTTGCTGAGGTGGTTGCTCAAGGCCTCACATCTTTACAGCAAAATACCCAGCCAAATGTGGAGACTATCTCTGTCTGTATCCTTTTTAAAGATAGCAGGAAAAGAACAAATGGCCCGAGCTCTCCTCCCTGAGTCAGTACAGTAAGGGATTAAAAGTGCCCGAAGTTTTTACCTTTGCTCCCCAGCTTCTGGGAGGTCATTTCTAAACCTTTGAAATGTCCTGTTTATTTAGAGTGTCTTTGTTTTTATGGGGGCCTCGAGAAATACCAGGTAGTCTATACCTACAATATGACTTTTGGTAGAGGACTCGGACCATGTAGTATTAGCTCAAACTTTGGAAGGGTTAGAGTCTCAGGTCAACCCTGTGTACAGTCAACCATGTAAATGTGATTGAGTCTCAATAGAAATTTGGAATATCAATGTTTAGATGAGCATCTCTGATTGGAACTATCTCATGCATATCATCACATACCATTGCTGGGAGAAGTATCTTTAGGCTTCCACCAGAAGAGGACAACTACAACTGTCATGCTTGGTGTTTCCTGAACCTTGCCCTATCTGTCTCTTTCCTGGGCTGACTTTAAAGTGTCCTTTTATTAGTCTAAGCCCCATATTTATGAGTACAGCTTGAACATCCCTAATCCAAAAGTCCAAAATCCAAAATGGTCCCAAATCCAAAATGGTCCCAAATCCAAAAGTTTTGAGCTCTGACTTAACTGCACAAGTGGAAAATTCCTGACCTCATTTGGTGGGTCACAGTCAAAATGCTGAAATTCAAAAATAGCATATTAATTTACTTTTAGACTATATGTATAAAGTGTATATGGGATGTAAAATGAATTTTGTGCTTAAAATTGGGTCCTATCCCCACAAGCTGTCTCATTTTATGCATATAAATATTACAAACCCCCCAGAAGTCTGAAATATGAAACACTTCTGTTCCCAAAGCATTTTGGATAAGAGACACTCAACCTGTATAACAACGTTGCCTAATTCTATGAGTCCTTGTAGTGAATTATTGAACCCGAGGGTGGTCTTGGAGACCCTTAGACTTTCAGTTGTCAGAAGTGAAGATGATCTTGTAGACTCCTAAACGCTGCAGGGTCCTTCTCCTCCCTTCTTACTAGCCTGAGGTGCATTATGTGATCACTCCTCAGCCAATCACAGGCAAGTGGATCTTGGGTGGATGGCTTAAACTAAGACAGATTAAGCTTCTGGTTTAATGAGGAAGGCCAGCCCTTCCTGGAACACCTGACCCTTGATTTTGATACTTTTGTTAGGAAGAAAGACAGGTGTCAGTCTGAGCTGTTGGGGAGGCAACTACCACAAATTATTGTAGCTATTGTTCTCCTTAGTAGAGGTAAATACAACATGAAGGGGTTTCTTTCTTTCCTTTGTGAGAGCGAGCAAGAGAGAGAGAGACAGAGAAGGAAGGGGAGAGAATGAGATAAGTATTTTTGACAGGGTCTTACATGCTCTAATCCTCCCTCCTTATTCTCCTAATTAGATAGTATTACAGTCATGTACAACCACACCCAGTATGTTCAGATTGGCTCAGAAACTGACTATGGGCCTCCCAACTGATACTGCCTGCCCTTTTCACTTCTCTTTAAACTCATCTCAGCTTCCCATGGGCCGTGGGACAGGTCTGTTTTCATTCCAGTGAGCAGAACTGATTACTTATCAATTCTCTTATTTATCTGGGGTCTAGAAGGCTTTGAAAAAGGAGTCTGATCTTACCTTCTCCTATGGTTGGTATTGTTGTCAAATGAGGTAAAAAATAACAGTGTAGAAACAAGGTGGTTCTTCCATAGGGAGAGGAGAGCTAGCTCTTTCCATCTACCTCTCATCATGTTAGACCTTGAGTCTCAAGCAACTTCCTTTGGCTTACACATTGTTTCTAAAGGTATAAGTGCTCAATAAAAATAATAAATTCTTACAACAATCATGTTAAGGTAGTAAGTGCTATTATATACTAGGTCTTATATAAAGGATCTCATTTAATTTTTAAAACAGTCATGTAAGGAAAGTTAATTAATAATTCTTTGCACATCGATGAGGAAACTGAGGCTCAGGGAGTCACCCACAGTCACAAAGTCAGTAAGTACTGTCGTCAGACCTGGAAACTTCTCATGTGGGGTCTGGAGCCATTGAGCAGTACTGCCATGTGAGGTTGTGCGAGAGGGGGAGGAGCTTTATCTTAGGTGCAATGGGAAGCCACTGAAGAATTTTGAGCACAGGCAAACTTGGTTACTCTGAAAAGCCACTGGGGCAAGATTAGAGGATTCCAAACTATGCCCAAGTAGGCTTGTTCAGACCACTACAAGAATTTCTTTAAGAATCACCTAGGACGCACTCTTGTCTCAACCAAAAAAGCATCCCTTTGATCTATTTTAAATCTTGATTCCATTCAATGTTTCATTTGATAGAATGAAACATTTCACCATTTTTAGAAAAGAAAATGAGAACACCATTAATATAGATCAGGGTTGGAAAATTACAGTTTGTAACTGAATCTGGCAGCTGCCTGTTTGTGAAAGTTGGGCTTTACTGGAACACAGCCATGCCCATGCATTTACTCATTGTCTACGGTCGCTTTTGCTGTAAACAGCAACGTCTAAAAATATTTGCTTTCTGGTTCTTTCCAGAAAAAGTCTGCGCATCTCCGATCTAGATGGAGGATTCTCAGTGCCGACATTTTGCCATTTTGGATGGACAATTCCTTATTGTTGGAGTCTGACCTGTCCATGGTAGGCTGTTGAGCCGAACCCTAGCTTCTGCCCACTTAAGGCCAGTAGCATATTTCCCACTGTTGTGTCAGCTAGCTTCCCCAGTAGAGAACCACTCACCTAGGTATTTGTATTCTTTCTAGACCTGATAGTCTAGACTTTTATATTCATCTTTTTAAAACATTTTTTTTCCATAGGGCACATGGACTTGCCAGAGAGACAGAGACAGACAACGAGAGGGAAAGTGAGAAATCACTCCCAGAGGGGAAGGCCACATCACAATCCTTTCTCCTCCATTCTCCTCCTAGGATCTGGGCACACACATACGCATGCCGGTTTGAGTTTCAAACCCACGGGGCCAGGGCTTGAACCATGGTTAGCCATGTGGCAACCACCAAGTCACCAGCTGGCCCCTTTATATTTGTTTTAATGAAAGTGATCAATAGGTTTGAGAACCATTTTTCTAGTATTTATATACCAGATTTTATTGCGGCATCTGTTATGTGCCATTGTGATATGAGCTTTTCTCTGGATACATCTTTTAGGCTTTTCAAACAACTCCAAACTTATTTCACTAAAGTATTTTAAGATACTTCTCCCAAGCCATTCTGCGGCATAGTGCTTAAGGTAACTGGGTCCCATGTGGCTGACTGTGCAATTTGATCTGGGACCCAGTGACTTGAGAAACACATCAGGCACATATGTATGCATGCCCAAAATCCTGAGAGGAGGGAGAAATGGAGAAGGGATTGTAGTGTAACCATGCCCCATAGAGATGCTTTCTCACTTTTCCTCTCTCTGTCTCTCTCTGTTAAGTGCATGTGCCCTCTGGCAAAATTTTTAAAATATAAAATAAAGTAAAATCAACCCCTTTCTCTCATATCTAGAGAAGTTTATGCTCACTACTGAACATGGTTTTGGCCTCATTTCAGGCAGTAAATAATGACCTGCGGTATGAGAAAGAGGTGAGAGGTTGTTGTGTTGAAGCTGAAGTTCCAGCTTAGATACTTTCAACAGAGAAGCATTAACTGGACGAGCCAATAAAATTTCTCTGAATTTCAGTTCTCTCATTTCTGAAGTGGAAGCAACAGTAATGTAGTGAGTGGTCATAAGAATCAAATAAGATGATAACATACAATTCATGAAAATATAAAGCAGTAGGTGGATACTGTTTTGTTATTTATTTCCAAAATGTTCAGTAACATTTGAGCAATATCACCCAGCTGCAAATTTGAATTTATATACAGAGTAGGAGAGATACTTCTTTGAAGCACTAAAGTTTTTAGAAAGTTTAGAAACAAGTGACAAAATTGTCTCAAGTCTCTTTTGCTGGTAAAGAAATATCATCATGTGACTAGTACATACAGGATATGGAGTAAAATAAAGTAAAAAATATGCCACATATTATTATTTAGTGATTATGAACTCCTAAGAGTTAGACTATCACTGTAGGGTTAGACAAGAAAATAATGCTTGATTATAGTATTTCCAAGACCGTAGTGTTCATATAGTAATTAAGAAAAAAAAAACCGATGAAGTTGAGACTATGATACCTTTCATTTTCATAATTTCTCCTGCTTTTGAAAATAGAAAGAACTTAGAGATCCTCTCTACCTGTATGTACCATTATCAAGTACTGAAATCTCTGTCCCCCAAATCTATTTCATTGTACTAGTAGCTATAGAGCTGTCTATGGTTTAGACATTTCCTTACGGCCAAAAGATTACACAATGGTGTAATCAAGGAGGCATGTAAGCCAATTATCTATGGTTGGGTTTTGATTCAGACTCAGCTCTTTAATAGAAGTTTATACAATTAGGCTTTGTGACACATGGAAATGTTAAGGATGTTATATGGGAAGCTATCCAGGGAAATTGTGAAAGTCTGCATTCAATTGCCAAAACTATTGAAAACCTTTCCAACCTGTGTGGGGATCCTGGGCTGGAAGTCAAAACATCTAGGTTGCATTTTGCTTCCATCATTCACCTGCCCTGTGCCCTTGGGAGAGTTACCCACCCTGGGCTTCAGTTTTCCCAGCTGTCAAATGAGCACAGAGCATTTGCCATGAGGATCCTGCTCCTCCTCACCATGCAGTCCTTCCTGTCCTCTGAGCTGCAGCCCCAGGTGAGTGAAGGCCAATTCAGCACATTTGGGTTCAAACATGTTCTCCTTTGCCCCTTCCATTCTAATCCATTGCCTCCTGTTGCTTTTGAATTTCATGATATTACCATTATGACAGGATAGTTTTCCAAGAAAGGTAGAGTCATGACTGTCACATGGACATGTGTGTGGGGTTGATTAGTGTCCCCCACAAAATTCCTGTCCACCTGGAGCCTGTGAACGCAACCTTTTTTGAAAGGTCATTGCAAATGTAGGTCATACTGGATTAGGGTGAGCCCTAAATGCAATACCTTGTGTCTTTATAAGAAGAAGGAGATTTGGAGATAGACACACAGAAAAAATGTTATGTGAAGATGGAGGTAGTTTAGAGTGATGTGGCTATAAGTCAAAAATTGCTGGCAACCAAAAGAACTTAGGAAGAGGCAAGGAAGGTTTCTTCTGAAAGCCTTTAGAAAGACCCCAGCCTGGGTCCCCACATATCCCTGACTTCCTACCTTAGGGCTTCTCTGACACAATGGTAGGAGCAGGAGTGGCCTGCAGGAACTGATCACACTCTCCTGAGTCCCGTGTGTGTGTTCACGTGTGTGTGGAGTTGTCCATGGATGCTGCAACAAATCACTGTAGATTCATGCTTAAAACAACACAGATTTGTTATCTTACAATTCTGGAGGGCAGGAGTCCTAAAAGTGAGATGTTAGCAGGACTACATTCCTTTTGGAGGCTCAGTTTTCCTTCACCAGTCCTTTCAGGTAGGCGTTTTCCTCTTTTGGGGTTTGCTAAAGCATTCCCACAAATAAATGAATAAATAAATAAAATCACAATTCTATCCACCAGTGTCTTAACCAAGAGGCAATTTGTTTCCCATCTAAGAAAATGATCACAGAATACCATGTGTGCCTAACGCTGTTTGTGTAATCTCTGCCTACAATCAGCTCCCTCTCAGGATTTCTTTC
>NW_006159657.1:4648469-4668489 GCF_000334495.1 Tupaia belangeri chinensis | reverse complement strand
GCTGAAGTTGTCCTAATGGTTGTATGCCAGACAATGATCTCAGAAACCTGTGTTCTATTGGAGGTGTGTTGTAGACACCTTGGCATTTTTTCTTACCCTCACGGTTTCTGGAGAAAGTTAACATATATATATTTTTTTGTTCGAAATGGCCTTTGGCCTTCTGGTCAGCTTAAGTGTATGATACAATTAATTCTTCCAGTGATGGCCAGAAGGGAGTGGGTGGTGAGGACAGGCAGGGCCACACTTCTCCAAGCTGGGAAAGGTGGGGGGTGGCATCTCCAATTGTAGCATTCACTGGTGTCCCATGTTGGCACGGGAGCAGGGGGATGAAGATTATAACCAAGGAATGAGTTCAGGCCAGAACTTGCTATTGTCCTGTCATGGGCTGAGACAGGATATCTTTTGACTGAGAACCAGGCAAACCAGAACAAAGCAAGATAAAGGCAGGTTTACTAGCAGAAGGATGATTGTAGATGCATCGTCCTGGAAATTAGTTTAGCAAGTGCTAAAGGATTGTGTCTTTGTGCATATCAGACAAGCATTTGAAAGGGGCAATTTTTGAAAAGAAAATTAGATCTTGACAACCATAAGCTACTTTATAGCCTTAGGTAGTTTTCCATTTGTCCCAGTTACTCTCCTTTTTTGTTTGCTTGTTTTGTTTTTAGCTCTGTGTGAACTCATCTAGAGAGAGACAGAGATAAAGACAGTGTGAGGGAAAGGGAGAAATCACCTCTGCTCTCCCAGGAGGGATGGACATAACAATCCCCTCTCCTCCACTCCCCTCCAGGGATTTTGGGCATACACATAACACATACGTGCACGAGCACACACACACAGTGTGATTTTCAAGATGCCGGTTCTGGGACTTGAACAACTAGCTACTCTTAATGGCTAATCTTTTTTTATCTCACATATTCTTAAAAAAAAAAAAAGGCTTATTTCCTCTGATCGGTCTACTTTCACACTAGGAAAATTTACTTTTCATGTCATCCCCTTGATCAGAAACATTAAATAGCTCCTCATTTCTTACATCTCCAATTGAGTAGGGCCAATCTTCTTAAATAGGTCCAAGGCTACATTCCTTCTCTCATCTCCCACTTTTTCCCTGAGAGTTTTGGTGATTGAAGAGGGCTTTTCTTTTCCTGTCTTCATGACGCTAGTTAAACCCTTATTTTAGCTTAGAACTTTGTCATCATTCGTCTACAAATTCTTATCTGTTCTATAAAGGGCATTTCAAGTGCTTACAATTTCTAAAAGTCTAGAATTTTTCTCAGCTAGATGAAACCTTTTTTTTTCTTTAAACTTTTCTTCTTAAATATGGTTTTTAAGAAATGTTTGGAGGCCAGCAGGGGGCTTGTAGTGATTAAGGCACTGGACTCCCACTTGGTATAATGCGATTTGAGTCCTAGACCCAATGGCTTGAACTCATGCCAGGTGCATGTGTGTGCTTGCATGCCCAAAATCTCAAGAGGAGAATAGAGGAGAAAGGATTGGAGCATGGCCATCCCCCTGCAGGTGATTTCTCACTTTCTGTCTCTCTGGTGAGTGCACATGCCAGATAGCAAAAACTTTTCTCTCTCAAAAAAACAAAACAAACCAACAAACAAAAAAGAAAGAACACAAATGTTTGGCTTATTACTGATTCAATTTTTTAAGAAAAAAATATTGGTTCACTTATCATAATCCCCTTAAAAGATGGACTTACTATAAATAATTATTTTTTATTACCAAAATAATCAATCCACTGTCCATTTAGAGTGATTCAATTAGCTAAGATATTATCTCTTTAAAAAAATTTTAACTGGAGTGTGTGAGGGGAGACTACTCAGTGTGGAGGCCCCTTTGTCCTTAGGGGACTTGCCACCACGAGCAGCACTTTAGCAAAGATTGCAGAGATCGAAGCTGAGATGGTTCGGACTCAAAAGAACAAGGCCACAGCATACCATCTAGGGCTTCTTAAGGCACGCCTTGCTAAACTTCATCGAGAACTCATAACTCCTAAAGACGGTGGTGGTGGAGGACCAGGAGAAAGTTTTTATGTGGCAAAGACAGGTGATGCTCGAATTGGATTTGTAGGTTTTCCTTCTTTGGGAAAATTTACACTGCTTAGTAACCTGGTGGGGGTGTATTCCGAGGAGGCAGCCTATGAGTTCAATAGTCTGACCACTGTGCCTGGTGTCATCAGATACGAAGGTGCCAAGATCCAACTCCTGGATCTCCCGAGTATATCGAAGGTGCCAAGGATGGAAGAGGTAGAGGCCATCAAATCATTGCAGTGGCTCAAAGTTGTAACTTGATCCTGATTGTCCTGGATATCCTGAAACCCTTGGGACATAAGAAGATAACTGAAAATGAGCATGAAGAGTTTGGCATTCACTTGAACAGCAACCCCCCAAACATTGGCTTTAAGAAGGACAAAGGAAGCATTCATCTGACCACCACTTGCCCTCAAAGTGAACTGGATGCTGAAACATAATGCTGATGTGACTCTGCGTAGGGATGCCACTGCTGATGACCTCATTGACGTGGTAGAAGGAAACAGAGTTTATATCCCTTGTATCTATGTGTTAAATAAAATTGACCAGATCTCCATTGAGGAATTGCATATCATCTTAAGGTGCCTCACTGTGTAACCATCTCTGTCCATCACCGTAGGAATTTTGTTGGAAAAGATCTGGGACAACCTGAAACTAGTGAGGATTTACACTAAACCCAAAGGCCAGTTACCAGATCACACATCCCCAATGGCGCTGCCTTAGTCCAGGACTACAGTGGAGGACTTTTGCCTGAAGATTCACAAAAATCTTATCAAAGAATTTAAGTACAAAACACAATCCTCAGAAAGTAGGTAAAGACCATACGTTGGAGGATGAGGATGTCATTCAGATTGTGAAGAAGTGAAACTTTCCCCTTCCCCATCAGTGTGGCTCTCCACAGCAGCTTTCCTCATGACCAAACTTTGGTTTTGGCAGTCACTGGATCAGCATTCAGGGGAGGGAGATGGCAGCACCCACACTGGAACTTGTCTTGGTGTCACCTTGTATGTTGAACTGTATAAAAGACCTGGTAGGATGTCAAAAAAAAAAAAGAAAAAAAGAGAAAAAAAAAAGAAAAGAATTATTTCTAAACTTTTTTCAAAGAATTTATTAAAACTATGGGCTTTTGCTCCCTAAAGGGTTAACAAGAGAAAAAAAAATCCCAGAAAATTTTGTATCTTGTCTTGGCATATTCTTGGACCTGTGAAGCCCATTATGAACTATTCCTCTCTTTTGCCCAAGATAAAGTAAGAACTTGTGCTTCAATAGGTTAATTCTGTTACATCTTGTGTTATCTAAAGTGAAGGGAATTATAGTGCATGTTGTGAAAATTCACATTAAACTTGATTCAATAACTATTTTAAATGAGTCTGCTATCAGAAAGAAAAGGTATTATATGTGGACCTTGAAAAGGTCAGGATATGTCAATATTATTTTGCTCAGATGTAAGTGAAATATACATTTTGGCTCTGTACTGACCAGAAATATTTAAATCTAAGTCACCTAGGGCTTGAAACTGCCTTTAAGATGATTTTCTTTCTTCTTCTTTTTTTTTTTTTCCAAGACACACAGGGAGAGAGAGAGAAACTCTTGAAAAAGTCTTGTTATACCATGATCCTCCTGCCAGCACTCCAGCCAGCCAGGATTACAGTCATGTAGGGTGCGCCTAGCCTGTTTAGGTCTATCCAGGATATGAACCATGTGGCTCCAGTGTCATGCAGCAGAATCCTACCACTTGTGTCACCATGGCTGAGCCAACTTGCCCCTTTATGGCATAAAAATAACTTCCCAGGGTAGTAGTGAACCATTTAGCACATCAGATTCAGTGCACTGATAACATAATAATAACCATCTGGTCTCCACTGGGCTATTTCTTATTAAAAAAGACCAAGGCTGTAGCTACTCAATATCAAATCAACTGTTTAGGGGTTTCTTTGTAGTTGTTCTATAAAGCTGTTAAAACAGCTGTGGGCCAAGTAATTAATTAATTGACAAAATTAATTGATCTAATTTGGTCATTACTAGAGAAAACAATTCTCATGCAAGCAGTAGGGTTTAGAATAATAGCTGTTCTCAGGACTCTGGTGTGTAACAGTGAGGTTGTTCTCTCCCTTGACTTTATAGTAAGAAAATAAGTGCAAAAGGCAACTTAACAAATGTGAGAAAATATCTGTAAACCATATATCTGATAATTGGCTCATTTCTGAAATACATAAGGGGCTTTTATGACTCAACAATAAAAACAAACAACCCCCCAAAACAATAAAAATAAAACCCCCAAACTAATGTAACTCTATTAAAGATGGGTTAAAGACCTGAACAGACATTTCTTCAAAGAAGACATACAAATAGACAACAGGTATATGAAAAGGTACTCAAAGCCATTAATCATCAGGGAAATGAAAACTAAAATGACTGTGAGCTATCACTTCAAACCTATTAAGATGACTACTATAAAAAACAAAAAAGGAAAACAAGTGTTGGTGAGAATGCGGAGTAATTGGAATCCTTGTACACTGTTAGTGAGAATGCAAAATAGTGCAGTCACTTTGGGAAACTGCATAGAGGTTCCTAAAAATATTAAAAATAGAACTACCTTGTGGCAACATGCTTTTTTCACTCAACAATTTGACTTGGAGATTTTCCCGTATTTTTACATATAGATTGACTTCATTCTTTGTAACTGGTGCATATTTCTACCTAGTGACATAGTATAAATTTTCTAAAGCTTACTAGGACATTTTCCTAATAAGGATATTAATACATATGGATATTTTAATTATTAAAAGCAATGTAACTTATTTTTGCATCTTCTAAAACTTCCTTTGGGACACACTCCTTTATAAAGTTTCAGGTGCCTCCAAACAGCATTGGCGGAAGGTACTTCTCATCGGGTCCTATCTTTTCTGTTCTTTCTCACTGCTTCCCAAGACATATCTGCCATACCACACACCCAACACCATTCTCCATCCCCTAAATACTCCTTCTGCTTTGGCTCATTCTGCATGAACCTCAATCTTTTTATCATGTCCTATCCTCACCATCATCACACTACATCACATAAATAACACTACATACAGTCATTTTCTAAGCATGTTGCATGTATTCCCTCTTTCCCAGCTCTCTCTGATTGTCTCCATTTCACAAATGAAGGAACAAAGACCCAGAGAGGTTAAACTTGCTAGTCAGGATTCATGTCCAGGCAGTCTGACTACATAGTCAATTCTCTTTATCACTCATCTGTACATTCTCTCTTCTAAAAACCATGTCATTGCCTCTTTCAAGCTTTCCTTGATCACCACTGCAAGTCTCTACACTTACTCTCTTTCTCAACAAACATTTCTGAACTCCTTACTGTGTGCCAGTCTCTATATTAGTTTTTTGAGGATCGTGTCTGTGAAAAAAAAAAATGGTAGTCTGTGTCCTCAACTTGGGCTAGCAAATACGACCTTAAGATGCATTGCTAGGGGACCAGCAGTTAGAGTAATGGCTATGTCGCTGGATTCCTACGTAGTTGACCACAGTTCGTGTCCCGGATCCAGTGGCTTAAAACTCACGCTGGGCGCATGTGCGTGCGTGCCCAAGATCCCGAGAGGAGAACGGAGGAGAAGGGATTGCGACGTGACCATCCCCCCTGGGGGGTGATTTCTCGCTTTCTATCTCTCTGTCTCTCTCTGTCTGGTGAGCGCACACACCCTATAGCAAGAAACCTCTAAAAAGAAAAAAAAATGCATTGCTAGGCATATCCTCAGAGGTACATGAGCATGCTATTTATTTATGCATGTATTTTACATCCTTACATAAACTATATACTCCTTCAGGGGATTTTTTTTTTCTTTCAGTTAATCTCTCTTAACACTTAGTTCATAACAGCTGCTTAATTAACACTTAATAATGATGATACTTAATAGACATTGACCCATATAGATCATTTAAGTCTTAACCACAGAATCACTTGAGATCTGGTACTAGGTAAAGCTAGAGACTTGGTAATCAGTCTAGCTCCCACCTCTGTGTTCAGAGAAGCACTTGGTACACTGTAAAAACTCACGTTTTGAAGACTCTGATGTCCACTATCTAAAGATCATTTAAAGGACCTTACTGAGGCCTCAGATTCTTTCAAAGTAGATGAATGAGTCCTGAGGTATGAACTGACATGACTGCAGAGAGCATGAGGACTCAGAGAAGTGACCAGGGGTAATCCTGGCTCTTGAACCTGGAACATCTCACATTAAAGAAGAGAAAGACTAGTGCCTGTTCATTAGAGCAGCCACATCTATTCATGTTGCCTCTGCAAGACTGTTTCCATTAAACTCACGCTTCCATCACCCAATACTCTCACATGACCTGGTAGAAGTGAAAAACAATCAAACGTACCTTTAGAATGCATGGCTTGGAAAAACATGATCTCAGCAACCAGTGCAAAATACCAGGTTCTGTAATTTATTCTCTCTTTCACGTAATGGAGAAAGAGAAGAGAACCTGAGACGAGCAAGTAAAAATAACAATAAGAGTGTCAACAACAGAACAACTGGGGAAGCAGAAGGAATTGAACTTAAGGTTTAGAGTTGTTGTTTCATGTAATTATGCCAACAAAGGGCAAGGGGAGAAAAAAAAAACACTGGACCGTATTTGTTAAAATTACTTCTAGTTTGTTTACAAATAAAACAACACCTTTTCTTTTTCTTTCTTTTGGATAGGTTTTTGCTATAGGGCGCGTGCGCTCGCCAGACAGACAGAGACAGAGACAGAAAGCGAGAAATCACGCCCCCCAGGGGGGATGGCCATGCCACAGTCTCTTCTCCTCCATTCTCCTCTCGGGATCTTGGGCACGCACACTCACGCACCCAGCGTGAGTTTGAAGCCACCGGGTCTGGGATGCAAACCGCAGTCAACTACATGGTAGTCCAGCAACATAGCCATTATGCTAACTGCTGATCCCAACACTTTTATTTATTATTTTTTTTAGATTTTTGCCATAGGGTGTGTGACCTCGCCAGAGACATACAGGCAGATAGAGAGAAAAGGAAAGTGAGAAATCACTGCCCCACACACCACCCCCAGGGAGGATGGTCACCTACAGTCCATTCTCCTCCATTCTCCTCTCAGGATTTTGGGCATGCATGCACATGTGTCTGACGTAGCCACCGAGTCCGAGACTCAAACAGCAGAGTTGGCGGTATGGGATCCAGTGCCTTAACTACCATTCTTCCCGCTGGTCCCCTTTTATCACGTTTTTGGAGCTATTTCTTTTTGTTCCTTTTTCCTTGGTATAGCTCCAGCAGTGAGGATTAAATCCAGCCCATTTACTTGTTCTGAGTAGTTTCAGTGGAATTTTTCTTTCACAGACTTATCCTATATCATTGCTCAAGGAAGACGCTCTCTGATTCTCTCACGTTGTATTTGTGTAGTGTTGGGAGGATATAGAGTCATCCTGTGAGGTTTCATTGTCGCTATTTCACAGATGAAGGGGCATCAGGAAAACTGATTGCTCAAGTTAGTGACAGTGAATGTTAGAATACAGGTCTTCAAACCCTTGTGCAATCACTACTTTTTTTTTTTTTTTTTTTTTTTTTTTACTGCAGTGCTTTCCTTCTTGGCATTGGGCATATCTTTTAATGTTAATATCCACATTAGCCAGAGAGATCTCGATACTATTCAAAATTATACTCCACTAATTCTGCATTTCCCACCAAATATCTCTTGGTTTCACCAAACATTTTATGGTCTTTTATATCTCCTCTGCTTTTGCATAAGTGGTTCTTTCTTCTCTTCCTACTCAGCAGTATCAACGTAGTGAGAGCCTCCTCTTCCTCTCAGATTCAGTTCAAATGTCACTTGCTCCAGGAAGCCTGTCACGCTCTCATTTGTTACTTTAACTTTTTGAGAGGACTTTTTCCTGTAGTATTTATCTAAAATACACAGATATTCTAATACAGTAGATTTTAGGTGCTCTTAACCACAAGTACAGAAAAGATAACCACATGAGATGATGAGTATATTCATTGGCTGGCTCTAGTAACCATTTCATGATGTATATGTATATCCAAACATCATGTTGTGTGCCTTAAGTATATGCAATAAAAAATAAGAATAAGGAGCCAGCTGTTTTTTGGTAAAGGTGACTGGATCCCACATGGCTGACTGCGCAGTTCAAGGCTTGGACCCAGTGGTTCAAAAAACACACCTTGGGTGTATGTGTGTGAGAGCCTAAAATCCCAAGAGGAGAATGAAGGAGAAGGGATTGCAGCATGACCATCCCTCTTGGGGGGTGATTTCTCACTTTCTTTCTCTCGCTAGTGCACTTGTCTTATAGTTACAAAACCAAAAAACCAACTTAATTAATTAATTCTTAAAAAGAAGAAGAAAATGTATGAAGCTGGTCTCTTCACCCTGTTTCTCCATGGATTCTTGGTAAAACTTGGATGAGGGGAACTTATGCTCTCTGGTCTCTTGCTTGGCGTGTCTACTTCTGATGAATTCTTTACTTCCTGTTTCTTACCTCCTATAAGTTGCTTTTTACTCTCTCCACCCATACTAACATGATCTTCAAAGTACCATGGGCACATTATGCCTAAGAGATATTTATTTCCCTAAAGATTTTTCACTGATAGCTGGAGATTGCATCATGAAACAAAACAGTCAACAATTTGGGAACCAGCAGTTAGCATAATGGCTATGTCGCTGGACTCCCACGTAGTCGACTGCGGTTTGCGTCCCAGACCCGGTGGCTTAACACTCACGCCGGGCACGTGTGTGTGCGTGCCCAAGATCTCAAGAGGAGAATGGAGGAGAAGGGATTGTGGCATGACCATACCCCCTGGGGGGTGATTTCTCGCTTTCTGTCTCTATGTTTCTCTCCGTCTGGCGAGCGCACGTGCCCTATAGCGAAAACCTCTCCAAAAAAAAACCCAAAAGTCAACAATTTGAGGTCACTATCCAAAGAAGTCATCAACTATTAGATTGTCACAAAAGTCATGATATGTTTTTATATGCAAAAAAGTATCATGATTTTTTGGATGACTCAATATTTTATGGCACTGGGGATTTCTCACTGGTTATATCTTGCAGAACTTAGCTTTCTGCATTTTTTTTGGCTTGTTTCATGTTTCAAATATTTATTTAGGTAGTAAAGGCCTTTATTTTTATGAATCCTGATTATAAGTCACAGGATTGGGGCCAGCAGCTGTCATATTGGTTATGATACTAAATTTCCACATGGCCAGCAGTGATTTGAGTCCCAGACCTGGTGGCTTGATAATCATGCCAAGTGCATGTGTGTGCATGCCCAAAATCCCAAGAGGAGAATGGAGCAGAAGTGATTACAGTGTGGCCATCTCCCTGGGGTGGGCGGTGATTTCTCACTTTCCCTTTTTCTGTCTCTTTCTGTTTTTCTTGCTCTCTAGTGAGTGCACATGCCCTAAGGCAAAAACCTCTTTAAAATGTAAAATTAAAAATAAAAACACTATAGCATCTTACAGATATTCTAGAAAGGTAGGCAGCCTAATTATGATAACTATTTACTCAATTTTCAAAAATTTCAGCTGCTTATTTTTTCCTTATTTTCACTCTTTAAACTGAACTAATGACATATGGATAAGTATCGGAATCTTCCCAACGAGCCCTCTACCAATTTGTTTGTTCATGTAATAAACACTAAACAAGGGGGAAGAAAATTAGCCTAGAAGTTTTCATCTGTAGATAAGGCCAATCATGTAGCAGTTCTATTATGAATTCTAGGTGAAAGAATTAGGACACCCATTGGTATGAGTTTCAGTAACAACCAAAAAGAGAGAGGGGTATTGTTGAGATTTTTCTTGATACTTATTTAGTATTTACTGATTTCCACATTTTCCCTCAGCATCCTTGGATATCCCTGCTCATCTTTGTCAACCTTGAACTTTTAACATTCATGAGTCTTTAAAATGCAGAGTATTCCAGCTCTCTGCTCTCCCTTGCTGCAAACTAATCCTTGGCCTATTTGACACACCCAAATATTTCATTAAAGAGACCTGCTGAATAAAGGGCTCTCCTTTCCTGGTCTTTCCCTTAAGCACCTCATAGTGTCTGGTTGGTGGACGTTATTGTTTTTTTACTAATAGCATTGCCCATAGGTAAGAAAATAGGGTTGTTAGAAGGGCAAGAGTCTAGAAGACCTTTTCATTCCCCCCTCCCCCATATATCTCTTTATGGTTTGCATTGTATTTTTACAAGTGTGTATTGGGTGATTAATTCATAATAAAAGTTGTTGAAGGGAACCAGCAGTTAGCGTAATGGCTATGTCGCTGGACTCCCACATAGTCGACCGCGGTTCATGTCCCGGACCCGGTGGCTTAAAACTCACGCCGGGCGCGTGTGCGTGCGTGCCCAAGATCCCGAGAGGAGAATGGAGGAGAAGGGATTGCGGCGTGACCATCCCCCCTGGGGGGTGATTTCTCGCTTTCTGTCTCTATGTCTCTCTCTGTCTGTCTGGCGAGCGTACGCGCCCTACAATGAAAATCTCTCAAAAAAAAAAAAGTTGTTGAAGTAAAAAAGATGAAAGTGCCCTTTAAAAACAAATTACAACATTTTCCCAGCTCTTTGGGTAAGATCCAATTCCTACATCAGAGTTTATTTCACAGTGCCCTTATAAACAGAGAGGAGTGACATAAAGATTTATTCTCCTTCTGTCCAGAGCAAGCAAGACCTTTGTTTATATCAGTCTTTCCAGCTACCCCATAGGAAGTCAGGAACTGTGTCTTTCTAGCGTAAGGAAGAATTGTGCTTCAGTGGAAATTTACCCATTCTCTAGGGCATGTTTTTCCAGGTTATTGAGTGTTAGACTTTCATTGCGTCAAATTATGTGACAACTCTGTAAGTTGTAGATAACTGGTAGTAATGTCAAATAATTCCTGCCTATAGACTTGCAAAAATTATTTTTGTGAAAAATAATTACTTCCTTTCTTCCATGAGAGAGACAGACAGATAGATGGAGAGAAGCAGAGTGACAAGTACCCCCAACAGGGTCTTCATACTGCAAACCACTCCTAGCCTCGCTAGACAAGATCATGGATACATGCATGCCTAGCACGCTCAGGAGACCTCAGGACTTAAACTTGGGATCTTGTCATGTGGGTCCAGCCTTGCAGGGCCTTGTGCTATTGCTGTGCTACCATCTGGCCCCATTATGCAAAAATTCTGTAGAATATAGATTCAGTTCTATACAGTGGAGCTTCCCTACAATGAAAGAGGCCAGTTTTGCCTACAGTTGCATTTCTGTTTCAATATTCCTGCTTTACACATGTGTCTAGTTTTTGCATTCTTCTCTGAACTGGTCATAACATTGACAGTTAGCTTTTTAATGAATTAAATATTCTTTAACATATTTTCACTTTACATGTGTATGAGAGTCATGATTTTATGTCTTCTGAGAATTTGAAAATGATCCTTTAATAGTTTCCCCATTGACTAAGATGCAGGGTGGCATGCAATAAATGTTCAAAAAGTGACTGAATGGGTGAAAAACAGGAATGTATAACCTCATTGCCATTAATATGCATGTCATTAGTTCAGGAGCATGCATCAGTAACAAATTTAGACTTGTACCTTTCTTCCTAGTTAATATCAGTGTAATGACTTAAATTTTACACAAGCCATGCTCACTCCATTTTTTTTTCCTAATCAGAAAAATGTTCAGAAAAGTTAGAAAAGATAAGTCTTTCCTCAGCATCTCTTACTTTAACAAGAATGTATTATGTATGTGGTACAGCTCTGGGGAGAGCAGACACACTCCTGACCTCTTGGAGCTCATATCTTACTTGGTGGAAAGGGAAAAAAAAATAGACAAATAAATGAAAAACATCTTAGTTAACAAAACAAGCACACAGGCTGAGCGAGTACCTTCTGTCAGTTTGTGTGAGTTGCAAAATGAGTTTTAGGTATGTACCCTTTGGTGGCATCTAAGGCTTGCGAGCATTGGTATAGCATTTGGTACTCAGATCAGCACCTGCCTCTCTCTGACTTGATCCCTTTCTTCCTCCCCATTACATGCCATAGCACCTGTGTGTTCTCTGAGATGGAAACAAAGCAGACGATTTCACAGAGAGTTAGATAAAAAGTTAACTGTCAGAGGGTCACTCACAGCCCTGGGGGTTTACTCATTGGAGGTTGATTCTGATTATGCAGCTGCAGGTTCCCCTTCCTGCCCATGAACTGGGACCTCTCTGGTCTCTGTAGCTGCTGCTCTTACTGCTGGCTGCCTTTGCTGTGGCTTCTCTGCCACACCACTGCTGTTCTTCCCTACCCCAACTAGCAGTCACCTCTCAGGAGCTCACTAAACAACAGGGTGGAAACTTGAGAAGAAGGTGTACATATTCAGGGACTGGAAGATCATACATCACTAGCTTTCCTGCTATGAAGGGCTAGGAAGCCACTTATTCTAGTTAAGGGGTCTGAATGACTACCACTGTTGCTGCATAAGTTTGAAACACAGTGGAAGAGTGGAGGGACAAGGCGCCACTGGTCCATCAAGCTCGTCAAGCTCTCACATGGGTTTATGAAATTGTAGGTGGTCACCTCTTGAAGGTCAGTCACTCTCAACCTCAGAGACTCAGAGTCAGGCTTTCAGTCTTAATACCCCCTGCCCCCCTGGGGAAGCTCAGAGTAATTTTTCAGGTGGCATAGCGAAAGAAAAAGGCATTCCCAAAGAGTGGGACACTTGAAGTTCTCTTTGATCTGTCCTTCCAGGAGAAAAAGGTTACTGTGGAGAGAGAAGCAGTTGTGGCATAGGAGAAGACAGAAATGAGGCAGCTTGGTTTGACATTTTTCTCTTGAAAAGGAGTCGCTCCTGAAGGCATGACACACACATTTGGTGAGAAATCACAGTTACTGCATCCAGACTTTGCAGTTTTCTTTTCTTGTCAGAATGTTTCATTTACAATTAAAGGTTTCTTAAATTTGAGACCTGTTATCAGTTTTGACAATCTTATCTGAGAGAACACACGGAGAGATGAAAGAGAGTGTGTAAATTTCAGGCTAGCTCCCACACAAAAACTTGGCTCCCAGGGTGGGAAGAAGGTGAAATTGTTTGAAAAGCTTACATCTAATGGTCAGTTATAGCTTAGTGTTGCTTCTTAATAATTTCAAAATAATTTCCTATGTGGCAAATTTATGAGTTGCTTCTTTTTGTGAACTAGGACTCGAGAGCTGAGATCCTGTGATTTATTTCAATGACCTTTTCATAGGGCTAGAGGCAAGAGAAGGATCTGCTTAGTCTCTCTCGGTCTCTCTCCCTCCCTCCCCTCTCTTGCTTCCTGTCTCTATTTCTGTATCATATTTTGGTGTCTCAGAAATTATTGTCCATAGTTAATAGCAAATAGAACAAGGTCTTAGCTCAGATCTGAGATGTAAAAGAGTTTTCTAAACCTTTTTGAGAGACAATACATCTGAGAAAGATGGCATTTATTTTGGAGTGTGCCTCATTTATTCTCTCTCTCTCTGTACACACACACATACACACACACACACACACACACACACACACTTAATATTCCTCTGTTGATACTATCAGGAATGAGTCTTGGTTCTTCGCATCCAAATGAGGATTACTGATCTTGAATATGTTTTGGACTGTTTGCACATATATTGAATTCAGTCTACCAAACCTTCTTCTTACCTCACTGTTGGTGATCAGAGCATTGGTACCCAAGGTATGGCACCTTGGTATACTGGGTGCTTTAAACTGAGGGAGATTGGAAGGGCCTCAGAAGCAAGTTCTTTCTGACCTTCTCCTGCCTTCTTGCCTCCTTCCCCCCTTTCTCTCCTAAGTGTCCTAAAAATTAGATCTCTTCTTCAAAACAAGCAATAAAACCTGAAGAGGCCATTCTCTCCCTTCTCCCTTGAAAGGTCTCATTCCAGAGGCGGGAAAGCTGCACAGAAGAAAGAATGGATTGAGTAGTCAGGTCTTCTCAGGTTTCCCCACTCAGCCTATTCCCATTGGGTCATCTCCTTTGTAAGTCCAGTCACATTTCTACATAGCCCTCCATTCTTCATTGAACCTAAGCATAAAAGCAGACAGTTTTCCCTGTTTCTTTGGGTTTCCATTTCTGAAGGATGCTCCCATGTCACCTTAAACTTGGATTAAATAAGGTTGTTATACTTTTCTCTTGTCAACCTGTCTTTTGCTATAGAAGTGTTGACCATGACTACATGATGGGTGAGAAAAGGGATCACACCTTTCTGTCCCTACACCACTGAGTTGCTATGCCCACAAGACCCTGGGGTAACATGAGCTGAAAACAATGCCAATTGCCTGGTCTATTCTTAGGAGATGTTATTAGACCAGGCATGACTATGAGTAGCTTTTCCAGATTCTCTCTTCTGTTACTAATTATCTTCAGTTCCTCGACTACCTAAGTAGACGATGTATGAAGACATTGGGTACATCCGGCTGTAGCCTTCACACCTTGACTCAGGAGATTCTCAATCCCCATTTAGAGGAAGAGGTTTTTGATTCAGTCTTGTTGGGTGGCTACATTCATCCAGGCATATTTTGACCTTGACATCTCCACCCAGTTTCTTGGATTTTATATTCCCGAAAGGCAAAACACCTATCTTTCATCTTTTCCTTCTTTACTTTCTCTGAAACCTATGGCAGTATCCCAGGTCTGCAGGCAGATTATTAAACAGGTGAATCTTAACATAATGATCGGAGGAAGGAAGACAAAGACGGCTATGTGTACACCAGCTCTTCCAAGCCACCTTTCCCTGAAGACCCCAGAGATTTGGGGAAGGTAAAAAGTCTGCACTTTTCCGTCTAAGTCAGTGGCATAACTTTATCTTACTGTTCAACTTCTTGTAGGAACAATGTTTCACTCTGTATGTTTAAGCATTTATGTCAACTGGCTCCAAACTCTCTCTGGATGGTGATTATCCAAGACATCTGGATTCTTAGGTCTGAGCATATTATGGTCACTCAATAAATGAATGTGTGTGTGTGTGTGTGTGTGTTTTGTATCTGACTATGGGTAGGAGTTTGAAGATCTTATTAAGATATGCAGTACACAAAACCTCTTCTTCTAGTGAGAAGGCTCAAGAGACTGAATTCACTTATTCATTCTGCAAAATTTACTGGGTGTATCACAGTCCAGAGTGAAACTCATGAGGCATCATCTCAAGAGAAAAGGAAGGTTTATTGAGAGAAAGAGATCTGGGGGTTTGATGCCAGAGATACCTCATCCTGCCCACCAGGAAGGATGGGGCTTCTTTTAGAGGGTAATCAAGCTATTTTGGGAGACTATATGCAAGACTGATATACAGGGAGGTGAGGCACTGTGATATAAGCACACATGAAACATTTAGTGAGTCTTTTTGTTGTTCCATCTCTAGGAAGTTAGACCTCCTAGTACTCACTTTGGGTCTTTATCTGATACTTCCTGGATCACTGTGACTTTGCAGTAGCAACACCTGGAGTGTATGTGGGCTCTTGCCAAGACCAATTATGCAGAGGGTTGGTCTTGGTTTCTTGTCAGGCCTGGAATGATACCAAATGGTGCTCAGGAGACTTTTACTGTGTGGGTCCTTATAGGGTATCTCCTAGGTTTGGTGGACTGTACCTGGGAGTAGTTGGGGTAAAAATAAGCTAGACAGGGTGAGAAGAAATGCCAGCCTTCAAAGGGTAATAGAAAGACTTATGAACAAAGTTTTAAAACCATGGTAAATCTTTTTTTTTTTTTTTGAGAGATTTTCGCTATAGGGCGTGTGCACTCGCCAGACAGAGACATAGAGACAGAAAGCGAGAAATCACCCCCCAAGGGGGATGGTCACGCCGCAATCCCTCCTCCTCCAGTCTCCTCTCGGGATCTTGGGCACGCACACACACGCGCCCGGCGTGAGTTTTAAGCCACCGGGTCCGGGACACAAACCGCAGTCGACTACGTGGGAGTCTAGCGACATAACCATTATGCTAACTGTTGGTCCCCCCATGGTAAATCTTAAATGGTTATTAGTGCAGCTATTGCTCAGGGAGGGAACAAGTAATTCTGCCTGAAGGATGTGGGAAGATAGGCAGGAAACACAGCAAGTTGATGAATGTTCAGGTTAGCAATGTAATATTTACTAAAATAAGACAGAAGGTTAATTCTCACTTTCATAGAGCCAGTCCAGTGGCAAGCAGTTCTTGGCTAGGAGGGACATTTGATGAACTTAGGCCTCGTCTGCCTTTCTACTCCGTCACCCCCCCACCCCCCAACAATTGCTTCCACTTTGTTACTCAGAATGGCTACTTTAAGTCCAGCCATCAAGTCTTCATTCCAGGTGGCAGGAAGGGAAAAGGCAAACAAGGATGTGCCTCATCCCATTAAGAACATTTGTTAGAAGTTGCACATGACATTTACTTACATTCCATTGGCTAGAACTTACATGCATGACCCCTCACTGGAGGGAACCTAGGAAATGCAGTGTTTATTCTAGTGGCCATCTTGCCAGATGAAAGTAAGAGTTCTATTGGCAAGGAAAAGAGCAGATGTTTATTGGAGGACAATAAGCAGGGTCGTCTGTCCCAGTTGGTGACAGGTGATTTACATCTTATATAATGAATAAGAGATGTTTAAGGCAACAATGGAGGAGGGAGCAAGGGAGTAGCAGAAAGCAACTGTTAATCAGTGCAAGTGAGAAGCCAGTCACTGTGTCAGTTTCCTGTGGTTGCTGTAAAAACAATCACCATGTAATGGCTTAGAAACAAGACACATTTATTCTTTTATAGTTTTTGAGGTCAGAAGTCCTAAAAAAGTCTCTCTGGCATAAGATTTCAGTGTTGGCAGGGCTGGCTCCTTCTGGAAGCTTCAAGGAGAATCCCTTTCCTTGCCTTTCCAGCTTCTAGAAGCTGCCCACAGTCCTTGGCTCAGGGCTCCTTTGAGCTTCAAAGCCAGCAACTGGTTAAACCTCAACTCTATGTGTGTCTGTGAGGGTGTTTCCAGGAAAAACCAAGGAAAGTAGATTGCCCTCCTCAGGGTTGATGGGCATCCTCCACCCCATTGATGGTCCGAATGGAACAAAAGGTGGGGAAGGAAGGATTAGCCCCCTTTCTGCTTGACTGCTTGAGTAGACGTACAGATTTCCTCCTGCCTTCAGTGCTCCTGGTTCTCAGGCTATCTGTCTCAGACTGGAATCTACACCGTTGGCTCTCTAGCTCTCAGGCCTTGACTCTAACTCTCAGGCCTTGATGCAACGTACTTGCCTGTGTCTCCAGTTTGCAACTGGAAGCTACAGTGTAACTTCTCAGGCTCCATAATCTACTGAGTCAACACTTTATAAGTAATCCTCTCATCTCCTCTCTTTCTCTTTTTATATGTGTGTGTATTTTTGTTACTCACCTGCATAACTTATATATAATGTGTGTGTATTTGTGTTAAACACATGCATAAATAATACATATATACATATATGTGTGTATATGTGGATGCATGTGTGTGTGTGTATCTCCTATTAGTTCTGTTTGGCTGAGAACCCTAATGCACCAGCTATTTTTGGAAAATGATGTTTTTACAGGGCTACTGTTTGTATAAACTGTTCCAAATGAGATGTGAGGGTGAGACCACGGACTGGTGAGACCAGGGACTCTAGAGACACTGGCTTTTGGAGTTTCTAACTTTCATCTGCTTGCACCTGAGTGACACTTATTTCCTCCCAGTCTAGCCAAAGCTATTGATCTCCAGCCCCAGAGGCAACTGTAATTAACTGCTTGAGCCTTGAAAAGGTTTTCTGAGCTAAACTGGAAAAGGTTTTCTGATCTAAACCAAAGCAATCATTATTTGTATACAGTAGTTAGCTGGAGGAAGGGGTAAATTTGTATGTGTAATCCTGTTTCCTATCATATACATTTTGAGGCTCAAAGGGATTATATTAAAATAAATATCCCACTGTCCTAATGCGTACCTTCCTTTAAAAGAACAAAGGGAAAAAAATTAAGTAAAGCAGGGTGGTGGGTATCTCTCTTTATAAACTAAAGCTCAAGATGTTTGAGGGGCTAAATTGCCATCCTAACGATGACCATTTCTTATCTGTCACCTGTGCCCAGGTAGGTAACTTGTAGGATGTTTTACATGCATTTAACTTCCATGATAATGTTCAGGATAGACATTTTCAATCCTATTTTCTAGATGCAGCTTAGAAAACGATTCCTGGGGGCCAGCAAGTGGCATGGTGGTTAAGGGCACTGGACTCCCACACAGCCAACCACAGTTCAAGTCCTGGACCTGGCGGCTTGCTCTCTCTCTCTTTTCTTTCTCTCTGGTCAAAATTGAAAAATAATAATAATAAATAATTCTTTTTTTTAAAAAAAGAAAGAAAATGATTCCTCAAAGTATAAAGGATATGGAAACATCTCAAAAGCAAATCTCTTTCTGATCTTCTCCTGTACATCCTTCTCCTGCTTCCCATTTTTTCCCTAAGACAGGCCATAGAAACTAGAATTCCTAACCCCCAAATAGACAAGTGGGATTACATCAGATTAAGAAGTTTCTACATGGCAAAAGACACAATAATTAGTGTGAATCAACAGCCCTCAGAATGGGAAAATATTTTTGTAAATTATGTGTCAGATAAGGGACTGATAACCAGAATACCCCAAGAACTCAAGCAGCTTACCTGAGAAAAGATAATCTCTCCAATTAAAAGATGGAAGAATGAGCTGAAAAAACAACTAAGAAAGACATATGACTAGCCAAAAGGCATATGAAAAAATGATTAACATCCCTCATCATAAGGGAGATACAGATCAAAACCACAATGAGATACCACCTAACCCCAGTCAGAATGACTAAGACTAAATAAATAAATAAATGAAAAATGATAAGTGCTGGTGGGGATGTGGTGAAAGGGGACTCTCCTACACTGCTGGTAGAAATGTAAATTGGTCCAAGTATTGTGGAGAACAATATGGAGATTTCTCAAAGATCTACAAATAGAACTACTATATGATCTAGCAATCCCACTCCTTGTTATCTACCCAAAGGACAGAAGAATGCTGAGTTGGAAAAGTGCTTGCATACCTATGTTTATTGCGGCATTATTCACAATCGCTAAGACATGGAACCAACCCAAATATCCATGAACAGAGTGTGGCACACATACTCTATGGAATACTCTCAGCCATAAAAAGCAAGATCCTGGCTTTTGACAGAAAGTGGATGAATGTGGAAGATTTACTGCTGAGTGAAGCAAGCCAAGTTATGAAGGAGAGTCATTGTATGTCTGTACTCTATAGCCGAAACTGAATCACTAGAAG
Source organism: Tupaia belangeri chinensis (assembly GCF_000334495.1). Lineage (NCBI taxonomy): Eukaryota > Metazoa > Chordata > Mammalia > Scandentia > Tupaiidae > Tupaia > Tupaia belangeri. Next base: position 4,649,190 of record NW_006159657.1, on the reverse strand, counting down.
ATATAGAAACATATAAAATGGTTATAGATACCAGATACAGTGTGAGAAGAGGGTGGGAGAAGGAGGAGAGTCTGAAGAAAGACAATAAGGAGAAAAATAGAGAGGCAAGGCATTTATGGGACAGAGAAATGGGTTATTATCTGTTCATGATAACATGTATAGTATCTCCAACTGGACTGGTGAGAAATGTATTCATGTTGGAACATTCACTTTACAAGCTAAGTGACATATGTGACTGAATATATAAAAATATTTGAATTAAATTAAAAAATTAAAATAAAAAGAAACTTGAATTCCTCTTCCCCATAGTGGGTCATAGAAACCTTTCCCACAAAGTCAGCCATAAAACTAGAAATATTACTCTAACCTTCCCCTGCCGTTCTGTGTAGGAGCTGGCCATAAGGAAAGTCTCTGACCTGCCTTGTCTGAAAGCAGATTTTAAGATCTACACTCTAGAAGGCATCCTACCCTATATCCCCGGGGAAACTTGCCACACAGAAAGGTCAAGGATCTGAACAGACAGGCCTGGCTGTGTTTCTCCACTCAGCCTATGACTATCGGATCATTTCCTTTTGTCCTATCATTTCTAAATGGCTGTCCACTCTTCAACAAGTCTAAGCTTAAAAACAGACAAGTTCCCTGGGTCTTTGTGTCTTCACTTCTCAAAGCTCCAGTGTCCTGTGAAAACTGAAGGGGAGGGATCAACTTTCTGCCCTTTTGT
>NW_006159657.1:4599919-4648438 GCF_000334495.1 Tupaia belangeri chinensis | reverse complement strand
GGGAAACTAACCTTGGGAGGTATGAGTTACAGGTAAGTCATTCCTTTATTCAGTCAAATATTTGTTAGGCAGCAGGAGCTATGCTGGCACCAAGGTTTCAATAATGAATAAAACACATCACTGTAAAACCTTTATTCTGAATTAACTCAGACATATTAGCAAAATATTAAAAAATATAATATCTAGGTACTTGGTACATAACCAAAGAGAAATAAAATGTTGCCAGTGTGATTGAAGGTCCCTCCCTTTCCCCTTCGGGGTAAACACTACTGTAACTCTGCTGTTTATCATTCTTATGCATTTCTTGGATTACAGTTAATTTTTATCTCTCTTTTACATGCTTACATCTTTGAAATGTCCTGCTTACATCTTTGAAATTTCCTGCTGTGAACATGTATTATTTTCAATGGGGGAGAAACAGTAAAAAATATTATTTTTTAAAACCCAACCGAAATGGTGGAAATCAGCACTGAGGAAAAAAAAAAAGTCCCTCCAGAAACTTGCAGTAAATGACCTTCCTTTATCTTGGTAGTGCCAGTTACACCAGCTACCCCAACCCCCAACCTCTCTCCTGAAATCTAGGTAACCCTTGGCCAAAAAGGACTTCCTTGCAGTCCTCTTACCTCCTAAAAATATTTAAAATGCATCATTTGTTGATGCCTGGAGCTGGATGGTGAAGCCCCTTGTGAGAATTTGTCCTTAATGCTTTGCTTCTCCATGGACACCCACGTTCTTCTGAATGACACTGACCAAGGGCAAAGATCAAATGTTCAACCCCAGCAGCAGGCAGAAAGTCATCCAAATGCATTTCCAATACAAAAGCTGAAATCAGAGAGAAATTTTACCTTGCATTTTTTATGATGTGTGTCTCAGTCAACTTCTGTATTTGCCAAGACAAAGGGAATTAATATTTAATATGGGTACATCAGGAGGAGAAGAATCCATTCTCTGCTGTGTTTTTGAATCTTCAATCATCTTAAAATATCAGCCTTTAATCTCTTGATTATAAGACAGGCATGATGTTGTTATATTTCTCATTGACGTTGGGCAAGAAAAGTTTTATCCTTAGAGTCAGACAGATCTGAGCTTTAGTTCCAGCTCTGTTATTCATGTGCTATGCGACCCTGGGCTTCAGTATCTTCTTCTGAAAGATGGAGTGATACCTACCTCTCCTGCAATGAGGACTTAGCAAAATCATCTAGGGGTACTAGATGACAAAAATATTATGACTCTACTAACCCAAAAGGACTACTGCCAGTTTGCCCCTGGGGAATGGGGATGAGGTGGTGATTACTGTCAAGAGAAAGTTAAAGAAATCTCAGTCAGACTGGGTAAAAGAGAAAAGGAAGAGTCTGAGATTTAAAAGCTTCAAACAATCTTTTGTGTTGCAAAGAGGCTGAGTCTCAGAATATTCAACAACTTGGTTCTAACAGAGATTGTTTTGTGTTTGTGAATATAAAGATAGGTGCAAGGTTAAATTGCTTTGTAAACTATGGGAGAGCCTGAGGGTGATGGAGTCTGAGGAAACAGAGAAAAGAGAACACAATCTTGCAGGAAGAGAGAGCTGATTAACAGGCAGTAATGGAACCTACCTGATGGAAAGTTGAGCTGAGCTGGCATTTTAAACCCCGTTCATCTGAACCCAGGGCACCCACCTGTATTTTCCACTGCAGACTTACTGTTCATGTGCATGCACACACACACACACACACACACACACACACATACTCTGTCTTGCATCCCTTGTCTTATGGCTTGTAATTCTTCTGAACGTAAGCTGAATTTTATGTGCTTTGTATTTATGTTTGTCTGGGGAGGGCTCGTCTTTCCCTCCTAGGCCTCCCTATGTCAAAATTTCAACTGTCTTCAAGGCTGTGGGCTTTGTCTGTCCTTCTCTCGAAGGCTCCTGCACTCTCCAGTTATAGACCTAGTATGCACCTCTACTATTAGGTCATTAGGAAAGTCATGAAATATTTTGCTATGTTTTTCTATACAAAAATGCATTGTGACTTTCCAGACAACCCAATACGTTCACTTCGCACTTCCCAGCTTTACTTAAGTATGTCTTGGTCCTTTTCTTACAGTAGGATGTGAACCTCCTAAGAAGCAGAAATGGGTTTATTCATTTTTGCATAGTGAGTGCCTATCATAGAACCTGGGACACATGGTTGAACAAATGAAGGCACTAAAGCAATGAAATTAATTGGGCATCTGTGCTGTGCTAGGCACTGTGCTAGGTGTTGGGGATATCTCAATGAACAGGAACAAATATTGCAGGAATAGAGCTTCCATTCCAGTGACAAGTGGTGGAAAAGCAGAATAAATGAATTTAAATCAGTATATTAGAAGAGAATAATATAGGAAAAATTATGGTGGCAGAAAAGGGAAAAGGGAAAATCAGGGGTGTGGACCTTAACTTAATATAGGGTTATCAAGGATGAGCTCACTAGGAATGCTGGTGAGGAGGTGAGGGAGAGAGACAGACAGATATATAGGAACAGCACTCCAGTCAGAGGGAATAACCAGCACAGAAATCTCTGAAGCAGGAGCAGGCCTAGCTAGTCTGAGAAACAGCAAGTGTGGCTGGGACAGAGTGAATAGGGGTGAGATTAGCAGAGGAAGTGAGAGAATTGTGAGGGAGGGGACAGGAGCAGGGACAGGGACTCGGGTTGAGTAAATCCTTGTAGGCTATTGTACAGATCTAGGTTGTTACCCTGAGTGAAGAGGAGAGACCCTGGGAGCTTTTGAGGAGAGGTGAGACATCTTTCTAGGATCACACTAGCCCCTATGGGGAAAGAACTGCATGAAGGAACGAATGGCTAAAGGGATGAGTAAGCAGAATACCTTCAGGAGGTAGGTCAGGTTACTTTTCTTTTCCTTCTGACATAAAGAAGCAAGATTTTAAAAATAGTCGTGACTAGAGACCACCAAGGCAGTCTTTTCTGAAGGTTATACTGGCTTCTGAAAAATGTCAGTGCTTCTTGGTTCAAATAAAAAGGCTCCCTTCTCCACCCCCACAGCCACACATTTTACGTTCATATCTTTATAAGATGTGAGAAGTTTTCCTCTCTGGTTTTCTCAATCTCTCTCTCACACACATACACATGGGCCGTGTTGTAATGGAACTATAATAGAGTTTTCTCTTTGAAGACTGGGATTTAATACTATTTTGGCCCTTATCAGCTTTGACCCAGCTCTCTGAGTCTCGGTTTCAAGTGGAGCTAATGTCTACCTCCCCTCACAGGTGTGTGTGAGGGAAAAAAGCAAAACAGGTTACTAGAAGTATTCCAGAACTTTGTTAGCCATATAGATTTGTTAATGAAACTCATGTTAAAAATAGTTTCCTGGCCCTTGACTCATGACTACTAATTCACAATCTTCAGTAGAGGAGCCCAGAAATGTGGGTCCTTAGTAAGTTCACCAGGTCATTCCAGTATCCAAGCCAGTCTAATGAACACTGAGCCATGGTATGTGGAAGAGCTTTGTAAATTGCTGAGCTCTTCTCAAATGCTAACTTGCTCAAATTGTTGTCATTTTCTTTTCCTGTCACTAACCCTGAATACTTGGCAGGGTCCATTTCTAGAGTTAACTGGTATAAACAGGGACAGCTTCATGGATATATGACAATATAAGACCCCACACTCAGAAGATTTAATGCTCTACTGTCACTCTCTTCAAATTCCTATTTAACAAGAGCAGCACATTTCCCTTGTACACCAGACCCTGCAAATAATTTAATTGGTTCTGGATTAGGTAAAGAGACAGTACAATGAAGTAGTTTAAGATTGGAATTTCTATACCTGTGTATAAATAGCACTTGATAAAATTAACAACCATGTCCCTGTAGATGAACTCAGTAGCAGTTTACATCAGCCTTGTGAAATGGCTATTTTTATATTCCATGGTGTTCAGTTAAAGAAGTTAAGCCTCAGAGGGCCAGAGTGACATAATCAAGGAGCACAAGACAAGCTAGTGATGAAGCTGAGAGCGTTTTTCCTACAGGAAGTAACCGCTGGCTAAGTGGTTTACAGATCCTGGGGTTCTCCTGAGTTAGACTTCAAGAAGGGAGCCTGGGAATTAGCATTTTAAAACAAATATTCCATATTATTTTTAATAAACATCAACCACGTTTGCAAAACCCTGGGTTACAGTAATTACCAAACTCATTAGTTCCCAAACTACCCTAGAATACCTTGTTCTAAAATTTGGATCCCCAAGCTCTCCTCCAGGATTCTAAGTCAGCACCCGTTAGGCCTGGAAAGCTTTTAAAGCCATTGCACAGGCCCTTTGGTTGCTCTTTCTGGGGTTGAAAGCACTGATGTAAATGACCGATGTGGACTCTGCCCTGGATCACTCAATATCAGCCACCCACCCCTTTTCTTTCTGATCTTAGACTTAGAATTTACCTCTGACCACTTGGAGGCCCTCTGAAAAAGACAAAGACAGAATCAGTCAATTTTTTTTCCTGGAGAACTTTATCTCTCTGAAGTTCAAGTAAAGAGATCTTGGGGCCAGCAGGTGGCATGGTGGTTGGAGGGCTAAAATCCTACATGGCAGACTGTAGCTTGAGTATTGGACCTGGTGGCTTGCTTTTTCACTTTCTCTCTCCTCCCTTTTTCTCTCCCTTTGTCTCTCTTGTGACCATGTATGCCTTATGACAAATTAAAATAATAATAATAAGTAAAATTGAATAAATAAGTATTTTTAAAAAAGAAAGTAAGAAAAGAGCACTTAGTGGAGGTGATGTCTGTTGATGCTCATCTCTCTAACTAGAGTCAGATATTTTTCTGCTATCCTTTCTAAAAATCTGAATCTAGACCCAAATAGCTCACTTTTTTTTTTAAGACGTTTTTGCTATAGGGCTCGCCAGACAGACAGAGAGAGACAGAGAGACAGAAAGCGAGAAATCACCCCCCAGGGGGGATGGTCACGCTGCAATCCCTTCTCCTCCATTCTCCTCTCGGGATCTTGGGCAAGCACGCACACGCGCCCGGTGTGAGTTCTAAGCCACAGGGTCTGGGACTCGAACCGTGGTCGACTACGTGGGAGTCCAGTGACATAGCCATTACACTAACTGCTCATTTCCCCCAAATAGCTCACTTTTGAAGATCCTAAACTGACTGATTTTTACAGAGCAAAGGAGAGTTCTAGGTTCTTATTATGGTCTTCCGTGATTCAGGCAAGAGGAAGCTATGGAATTAAGAGAAATTTTTCTAAAACAATTGGCTTTCCAAAGGAAGAACACTAGGAAAGGGCTTTTATGAATGCTTCAAGACAGCATCTCTAACTTCATTGTGCAAAGGAATCACCTGGGGAACCTGAAAGTAGATTCTTATTGAACAGGTCTAGGGTGGGGCCAAGATACTGCGTTTTCAGCAGGTTCCTGGTGATGCTTATGTTGCTGGTAGGAAAAATCACTCTTACAAGAGGGAAGTCTTAAAGGATTCTGCTTTAAGATAACCAACAAGTCTCTAGCAATGAATGTGGGATGAAGAATTCTAAAGCATTCTTCTTGGTTAGATAATTTATGACATGTAGCCTATAATGGTAAAGGGTTGTATATTCTTATTTCATGTTAACTCATACTGTTAGCACCTACACGTACATACAGCCTTGATTAGCTGTACTAATGATAACTACTGTTTATTTAAAATTACTCTTAATGTATATGGAAAGAAAATAAAGCATCAAGGAAAACAGGGCAGGGACTCTGCACGAATTCTTTGTGATTCTTTCATCTTATGGCTTGGGGCTTGGGGAATAAATAGTTAGGAAAACAAAGGAGATGCTATGCATCTGTGGCAGGTAGTCATGGAGAAGAGGGGCCATGTCACAAGGTAAAGGCTACAGTGAAGTTTATGCTTACGACTTATTTTTATCCAACCTATCTGGTTAATTGGATCTTAGTTGTACATGTTTGGACCTAAGTCTGGAAAGAAGTCAAACCTGAGGTTCCTGTATCCCAAGGTGATTGTAAGGATTATGGAGGTAGCGTACAAAAAGGATCTTAGCTGATTAATTAATTCTTTGGACATTCAACCAGTGTTTACTGTGTGCTAAGGAGTAATACGTGATGAATAAAGGCAGATGAGCTCCTGGCCCTCATAGAACTTACATTCTGGCAGGGTAGATGGATGCAGATCAATTAAACTAATAAGTGAATGAGATGTTGCAGATGCTGTGGGTGTTCTGCTCAAGCCTCCTGGTTGGTGTTATCCACAGCCCAGCTGTGACCTACCTAACAGCTCACACCTGCATCCCTGTGCAAGAGCTTGCCACTGGGCAGTTGGGATTGCCTCACAATTTTTTCTTCCACCCCAAGGCAGTCTTCAGTCAGTGACTGACTGTTATGGGAAAACAGGAGACCAGCTCTTTCACATAAAGGCAGGACCAACTCATTAGAGAACTTTAAGCCCTGGACTCCTGCAGGGATTATGGAGACTGGATGTTTCCTGAACTTGGCCTTTACTTAGCTTTTATTCTGTCTTATCTTTCCTCCCCCAGTCCCTTATGAATTTCTTCTGAGAGCATTCTCTTAGTAAGTCAATCAATTGCACAGTAATTACCAGACTCTGATTCTAAGGAACTAGACCTGAGAGAGAAGACAATTTTGGGTGATAATTAGGATTATGAGGGAATAGAACTAGGGAGATATGACTGGGGATGGCCAGGAAAGAAGGTATTGTTTTAGATCAAGTGTCAAGGATGAACATTTAGAGGAAGGTTTTATCTGAGCTGAGATCTGAATGACAATGGAGAGTTGCCCATACACTGCCCTAGGGGAGAAACCCTTCAGGAAGAAAGAATAGCAGTGGATCCTGCAGGGAGAAATGAACTGGACATCTTTGCAGTCCTGAAAGACAGAGTGTGGAAAGTAATAGAGGGGAGATTGGAAGGACGTGTAGTCAGAGGAACAGCAGTAATGCCCTTCTTTGAAAGCCAGAGAAAAGATGTGGATTGAATTCCAAATACGATGGGAAACTATCATATAAAGGTAAGACCTGATTCAGGTTTTAGTAGGAACATCCTGGATGCTCTCTGGGAAACAGATGGTAACTCAGTGCCTGGGAATCATAGTTGCTGAATAAATTATAGCTTTATCAGCAGCTCAGTGATCACCTTTCAGAAGTGTCTTAGAAAATATTTCTGCCATAGGAGGGAAATTTGAAGTGACTGTCCCCAAGGGTAACTTGAAATGAATTATTATTCCCTGGTTTAACCTCTCATTCTCATTAGTCATCCTGGGGTCACCTGACTCACCTGTTAGTACTTTCATTTTTATCTGAGAAAATTTAAAAGTCATTGTTTCAAGCATGTAGTTATCCTTTGGGAAGATTCTAGTATTGACATTTTTTCTTTTATTGATTTTTAATTTAGAAAAATGAGACACAGTCTTTTGGAAATCATGCAAAGTCTAAGTCTTGTTAGGAGAGGTGAAGCATCTGCAAAGTATCAAGTGTACTTAAAAGTAGGAATGTCCTAGCAGTGAGGTATCAAAGAAAAGATCCTGGCATGGTTACTGGTGGTCTGAGTTCTAGTTCTGACTCTTCTAGGACTCAGTAACTCTTGGGGATGAGCTGTCTTCTCTGGCTTTCATGGAAACCCTGTGATGTTTGTTTCTCCTGTGGACATGTTGTACTCTACTATATTTCCCAAATGAGCTGTCTACTGTATTTCATCCCATCTCATCCAATTGACTGGGGGCATGAAAGGGACAAACAGACTAAGTGAAAGAGTCTGTTTCTTCTTTCTTCCTCTCTCTTTCTGCACATGGCTGCTGACCTGCCAATGTCTTTCTTCCATGTTATGACTGAGCAGTAGAGGCTTACTGAATGCCAAGCTCATGCTCTTGGACTTTCTAGGCATAAGAATCATGAGCCTGATAAACCTCTATTCTTTGAAAGTCATCCCGGCTCAGTTATTTCTATTAAGCAATTCAATAATAAACTAATACATTTGGCATCATCAAACTTGGCAGCATAGAGAGACTGTATGATTTTGCCTGTGTTACCCAGATATAAAACAGAAAGGTAGGATTTTAAAATTAGATCTGTCTGATCAAAAATTAGGAACTCTCTCCTCAATATTCTCTACAGCACTTAATACAGAACAGCCCCTGCTCCTTAATAACTTCTTGTAGGAACACTAAATCTTACTTTTTAGTGCCTGCCGACTTTTCGTGAGTCATTTCTTTTGAAATGCATTCTTCATTTCTCATCCTCTTCCTCTGCTCCTTCCAGTTGTTCCTTTTGTTTTTGAATCCTCAAATCTGACTATCTTAGATTCCCACCCAAATAGAATTTACATTCCAGCAAAATTATAGCATCCATTTTATAACTGAGGAGCAATTTTGGCTTCCTAGAAAGATCCTGAACTTAAGCCAGGCAAATCACTACATCCTGGTTGATCAAATACTTACAACAGATGTGGCTGACTTTAAAGAAGCTATTTGTTTCTGCTCACTCACTATCTCTTCTATTCCGGGAGCTGGGAAGGACCTGAGAGGCATCATGACAATAGCACTGCCATGCTACCTTCTGAATTTCTCAACTATGGAAGGAGAATAATGTTATCTGTCTTCAAAAATACCCATTTATTAAACAAATATTTTTCAGTATTGAGTATGGAGTATGTGGCTTGCATTTTGCTAGATGGCAGGGTTACATGAGGAAGCAAGATGTACATAGTTGCTGCCTGTGTGGAGATCATGGTGTAAAGGAAAAGACAGACGTTAATGAAATAATCATACAGATAAGTAACTCATGGTAAGTGCAAGAAAGGAAAAATATTTGCATTACCAGAACACATAAGAAGCATATTTAAAGAGGAGCCATTTGTCCTGGGATTCAGAGAAATAGGATAAACTGGCCAAGTGAAGAGGTTCCTGAAACATCTTCCACACAGAAAGCATCAGGTTTGAATATCTAGGAGGAGCTTGGTGTGTTTGAAAAGCCAAAGATGAGCAGTGTGGCTGGGTCAGAGAAGCTGCACTTGGGTGGGAACAGGACATGTGTGGCATAGAAAATCAGGTAAGAGCAGCATGATAGAGAATCTGGAGCTAGGATAAGAGACTTTAGCCAAATCCAGCAGTTATATTTTCAATGACAACAGAAACGGCTAATTTTTTTTATCAAGTGTTTATAATAGGCACTGTTCTAATACTTTACACATGTAATCTTAAGTATTTATCTTTATGACACCCAGTGAGAAGAATTTTAATTGTAGAGGTGAGTGAGGAAAAATTCTGACTTTTTCCTATTCCAAAGTTGTTTCCCGTGGGGACTGGGAGAGTCATTTACAAACACTAATAGAGACCTACAACCATTAACAGACTATTGATAGTGGGATGCTATATCCTATCCCTGGAATAGTGTTTTTATGATGCATAGTAAGCTTTCTTATTCCTTTTCTGAGTTCTTTTAGGAACATAGATTTGTGATTTTCTTTAATCAGTTACTAATTTAATTTTAAACACACCTATAACCTAAAAGCCTCCACTTCCAGATGACTCACTTTTTTGGCTTGGACCAATATAAAAGAATCCTTATGGTGATTGACAGTTCTGCTGTCATCAAAACTATGTAAAAGGAACCTCTGTATTTCAGCACTCCAAGGAACATGCTTGTCTTTCTTAGGGTTAGTCACTCATATTTGTGCTCAGAAATAAACCACACTATTTTTACAGAGTTGGTTAACTCCTTTAACATGAATATTTCACTTTGTAGGTTCAGAAATTTCATGAAGTTGCACTATGGGTCAGTTTTGGAGCAGTCCTTGGACTCAGATCTGTGTGACTCTAAATATCAAGCTTTATAGGGCCTCCTTTGTAATAAGAAAACAGCTGTTACTACTGCTACTGTACTTCACTTAGTGCGACTTCTCCTTCTCCTGTGACCACTACTGATACTATCTGTACTGTTCATACTAGTATTGCTACTGCTACTACTGTCATTGTAATTCAATGGTGCTACTGTTAGAGTTTCGAGTAAGACTTAGGAGGCACCCTCTCAAGAGAAAAAGGAAGGTTTATTGAGAAAAAGAGTGCCTGAAGGTCTGAAGCTAGAGGTGCTTCAGCCCAACCTACCGAGGAGACAGTGATGTATTTATATGGGAGGGGCGAAGGGGAAGGGTCACAAGAATGACAGGTATTTGTATTAGCTTACTTGCCACTGTGACCTTATCAGCTCTTCTATGGGTGTCAGCTACCAGTAAGGGAGGGCTCTGACCTGAGGATTCTGGTCAAAGGTTGCTGCAACTATTCCCTTATTTTCTGATGGGAAATTACTTAAAGGCCATTCAAGGGACTATCTAATAGCTATTCTTCCGTCTCCTCTTATTCCTATGACCACTACTAATACTATTTGTACTGTTTCTACTAATACATCTGCTGCCACTACTGCCTCTGCTCTGTTCACTTGTGCCTTGACTACATCTACTTGTAATTTAAAATTTATTTAAGGGCATGTACACTTGCCAGAGAGATACAGAGAAAAGGAAAGTGAGAAATCACCCCTGAGGGCGATGACCATGCTGCATTCCCATCTGCTTCATCCTCCTCTCAGGACTTTTGGCAAGCATGGACACATGTCTGTCATAATTTTCAGTTTGCTGGATTTGGGACTCAAACCACAGACGGCCATGTGAGAGTTCAGTACCTTAACCACTATACCATCTGCTGGCTCCTACTTCTATTTCTATTTCTTTTATATCTTTTATGACTACTGTTTCTTCTAGTTACCTATTTACCATCATTGCCATGTTCTTTTTGGTGCTTACAGTAAGTGAACGTTTAGCTGTGGACCATGGATATGGACCTGACTGCCACATGAAAGATGTAGATGAGATATAAGATATTCTTATATTGATAAGCGTTATCATGAACATGACTAAGCTAAATAAAAAGACATTATCTTAACACATCCTCTTAGATTTTTCAATACTAAAGTGAGAAGATGGCTTTTCATTGGTTTATTTTACAGAGTCTGTGTTTGTTCTAATAAGTCCCCTGGAGACACTGTTGGTATACAGGTATATTATCCCCAATTCTTAAGAACGAGGTATTCCTGTACCTAAGCTTTATGCCTGTACTTCCCTTCATTTTCCCTGGTAGTTGTAAGGCTTTAATGCTGTATTTCAAAATAGGGATAAAAGTTCTCCATGATTTTTTTTTTCTCCAGTAACTTGTGCTCAGGAAAGGGTCTGGGGGAATGGAAAATGCCATCAGAACATTATTATCTTTGTGTTTGGTAGATCAAAAGGTACATTGCAGGGAATGAAGGATGTTCAAGGAGCCCTTTCACTCTGATTCATACATATGATTAATATATTACAAAGCATCTTCCATTGGCATAGGAAAATAGGGAGCCCATATTTCTTCCTCGTTCTGTGACGTGTAACTTACAATACACAATATATATTTGGGGAGTTTTTTTTTTTTTTTTTTCCCTAGCTAAATGCTTACCACAGTATCATGAATCCATCACATCTGATTCTGAAGGTGAATAAGGGTTGGTTGTGTGAAGAGATAAGAGCTAGAGATAGTGTGCAAGGCAGAGGGACCAGAATGTTCAAAGGCCTGCAACAGAGGAAAAGCGAGGCCTCAGTCAGGATAGTAAACTGATGGCTAGCAGGCTTCATTGGGCCCACTGATGAGTTGTGCTGGCTCACATAGTTGGTTTTCTTTTTTCTTAATGGAATTATTTGCCAACATATAAAGATAGGGAGATTTTATATTTTAAAAAATTCAGATATTTTTAATCTCTTGGGTAATCAGTATATCTGACAATACTAGGCTCACCTTGCCACACAGCAATAATTGATGATTGCTCATTTGATACAAAGTGGATGAATGTGGAAGATTTAATGCTGGGCAGAACAATGCATACTATGAAAGGTAGGCATTGTTTTTCCCTGTTTAATATATACCAAATGTCTGCACTCTATAGCAGAAATTGAAAGATTAGAAGATATAATAGTAGAGAGGCAAACTGTAGATAAAAAGAGGGAGGGGGAGACAGGGGATCAGGGGAAAAAAAACCAAAACATTTAATAGATACAAAAATGAAAAGTTATCTGGATGATAACACATATGGCAATGTCTTTGACTTGACTAGTATACACTGTATTGGTGCTGGGAAAAATGGTTGTACACTATAAAGATGCACAGGGATTCAATGTAAATAAATATTAATTAATTATTTTTAAAGTTGACCTAAAAAATGAAAAAATAAAAACACAGAAATAAACAAAAATAATGATAATTGATCATTGCTAAATAACTGTTGTCCATTTGGAAAACACTGTGATTTGTTGCAGGTGTCTCCTGGTTTACCTCATGTATCTGTAGTATCACTTGCAAAAAATTATGTCCTAAAATTTTATGAGAACTTGTATCAATATATATCCCTTCTTTCCCTGCCCCAAGACAAGGTGTTGGTGACACCTTCTGAGTTGGATGTCAGGAGGCTTGAGTTTATGTCCTGATTCCAAGATTCACTTGCAACCTGGAGTTCATTAAGGTGACCAACTATCCCTTTAGGCCCAGGACCTCAGGATTTCCCAGGATGCAGGACTTACTGTGCTAAAAAAGACACAGGCAAACTGAGATGAGTTCGTCACCTACCCTGCCATTTCTTTCTTTTTTTTTTTTTTAAGAGAGAGATTTGCTACAGGGTAGGCACATTCACTAGAGAGACAGAGAGACAGAGAGAGACAGAGAGATAAAAAATGAGAAATCATTCTCCAGGGGTATAGCCATGCCACAATCCCTTCTCTTCCATTCTCCTCTCTGAATTTTGGGCATGCACACACATGTGCCTGGTGTGAGTTTTAAGCCACCAGATCTGGGATTTGAACTGGCGTCAACTATGTGGGAGTCCAGCAATGTAACCATTACACCATCTGCTGGTCCCACCATCTGTTGGTATTAAACCCAACAGATATGACAGTGAGCCAAGAGCGATGTTTAACTTGTGGATAGCCCTACCCTAACCCTGATCCTTAGGTTCTCAAAGTTGGATAGTGGACATCAAAACTGCTTGTGTGGGCCAGAAGGTGGCCTAATGGTAATGCAACTGGATCCAAATTGGAAAGTGCTGGAGTTTACATCCTAGGACCTCCATGAGTACATCTGGCATGCACATGCTACCTGTGATACAGGCCAGCTGAGACTAGGGGTAGATCATGGCATGAAGACCCTGTTGGGGGTGTCTGTCTCTCTACTTGTCTGTTTCTTTCTTATGGAAGAAATGAATAAATAAACCTGAAATAAACACAAAAACCTCTTTGTGTTTTTCTTAAGACACTAATGTGCTCTTTAAAACTGAAGATAAACTTGTAATAGAAAAAACACTAGAATTTGAATTAAAGACTTGACAATATCGAGAAATTACAAACAGGGCTTGATGATCCTAATTTCATTGTTAGTTATAATGGTGTTTAACATTTTTACTTATTCATGTCTTACATGACAAAGAAAGATACAGAAAGGGAGGTTGTAACCCTGGGACCTTCTTGTGTGAGTCCAGTTGCATTACCCCATACCATTGTCTGGCTCCAATAGTTATGATAATGATGGATACATCCATCCGATGGACCCTTTTTTCAGGCCAGATCCTTCACTAAGTACTTTGCATAAATTACATCACTTAATGCTCAAATTAGGTCCATGTGGTACTATTTTAGTTAACTCAGGCTGCTATAACAAAATATTATACACTGGATGACTTATAAACACAGGCATTTATTTCTCACGGTTCTGGAAGCTGGAAGGAAGTCTCAGAAGAGGATACCAGCTTGGTCTGGTTCTGGTGAAGACTCTCATTTGGATTGCAAACTGTACCTTTTCATTGTGTCCTCACATGATGGAGGGAGAGAGGGAAAGCAAGTTCCTTTCTGTCTATTTTTTTAAAGAAGCTTTTGCCATAAGGCATGTGTACTCACTGGAGAGAGAGAGAGACAGAGATGGGGAGAAGGAATGTGAGAAATCACTCCCAGGGGGATGGCCACTCTGCAATCCTTTTCCATTTTCCTCCTGAGATCGTAGGCTTGCATGCATACGTGCACAGTGTGATTATCAAGTCACCGGGTCAGATTGTCAAGTAAACTGTGGTCAGCCATGTGGATGTCCAGCAATGGAACCGCCATCTGCTGGCTCTATTGACTTTTACAAGGCACTGCTTTGTGAGGTTTTCTTCTCCTCTGAAGAGTGGGTTGAACAGAGATGCAGGGAGTTGGAAAAAGATATGAGGCAATGATGTCATGTTTATTGGTTGAGTTTAGTGGGCGCTCACAGAGTTCTTAGTAGGCTTGCAGAGTCCATACACAGCAGCACTCAGAAGTGCTTCCACACTCTCAGAGCCAATAGTGCTAATGCTCATGGAGAATACTCACAGAGCACTTTCCTCCCTCTTGGAGCTCATAGTGTGTGGAACTGAGCTGAGCTTTGCCATGGGCAAGCCAAGCCATGGCCATCAGTAATCATCAGGTTGAACCAAGGCCAAGCAGAGTACAGCTAACTAGCAGGACAGAGCAACGCAATGCAGGGCAGCACAGGGTTAGCAGAAGAGGTGCTCCCTTATCTTAAAGGGACTATAGACAATAGTGGCTCATTTCCAAAACTGAATTGTTGTATGTACACATGCGCATTATACTCAGTGGTTAAACAGCAAAGTCGTAATTATGTTACAAGTGCACAAGTGCAGTACAGCTAATAACTTAAGTTTTTTACTCTGTGGCCTTCAAACATAAGATAAGAGGTGAGGGAGCCACACTAAACCATTCTGACTCCATTTGCAATACAGGCACTAATCCCATAGGGGATTCATGGAAGATCCAACCTCCTGACTTAGTTACCTCCCAAAGACCCCACAGGTAAGAGCAGCATGATAGAGAATCTGGAGCTAGGATAAGAGACTTTAGCCAAATCCAGCAGTTATATTTTCAATGACAACAGAAACGGCTAATTTTTTTTATCAAGTGTTTATAATAGGCACTGTTCTAATACTTTACACATGTAATCTTAAGTATTTATCTTTATGACACCCAGTGAGAAGAATTTTAATTGTAGAGGTGAGTGAGGAAAAATTCTGACTTTTTCCTATTCCAAAGTTGTTTCCCGTGGGGACTGGGAGAGTCATTTACAAACACTAATAGAGACCTACAACCATTAACAGACTATTGATAGTGGGATGCTATATCCTATCCCTGGAATAGTGTTTTTATGATGCATAGTAAGCTTTCTTATTCCTTTTCTGAGTTCTTTTAGGAACATAGATTTGTGATTTTCTTTAATCAGTTACTAATTTAATTTTAAACACACCTATAACCTAAAAGCCTCCACTTCCAGATGACTCACTTTTTTGGCTTGGACCAATATAAAAGAATCCTTATGGTGATTGACAGTTCTGCTGTCATCAAAACTATGTAAAAGGAACCTCTGTATTTCAGCACTCCAAGGAACATGCTTGTCTTTCTTAGGGTTAGTCACTCATATTTGTGCTCAGAAATAAACCACACTATTTTTACAGAGTTGGTTAACTCCTTTAACATGAATATTTCACTTTGTAGGTTCAGAAATTTCATGAAGTTGCACTATGGGTCAGTTTTGGAGCAGTCCTTGGACTCAGATCTGTGTGACTCTAAATATCAAGCTTTATAGGGCCTCCTTTGTAATAAGAAAACAGCTGTTACTACTGCTACTGTACTTCACTTAGTGCGACTTCTCCTTCTCCTGTGACCACTACTGATACTATCTGTACTGTTCATACTAGTATTGCTACTGCTACTACTGTCATTGTAATTCAATGGTGCTACTGTTAGAGTTTCGAGTAAGACTTAGGAGGCACCCTCTCAAGAGAAAAAGGAAGGTTTATTGAGAAAAAGAGTGCCTGAAGGTCTGAAGCTAGAGGTGCTTCAGCCCAACCTACCGAGGAGACAGTGATGTATTTATATGGGAGGGGCGAAGGGGAAGGGTCACAAGAATGACAGGTATTTGTATTAGCTTACTTGCCACTGTGACCTTATCAGCTCTTCTATGGGTGTCAGCTACCAGTAAGGGAGGGCTCTGACCTGAGGATTCTGGTCAAAGGTTGCTGCAACTATTCCCTTATTTTCTGATGGGAAATTACTTAAAGGCCATTCAAGAGACTATCTAATAGCTATTCTTCCGTCTCCTCTTATTCCTATGACCACTACTAATACTATTTGTACTGTTTCTACTAATACATCTGCTGCCACTACTGCCTCTGCTCTGTTCACTTGTGCCTTGACTACATCTACTTGTAATTTAAAATTTATTTAAGGGCATGTACACTTGCCAGAGAGATACAGAGAAAAGGAAAGTGAGAAATCACCCCTGAGGGCGATGACCATGCTGCATTCCCATCTGCTTCATCCTCCTCTCAGGACTTTTGGCAAGCATGGACACATGTCTGTCATAATTTTCAGTTTGCTGGATTTGGGACTCAAACCACAGACGGCCATGTGAGAGTTCAGTACCTTAACCACTATACCATCTGCTGGCTCCTACTTCTATTTCTATTTCTTTTATATCTTTTATGACTACTGTTTCTTCTAGTTACCTATTTACCATCATTGCCATGTTCGTTTTGGTGCTTACAGTAAGTGAACGTTTAGCTGTGGACCATGGATATGGACCTGACTGCCACATGAAAGATGTAGATGAGATATAAGATATTCTTATATTGATAAGCGTTATCATGAACATGACTAAGCTAAATAAAAAGACATTATCTTAACACATCCTCTTAGATTTTTCAATACTAAAGTGAGAAGATGGCTTTTCATTGGTTTATTTTACAGAGTCTGTGTTTGTTCTAATAAGTCCCCTGGAGACACTGTTGGTATACAGGTATATTATCCCCAATTCTTAAGAACGAGGTATTCCTGTACCTAAGCTTTATGCCTGTACTTCCCTTCATTTTCCCTGGTAGTTGTAAGGCTTTAATGCTGTATTTCAAATTAGGGATAAAAGTTCTCCATGATTTTTTTTTTCTCCAGTAACTTGTGCTCAGGAAAGGGTCTGGGGGAATGGAAAATGCCATCAGAACATTATTATCTTTGTGTTTGGTAGATCAAAAGGTACATTGCAGGGAATGAAGGATGTTCAAGGAGCCCTTTCACTCTGATTCATACATATGATTAATATATTACAAAGCATCTTCCATTGGCATAGGAAAATAGGGAGCCCATATTTCTTCCTCGTTCTGTGACGTGTAACTTACAATACAATTTATATATTTGGGGAGTTTTTTTTTTTTTTTTTTCCCTAGCTAAATGCTTACCACAGTATCATGAATCCATCACATCTGATTCTGAAGGTGAATAAGGGTTGGTTGTGTGAAGAGATAAGAGCTAGAGATAGTGTGCAAGGCAGAGGGACCAGAATGTTCAAAGGCCTGCAACAGAGGAAAAGCGAGGCCTCAGTCAGGATAGTAAACTGATGGCTAGCAGGCTTCATTGGGCCCACTGATGAGTTGTGCTGGCTCACATAGTTGGTTTTCTTTTTTCTTAATGGAATTATTTGCCAACATATAAAGATAGGGAGATTTTATATTTTAAAAAATTCAGATATTTTTAATCTCTTGGGTAATCAGTATATCTGACAATACTAGGCTCACCTTGCCACACAGCAATAATTGATGATTGCTCATTTGATACAAAGTGGATGAATGTGGAAGATTTAATGCTGGGCAGAACAATGCATACTATGAAAGGTAGGCATTGTTTTTCCCTGTTTAATATATACCAAATGTCTGCACTCTATAGCAGAAATTGAAAGATTAGAAGATATAATAGTAGAGAGGCAAACTGTAGATAAAAAGAGGGAGGGGGAGACAGGGGATCAGGGGAAAAAAAACAAAACATTTAATAGATACAAAAATGAAAAGTTATCTGGATGATAACACATATGGCAATGTCTTTGACTTGACTAGTATACACTGTATTGGTGCTGGGAAAAATGGTTGTACACTATAAAGATGCACAGGGATTCAATGTAAATAAATATTAATTAATTATTTTTAAAGTTGACCTAAAAAATGAAAAAATAAAAACACAGAAATAAACAAAAATAATGATAATTGATCATTGCTAAATAACTGTTGTCCATTTGGAAAACACTGTGATTTGTTGCAGGTGTCTCCTGGTTTACCTCATGTATCTGTAGTATCACTTGCAAAAAATTATGTCCTAAAATTTTATGAGAACTTGTATCAATATATATCCCTTCTTTCCCTGCCCCAAGACAAGGTGTTGGTGACACCTTCTGAGTTGGATGTCAGGAGGCTTGAGTTTATGTCCTGATTCCAAGATTCACTTGCAACCTGGAGTTCATTAAGGTGACCAACTATCCCTTTAGGCCCAGGACCTCAGGATTTCCCAGGATGCAGGACTTACTGTGCTAAAAAAGACACAGGCAAACTGAGATGAGTTCGTCACCTACCCTGCCATTTCTTTCTTTTTTTTTTTTTTAAGAGAGAGATTTGCTACAGGGTAGGCACATTCACTAGAGAGACAGAGAGACAGAGAGAGACAGAGAGATAAAAAATGAGAAATCATTCTCCAGGGGTATAGCCATGCCACAATCCCTTCTCTTCCATTCTCCTCTCTGAATTTTGGGCATGCACACACATGTGCCTGGTGTGAGTTTTAAGCCACCAGATCTGGGATTTGAACTGGCGTCAACTATGTGGGAGTCCAGCAATGTAACCATTACACCATCTGCTGGTCCCACCATCTGTTGGTATTAAACCCAACAGATATGACAGTGAGCCAAGAGCGATGTTTAACTTGTGGATAGCCCTACCCTAACCCTGATCCTTAGGTTCTCAAAGTTGGATAGTGGACATCAAAACTGCTTGTGTGGGCCAGAAGGTGGCCTAATGGTAATGCAACTGGATCCAAATTGGAAAGTGCTGGAGTTTACATCCTAGGACCTCCATGAGTACATCTGGCATGCACATGCTACCTGTGATACAGGCCAGCTGAGACTAGGGGTAGATCATGGCATGAAGACCCTGTTGGGGGTGTCTGTCTCTCTACTTGTCTGTTTCTTTCTTATGGAAGAAATGAATAAATAAACCTGAAATAAACACAAAAACCTCTTTGTGTTTTTCTTAAGACACTAATGTGCTCTTTAAAACTGAAGATAAACTTGTAATAGAAAAAACACTAGAATTTGAATTAAAGACTTGACAATATCGAGAAATTACAAACAGGGCTTGATGATCCTAATTTCATTGTTAGTTATAATGGTGTTTAACATTTTTACTTATTCATGTCTTACATGACAAAGAAAGATACAGAAAGGGAGGTTGTAACCCTGGGACCTTCTTGTGTGAGTCCAGTTGCATTACCCCATACCATTGTCTGGCTCCAATAGTTATGATAATGATGGATACATCCATCCGATGGACCCTTTTTTCAGGCCAGATCCTTCACTAAGTACTTTGCATAAATTACATCACTTAATGCTCAAATTAGGTCCATGTGGTACTATTTTAGTTAACTCAGGCTGCTATAACAAAATATTATACACTGGATGACTTATAAACACAGGCATTTATTTCTCACGGTTCTGGAAGCTGGAAGGAAGTCTCAGAAGAGGATACCAGCTTGGTCTGGTTCTGGTGAAGACTCTCATTTGGATTGCAAACTGTACCTTTTCATTGTGTCCTCACATGATGGAGGGAGAGAGGGAAAGCAAGTTCCTTTCTGTCTATTTTTTTTAAGAGGCTTTTGCCATAAGGCATGTGTACTCACTGGAGAGAGAGAGAGACAGAGATGGGGAGAAGGAATGTGAGAAATCACTCCCAGGGGGATGGTCATTCTGCAATCCTTTTCCATTTTCCTCCTGAGATCGTAGGCTTGCATGCATACGTGCACAGTGTGATTATCAAGTCACCGGGTCAGATTGTCAAGTAAACTGTGGTCAGCCATGTGGATGTCCAGCAATGGAACCGCCATCTGCTGGCTCTATTGACTTTTACAAGGCACTGCTTTGTGAGGTTTTCTTCTCCTCTGAAGAGTGGGTTGAACAGAGATGCAGGGAGTTGGAAAAAGATATGAGGCAATGATGTCATGTTTATTGGTTGAGTTTAGTGGGCGCTCACAGAGTTCTTAGTAGGCTTGCAGAGTCCATACACAGCAGCACTCAGAAGTGCTTCCACACTCTCAGAGCCAATAGTGCTAATGCTCATGGAGAATACTCACAGAGCACTTTCCTCCCTCTTGGAGCTCATAGTGTGTGGAACTGAGCTGAGCTTTGCCATGGGCAAGCCAAGCCATGGCCATCAGTAATCATCAGGTTGAACCAAGGCCAAGCAGAGTACAGCTAACTAGCAGGACAGAGCAACGCAATGCAGGGCAGCACAGGGTTAGCAGAAGAGGTGCTCCCTTATCTTAAAGGGACTATAGACAATAGTGGCTCATTTCCAAAACTGAATTGTTGTATGTACACATGCGCATTATACTCAGTGGTTAAACAGCAAAGTCGTAATTATGTTACAAGTGCACAAGTGCAGTACAGCTAATAACTTAAGTTTTTTACTCTGTGGCCTTCAAACATAAGATAAGAGGTGAGGGAGCCACACTAAACCATTCTGACTCCATTTGCAATACAGGCACTAATCCCATAGGGGATTCATGGAAGATCCAACCTCCTGACTTAGTTACCTCCCAAAGACCCCACCTTCTAACACCATCACAACGGGTTTAGACTTTGAACATGAATTTGGGAGGGAATTCTGACATTTAGTCCATAAGTAGGGACCATTAGTATCCCCTACACAGTTGAACTTAGGTCCACTTGCATAAAGGTCACAACACTAGTAAATGACAGAATCAGGATTCCAGGTCAGGTCTGTGTGTCTCTAGAGCAGACATTGTTTCTTATAATTCCAACTTGCTCCCCTCCCACCAGTATCAAAAATCCAGAGACTTTTACGTTGTTAATATTGCCTAACTTGGTTGTATGATGAGCAAAACACTTTGTCCTAAAATCCTTCAAGTCAAAACTCCCTAGTAAAAACCTTCCTGTGCATCAGAAGTTGAGGCCCAGCCGGCCTGGATATAAAGCCACCTCCTTCTACTGCATTCTAGTTATCTTGTTTTATGACGAGTGGCTTAATATCCTGGCAATGCAATCTCTAGATTTTTTATTTCCCCCTTGTCTTCTGAAACTTGCAATCAACTGACAAGTGGTTTGGGTTCATTATCTAAACCCCCTCATCTGCAAAGCAGAGACAGGGATCAGAGTGAGCCCACCAGCCATTCCCTTTAATCGGATGCCGATTTAATTAGGCCTCTGTGTAACTCTGGCAATAGGAGGGCTGTCTTTTCTTTCAGGATTGTGGAAAGTGCTTCTCCCCTCTGGTGATCTCGCAGTCCAATAGCAGGAAACGGTTTCTTATTCTCTGAAGCTGGACTGTAAAGGAGCTCAGATGATGCTGAGTCTCAAGTATCAGCCTCTCAGCTATTTCTTTTGTGGGAGTCATTTGACAATTTACGTGGAAGCCAAAACCATGCGCATTCCTAATCAGAAATGCAGGATCATGTTCCTCCATTCCTGTTTTGGGAGTTCTGACATCCCTGTAGGATTAGGAAGCCTGTCTGCATTAGGTCTGCCTAGAAAAACATAGACTCTGTATGGCTTCCACCCATAGCTGTTACGGAAAACCTCAGACAGAGAAAGATTCTCTCAGGAAAAAAAAAAAAAAAAAGCTATGTGTTTAAGAGTAAGGATTGCAATGCGGAATACACTTGCCAGAGTAAACTATAGGAGTATTAAGAGAGGTAAGGGAAGACAAGGGTTTTCAAAGAAAAGTAAAGAGGGATTATGTAAATTGTTTTGGAGGCAATATCCTTTACTACCAGAATCATTACCAAGGTGGTGTCCGTTCATGATTGGATAAGCAGTTCCTGCACCAGATGTCTTTGCAGACATATTTTTTTTGGTGTAAGGTTGCAAAGGCTTTGTTTAAGCTTTGGATTCAGTAGAGTCTTTGTGACAGTTCTTGTTCTCAGGCATACATGTATGAGAAGAATCGCCTTCATGGCCTTCCCTGGCTCCATGGATTTGATTACTTTTTAGGATTTTGATAGAAAGTACTCAAATTTGATTCTGTCGACTTTCATACTATCTAGCACCATTTCCTCTTTTTCACTGATGACCTTATACCTTTGCAGTAGGTCCATTTCTAGCCCTAAACTTTCCTTCTTCATTTGGTTTTCATTACTGCTTCAAGAATTGTCACAGGGATGCCACCTTTAGTCCTTTAGAATAGGTTAAATCCTTTTGTTACACAATTCCACAGCACACTATAGTTACCTTTCCTTTTATAAAAAAATTACTTTAATTTTATTTATTACTATTTTTAAAATTTGACCAGAGAAACAGAGAGAGAAAAGGAAAGTGAGAAAGCAAAGTGCTAGGTTTGGTATTTAAACTGTAGCTAGCTACTTGGAAGTCCAGTGCCTTAACCACCACATTCACTGTTTTTCCCATAGTTACTTTTTCTTTATAGCTTTCCTAATTGTAATTCACCTAATGTTTCTTTCCTAGTAATCTAGAAAGCTCTATCAAAGAATGCCTTTTTTTTTGAAAGTTACTAACATGACTTTAATGCAAATATAAATTGAATACATGCCAAAATTTTATTTTACTTTTTAATGAAAGAATTAGTAAAATGGTAAAGTTTATTCAAAGAGAATTTTAAAGATCTTGGTATTTGTATGTTGAAAAGAATGTTAGAATAAGATTGCAAGGTTAGACTAAAAAAAAAAACAGGACCAGCAGTTAGCATAATGGCTATGTCGCTAGACTCCCATGTAGTGGACCATGGTTCGCGTCCCAGACTCAGTGGCTTAAAACTCACGCCGGGCGCGTGTGTGTGCGTGCCCAAGATCCCGAGAGGAGAATGGAGGAGAAGGGATTGTGGCGTGGTCATCCCCCCTGGGGGGTGATTTCTCGTTTTCTGTCTCTCTGGCTCGCTCTGTCTGCTGGCGAGCGCACGCACCCTATAGCAAAAAAAACCCAAAAAACAAAAACAAACAAACAAAAAATCCAAACAACTTGGTGACATCCTGCAAGGCAATAACATTGTAGCCTACAAGTAATCTTTTCTACTGCATCAGAATCCACAATCTTTTGTGTCACTTCACAGTATTTGATCTGCAAAGCCAATGCAGACACATGCCCTAAGAGGATTCAATAATTCCTGAGTGAGCAGGATTATTAAGCAATGCTGTGACATAATATTAAAACGACATACTGTGTTCTTTATATGACCTTATTTCTAAATTTGGGGTAATTTTTCTTAACCCTTATGGTAAGATGCCACCTTTTTTTTTTTTTTATTACAGAGAGAAAGGGGTAGAAAGAGAAAGAGGGAATGAGCACAGGAGTAAGAGAAAGGAATAGGTATTTTTTTAAAAATCTTATTTCAAGTTCTTATATACATTCAATCACATCATTTAGTTTGTCAAGTGAATATTTTAACATGCTCACATTTCTCCCCAGTCCAGTTGATAATGCTATAAAGTTATCTTCAACAGATAATACCCCATTTTTTTGTCCCATTAATGCTTTGCCTCTCCATTTTTCTTGTTATGTCCTTCCTCAGACTCTATTCCTTCACCCACACTCTTTTCACACTATATCCAGTATTCACAATTAAAGGCCACATGGTTTGTGTGCTCACCAGAGAGAAACAGAGATGCTAGGGTATGGAGGCGGAGTGCAGAAAGCACTTCCCCATGGAGTTGTAGTCATGCCACAATCACTTCTCCTCCATTTGTTCATTCTGTGAGGATTTTGGGCATGCACACATATAAACCTAGGCATGGGAGCAGCTGAGATACCAATTGTAGTTGGCCATATGAGATCTGGCTCCCTTAGCCACTATACTATAGGGTTGGCTCATGGAATAGGTATTTTGAGGGATCTTCCTACATCCTGATTCTGCTGCTCTGACCATGAGATTTAAAGAAGGAGCCTTTGGGAAATCATTAGGATTGGATAAAGCTATTAGAATAATTCCCTCATCACACACATACACTGAATACTGGTGGCATTATAAGGAGAGAAAATGGGACCAGAACAGAGACACAGACACACACTCTGATGTAGCTCTTGCTATGTGATGCTCTGCAACCTCCCCAGTACTGTACAAAGAGTCCCCATTAGCAAGAAGAGCCTCATGAGATGTGACTTCTTGATCTTCAACCTCCAAACCATGAGCCGAATAAAGTTCTGTTTCTAAATCACCCAGTTTATACAGTTATTGAACAACACACTCGACTAGAATGGTGATTTATTCAATCTCTAGTCCTCTTCTCCCTGGAGGTTAGGGAGGGTCTGCAAGTTCCAAGTATCTAGTCCAGGGTTTGATCTGATGACCTGCTCCCATCCTAAAGAAGTCTAGGGACCTGCCAATAGTCAACTCATTAGAACAAAGGATACTCCTAGTAACCTAGGAAACTCCAAGGGTTTTAGAGTTCTGTGCCAGGAACTGGAGGCAAAGACCAGTTATTTTTCTATGATACTATGCCCTTATTCTGGATAGACTTTGGAGGCCTTGCCATGAAATTGGTGCTGATCATCTTACTATTACCATTCTCTCTCTGGATACTCAAGAGTCTGTAGAGATCAGTATTAAGTGGTGCAGTGAAACTTTTTTCTTTTATTTGGGATTTAATTTCTATTGGTATGGTGGGCTAAGATATTATAGTAAATATCTGTGATTTTTATCTACCCTATAACAATTCCTCCTTATTCTGATATCAAAGACTGCATTTTCTTCTGAGAAACAGCACTTCCCCTACTCTCAGTCTATGTTATTTAGGAGGCGTTTATTCCACTCTCACCTCTAGCAGTGGTCAGGAGATTCAGGAATGAACAATAAATCACAATACCCCTTGGACTCACTGGTTTACAGTTGGACATATCATTTGATTTGGGCATATCAGTGCCTTACCTAAGAATTCTGCTGAAGCTTCCCAGAAACTTACTCTCTCTCTTCTTCTCCCTCTCTCTTTCTTTTTTCCCTCTCTTCTCTCTTTTTGGTAGGGATGCTCAGTTTTTATAATATAAACCTGAAGGATTTGGTGTACATTTTGCTATTTTATGGTGTGTTATCTTGAGAATAAAGCTATTGATGCTAGCTCCCCAAAATATCATTTAAACCTGGTAAGACAAAATTGAGTTAATTTTTACCATGATAAGGCAGAGCACTACTTTATTACTTTTTAAAATCAATACAATAACTGTATGTATTTGTGAGGTACATTGTAGTTTTTCAGTGCATAAGTACAATGCGTAAAGATAAACTCAAAGCAATCGCAGATTCATCAGCTCAAATATTTATCATTACTTTGTGTTAAGAACATTCAAAATTTTCTCTTCTAGCTATCTTGAAATACACAATAAATTCTTGCTAGTTATAGTTGCCCTACTGTAATGCAGAACACAAAAACCTATTCCTCTTATCTAATTATAATTTTGTATTTGTTAATCAACATCTTTTTATCCCCTCTCCTCTGGCCATCCTAATCTCTAGTAACTACAATTCTGCACAAAAAGGCACTACTTTAATCTAGTCTTAGTAAGGTCTTGGAGTAGGGAGGACAAAATGAGATAACTATGGAGATTTTGGAGTCTGATTTAAAGTGGATCTCTAATGTGTTGAGTTAGAATTGGTAAGGATTATGATATAATAGTCAAATATTGGTTGACAGCAATCTGACAGATTTGGGAAGAGGGATTCCAACAGTCTTGGATATAAATATTTACTTAATGTTTTCGGTTGAGGAATTGGTGGATTTTTTAAAATGAAGATCCTTGAAGGAACAATAAAGTTATATGGAACTTTCATTTTCTTAGGAAAGGGTTTTCTGGAATAGTACAGTTATGTTGATGAGGAGAATGGGGTAGTATGTGCATGTTAACATTGACAGAAAAGATGACTCTAGTACTAAAAAGCATGGAGGAAAGCAGAGAGAAGGAAAAAACAGATTCTTATTGGTATCATTTGAGTTCTTAAATCCAGACACACTGAAGACAGAATGTGGGAGACTGAATTACTCCTTCCTTGTATTAGAATTAAACTTATCTAGGAGGCGTTTATTCCACTCTCACCTCTAGCAGTGGTCAGGAGATTCAGGAATGAACAATAAATCACAATACCCCTTGGACTCACTGGTTTACTTCCCTATCCTTTATCATGTGACCACAAGATCTCTAATAAATAGGGTGAGTTATCTTCCAACTTCATTGATGTGGTTTTAGTCACATGACCTGTTGTGGCCAATAGAATGTGGATGGAAGTTATGGTCCTGTCTTCAGTTTCAAGCAGAGACCTTAAAGCATTTGTGCTTTCACTTCTTTCTTTTTTTAAATTAATCTCCTGTGATCAGACGTGAGATAATCCTGCCCACATTGCTACCATCTTTTGTAGAAGACCCACAGAACATTCAAAACCAATCAGAAGTCCTACATCCAGCCTGGCCTAGCCAAGTCAAGCTGTCCTAAGGACCCTGAGAAAGAAAAATAAATGCTTACTGATGAAAATCATTGATATTTGGAAGTTAGTTATTATACCTTAAAACATGACCAATGCTCACTTTACCCAGGGATTTTTAGGTATATGATCCAATAAATTCTCTATATTAATTTAATCAATTTGAATAGGTTTTTTGTTATTTATTAACCAGAAGAGTATTTATTAACATCTTTTTATGGAGTTGAATCATTTTTGGCTTGTATAAACTTCTAACACATCCCAGGTCTTTCTCACAGGGACCACAGCCAAGCCCAATTCTCTCCATTCTCTACTTGAGCAATAGATTTTTTTTTTTTTTGAGCAATAGATTTTTTTAAAGCAATATTTATCCCTGTTAGCCCTCATCTTTGGCTTGTTCCAAATATTACAGTCTAGTGACGTCTTTCTCAATTTAACTGTTGGTTCTGAAGATTTCACTCAGCATTTTGTCAAACACAGATTGTTTCAGCATGACCAGTAGAGCCTCCTTAAAGCCATTGTTTCATAGTCAAGATCTTGTGGCATTTAACTAAATACTGGCCTCTAAATTGTCCCCTCAAAACACAAATAATCATTATTTAGGCCAAATAGTCTAGATGAATGTCCACAAGACAGAAATATCTTCTAGCCATTATAGTTACTTCAGAGGAGTTATTGAAATCAGGAGATATTGCATAGTCATGGTCTAAAGGAAAAATATTTTCTAATATTATTTTCCAAATCTATGTTTTTTTTGAAGCTAAGAAATCCTGCTTGATAGAATACATTTGAAAATGGACATTAAAAAAATATTCACTTATTTCTCCCCTAAGATAAAGAGACAGGCATTTCATTCGGCCATCTGATCCCCATCTAGCCAACTGGGATTATGGGCATGTGAGTGTAATCAAGAATAGAGTGACCCACTTTTGAAGCCTGTGGGTGGGAATGATATCTCTCTTGCCAAAAAACAAATGAACAAAAATTGCCTAGCTCCTGAGTTCTAGTCCTGCACATAATGCAGACCTTGAATGAGTCATTTACAGTCTTTCTCTGCATTTCTAAAAGACATCTTAAGGGGCAGGTGGTCAAGTTGCTGGATTTCCACATGGCCGACCTCAAGTTCCAGACCAAGGCGGGTTAAAATCACAACAAATAAATAGATAAGTAAACAAATAAATGAAAATGAAACAAAACAAATAAAAACAAACCCCTCTTAAACTTTCTTAAAGATAAAGGAAGGTATAAACTTTTTTTTTTTAATTTTTTTTTAGAGGTTTTTGCTATAGGGTGCGTGCGCTCGCCAGACAGAGAGAGACGTAGAGACAGAAAGCGAGAAATCACCCCCCTCAAGGGGATAGAGAAAGGATGCCGCAATCCCTTCTCCTCCATTCTCCTCCTGGGATCTTGGGCATGCACGCACACGCGCCCGGCGTGAGTTTTAAGCCACCGGGTCCGGGACACGAACCGCGGTTGACTACATGGGAGTCCAGCGACATAGGCATTATGCTAACTGCTGGTTCCCAGGAAGGCATCAACTTTTGTTCAATCTTTTTCTGCTTCTTAGATTGACTCTGTACAAGGTATTTGTTTTTTAAAGAAAAAATATCTGGGAACATAACTCACATTAAAATATCCATAATAGGGCCAGCGGGTGGCATGGTGGTCGAGACACTGGCTCTATCATGGATGACTCTGTAGTTTGAGTCTCTGATCCAGTAGTTTAAAAAAAACCTAGGTGCCTAGAAATAAAACTAACTAAGGAAGTTAAGGACCTCTATAAAGAAAACTATGAAAATATTAGAGATCGAAGGACAAAAAAAAAAGTGGAAGGACATCCCATGTTCCTGGATTGGGAGAATTAATATAATCAAAACAGCAATTGTACCCAAATTAACCTAGATATTTAATGTAATCTCTATAAAATTACAAGAGACATTCTTCACAGGTCTAGAAAAGACAATCATAGAATTTGTCTGGAATCATAAAAGACCACGTATTGCCAAAGCCATCCTGCACAAGAAGAGTAGAGTGGATGGCATCTTTCTTCCTGACCCCAAAATATATTACAAAGCTATGATAATCAAAACAGCATGGTATTGGAACAAAAATATATGTGAAGACCAATGGAATAGAATAGAGACCCCAGAAATAACCCTGAAAACATACAGCCAACTGATCTTTGACAAAGTGTACCAGTCAATCCAGTGGGAAAAGGAAAACCTTTTTAGCAAATGGTGCTAGAAAAACTGGATATCTACCTACAAAAAATGAATCTGAACTCCTATCTGTCACCATTAACAAAAATCAACTCAAAGTGGATCAAAGATCTAAACCTAAGACCGCAAACTATAAAACTACTGGTGGAAAACATGGAGAAAACTCGGGAGACATTGGGGTAGACAAAGACTTCTTAATCAAGACCCCTAAAGCACAGATAATAATCCCCAAAATAGACAGGTGGGATTACATCATATTAAAAAGTTTCTGCACAGCAAAGGACACTGTAATTAGTGTGAATCAACAACCCTCAGAATGGGAGAGAATTTTTGTTAACTATGCCTCAGATAAGGGACTGATAACCAGAATACACAGGGAACTCAAGCAGCTTACCTGGAAGAAAATTATTAACCCAATTAAAAGATGGGAAAATGAGCTGAATAAAGGAAGACATACGAACAGACAAAAAGCATCTGAAAAAATTCTCAACATCCCTCATCATAAGGGAGATGCAGATCAAAACCATAATGAGATACCACCTAACCCTGGTCAGAATGGCAAAGATTAAAAAAACAAAAAATGATAAGTGTTGGTATGTGGTGAAAGCGGAACTCTCCTACATTGTTGGTGGGTATGTAAATTGGTCCAGTCATTGTGGAAAACAACATGCAGGTTCCTCAAGAACCTTCAGATAGAAGTACCATATGATCTAGCAATTCTACTCCTTGTTATCTACCCAAAGAACAGGAGAATTTTCAGTTGGAAAAGTGCACAGCTGTATTTATTGTGGCATTATTCACAATTGCTAAGACATGGAACCAACCCAAATATCCACAAACAGATTAATGAATTGAAAAAGTGTGTCACATATACTCCATGGAATATTATGCAGGCCTAAAAATCAACAAGATCCTGGCATTTGATAGAAAGTGGATAAACATGGGGGATCTATTGTTGAGTGAAGCAAGTCAGGCTATGAAACAGAGACATTGTATGTCTCCACTTAACATATACCAACAATCTACACTCTACAGTAGAGACTGAAAGACTGGAGGATATAAAAGACACCGGGAACAAAGTGGAAGTAGAGTGGGAGAGGGGAAGAGCGCAGAAAGGGAAACTTGGGAAAATACGGAGAAGTAAGACATTTGTGTTACACAGATATGGTTTGTTGCCTGTTGGTGATGTTGTATATAGTAGTCTTAACTTGTCTGCTGTGTGGCATATATCATGTCGAGTAAACTCTCTTTGCAAACAAAATGAGGTATAACAAATGAATATATTAAAGTAATAAATAATACTAAAAAAAAAAACAAAACCCAGGTGCCTGTGCGTGTGTGCCTAAAATCCCAAGAAGAATGGAGGAGAAGGAGCTGCATGCAGTGTGATCATTCCCTGGGGTGTATGTGTGGGGGAGTGGATTTCTGAATTTCCATCTCTCTCAGTCTTTATCTGTCCTCTCTGGTGAGTACATGTCCCCTAAAGCAAAAATCTAAAAATAAAATTGAATAGGTAAAATGTCCATAATATACTCCTAACTCAGTAATTATTTCATTGCGTTGCAATTTTCTACTCAATTGTGGATTTGTCCTGCTTGTCTATGGACTTTTTGAGATTAAGAATTAAGTTGATGGGGACCAGTAGTTAGCGTAATGGCTATGTAGCTGGACTCCCACGTAGTCGACCCCTGTTTGCGTCCCAGACTGGGTGGCTTAAAACTCACACTGGGGGCGTGTGCATGTGTGCCCAAGATCCCGAGCGGAGATTGGAGGAGAAGGGATAGTGGCGCGGCCATGCCCCCTGGGGGGGTGATTTCTCACTTTCTGTCTCTCTGTCTCTGTCTGTCTGGCCCTATAGCAAAAACCTCTAAAAAAAAAAAAAAGAAAAAAAAGAATTAAGTTGATGGTGTTATCAAAATCCCAGATTTTCTTTCTGGCACATAGTAGGTACACAGTAAACACTTCTTTGGTTGAATGAATAGAACTCATTTGCTGCTGCTGCTGCTGTGTGTGTGTGTGTGCGTGTGTGTGTTTGTATATGTGTTGGAAGAGCTGGATAATGTTCATCATTAGCCCAAAGCATTGGCTAATGTTAAATTTAAATTAAGATACACTCGTGGGTGACTACATCTTCAATTTCATGGTTGATTCCTTTGTGATTGACTTACTAAGCTAAACCAGAAGTTGCAAACTGAAATACCTTCAAATACCTTCCAGGGACTGGGAAGGAAGCATAATAAAAGAATAATTAGGTACAACCAGAAAATACCTGGTACTGTCCAAGGGATGCATGCCTAGTGTCAGTAGATCCACATTTTTAGTTTTTAAAATTATTATTGTCATTATGTTTAAATACGTTTTTAAAATATAAACATTTATGGTTTTTTTAGACTCTCCTAGCCTATTCTAAAACATAATTTCTGAAATATTATGTAGAACAAATAAAATATAGGCTAGACCCAAATCACAGGCCATCATCTGAGAAAAAGAGCTAAATGTTTTACATTTGAAATGGTATTTTTGTTTGCAGTAAACATTTAATGTACAATGAAAAACCTTGAGCATTATCAAATATCATGTTTATTGTTGAATAATATTAATAGGGATTCAGTTAAGGCCCAGTCTTAAGGCTTGAGGTTAGATTTTAGTGGACACACATTAAAAGGATTCTCTGGATGGCAATTTGGAAAGATTAATGGAATTAAAGATCAGTCATTAGTAAGTTGCACTTGTATTTTACTAAACAAAATAGCTACCTTGAGTCAGTCTTGTTTCCAGGCAACCAATCTCCATTATGGTGAAAATAATGGAAGCGGTATATCAACCTTGGAAAGCTTCCGACCACACCTCCTGACCTTGTCCCACTAGGTTTCCCATGGTCATACATTAATATTCATAGAGAGAAAGATGGGCCCCATAATTGCTTGCAGCTTTGGGGCCATCAATCATTGTTCTTGGTTCATCCCACTCAGTTAGTAACAGCTAGTCAAGCATGTTGGATTTCTCTCATGTATTTGCCAAGATAGAAATCAGAAGCTCTCCTTGGAAAAATGACTGTGTTAATCAAACCCTACAACTTCAACAAGAAAAAATCTATTTGAGGGCTTTATTTTATTAACCATTAATTGAAAAACATATTTAGTAGTCATGCCTAATTTACCCTAGACATTAAATTGATAAAACATCATAAAGTAATTTTTTTAAAGTACAAGATATTTAAATTACTTAGAAAGAAAGTTATCTGTTAAAGAACCAGTCCGTCTAGGAGCTTGCTTCTCTATGAGAATCTGAAAAGGTAGGATTCTAGATTCCCAAGAGTGAGAACTTAAGTGAGAAGAGAAGTGGTGCAAGAATAAAGATGGGGAGGAACTGAATGAAGTGAAAAATAGTGAGTGCTCACCTACTCACCTACTGCAGGGATCTGATCACTTAAGCCAATGCCTACTCATGTGTAGAGAAGAGTGGGGATGTTCCACTGTGAATAATTTTAAGACCACACACTAATTCCCACGAGAAGAGTGATTTGATCTTGTAGTAAAGTCTGCTATAGGTATTACTATACCTATACTAGACATTTACGGTGACTTTCTATCCCTTGAACTATGGCATATGAGCACTTGGGTGTAACATATCATCACCATTCCAACCCAAAATTGGCACAAATGCTGCTGTGTCAGGATTGTAGCCAATTTTCTTAACGTAGGGGCTGACTTCCTTAACAATTTCCTCATATCTCTTCTGACTGTAGGGTGATTCAATAGAATCTATTTTGTTAACAACAATTAGTTGTTTTATACCCAGTATGTAAGCCTGAAGGGCATGCTCATGGGTCTGTCTGTTCTTGGAGATACCAGCTTCAAACTCACCAACACCAGCAGCAACAATCAGGACAACACAGTCAGCTTGAGATGTGCCTGTAATCATGGTTTTGATAAAGTCTCTGTGTCCTGGGGCATCGCTGATAGTCACATAATACTTGCGGGTCTCAAATTTCCACAGGGAGATATCAATGGTGATACAACACTCATATTCAACTTTTAGTTTATCCAAGATCCAGGCATACTTGAAGGAGCCCTTTCCCATCTCAGAAGCCTCCTCAAATATTTTGATGGTTCTTTTGTCGATCCCATCAAATTTATGGATCAGATGGCCAGTAGTGGTGGACTCGCCAGAATCTACGTGTCCAATGACAACGATGTTGATGCAAGTCTTCTCCTTTCCCATTTTGTTTTTGATTTAGCAGAGGTTTTCACAATATCTGAGTTCTGGCGGCAAATGCGTTGCAATAAAGGAAATAGTTTCTTTTTAAAAGTTAATTTATTTAAGGGCCAGCCAGTGGTGTGCTAGTTAAGGTGGCTAGATCCCACATGCCTGACTGAGTGGTTTGAGTCCTTGACACAGAGGTTTAAAAACATGCCAAGTGTGTGTGCATGTGTGCCTAAAATCTCAAAAGGAGGGAGAAATGGAGGAGAAGGGATTGTGGTGTGACTGTCTCTTATGAGGGGTGCTTTCTTATTTTTCCTGTCTCTTTCCGATGAGCACACATATAAGCTGGCAAAGAAAAAAAATATTTTGAGAGAGAGAGAGAGAGAGAGAGAGAGAAGGCAGGCACCCTATACAGGGTCTTCACTTTGTGATCCTCCCCCAAGACCAACAGCCAGCCAGAATAAGAGTCATAACCACCATATTCAAATAGACTTGGGACACAAACCAGAGTCTTCCCATATGGCTTCTAGCATCATGCAGCAGTGCCCCTTCCAGGTATATCACTGTAGTTGGGCTTAAAGTGGAATATTTTCATGGGAGTGTTGTTAGTTCCAATTTGTCTGGGATAGTCCTAGTTCACACCTGTTATAGATCAGTGAACTTTTCTTTTTTATTTTTTTGAGAGGTTTTCGCTATAGGTCGCATGTGCTTGTCAGCCAGACAGAGAGAGACATAGAGACAGAAAGTGAGAAATCACTCCCCAGGGGGGATGGTCACGCTGCAATCCCTTCTCCTCCATTCTCCTCCCGGGATCTTGGGCACACACGCACACGCGCCCGGCGTGAGTTTTAAGCCACCGGGTCCGGGATGCGAACCGCGGTTGACTACGTGGAAGTCCAGCGACATAGCCATTACACTAACTGCTGGTTCCCAATCAATGAACTCTTATAATTATTTAATCTCCCCCTTTATTTTTGAGTATCCCAATTTGGCTAATAAATTTAACACAGCTGCATAGGAAAAATTCTTGCATGATTATCATTAGTTCATTTATTTATTCAAGAAATATTTCTAAATTTCTCCTCTTGGACCCTGCTGGATCACTAACTATTAGTCCTAATCTTTATATTTTATTTTTTTAAACCTGGGATGAGATTTTCTTGACAATCTACTTAAAGCATATTAACACAATGCATTCTTTCTTTTTTTTTCAATTTTTTCATTATCATCATAATCTTGTTTATATTACATTGAATCACATCATTCTCTGTTTCTTCAGAGACACACATGATTTACATTTCCCATCAAAAGCATGCTTCAAAATGTTCTGGATATAGCCATGAGTCACACTCCTCAGCCATTCCCACAAAAGTGATAGTTCTTCCCTTCCGCCCAACAGTGGGATAGCATTTTTTTTCTTTTTTTTTAGAGAGAGATTTTTCCTATATGGTATATATGCTCACTGGGGAGACAGAAAG
Source organism: Tupaia belangeri chinensis (assembly GCF_000334495.1). Classification (NCBI taxonomy): domain Eukaryota; kingdom Metazoa; phylum Chordata; class Mammalia; order Scandentia; family Tupaiidae; genus Tupaia; species Tupaia belangeri. The sequence continues at coordinate 4,613,998 of NW_006159657.1, read as the reverse complement.
TGAAAAATCACCCCCCAGGGGGAATGGCCACACTGCAATGCCTTCTCAATTCTCCCCTCAAGATTCTGGGCATGCATGTACATGTGCCAAGTATAAGTTTCAAGTCACTGGATCCAGGACTCAAACTGTGGTTGAGCATGTGGAAGTCCAGCGTCTACCACTATGCAATCTACTGGCCTGAGGCAGCATTTTTTTTTTTTTTTAAGGAAGAGAGATGTTTACTATAGGGCACCTGTGCTCGCCCAAGAGACAGAGAGAGACAGAGAGGCAGAAAGTGAGAAATCACCCCCCCACCAGGTGGATAGTGTTGCTGTAATCCCTTTTCCTCCATTCTCTTCTCTGGATTTTGGGCATACACACAGATGCCTGGCATGAGTTTTAAACCACTGGGTCCGGGACTCAAACCATAGTCAAATATGTGGGAGTCCAGTGATGTAACCATTACACCATCTGCTGGTCCCTACAAAGGAAAAAAAATCTAACATCTCTTTCATCTCTTTTATATATTCTGCCATATCAATTATTGATCTGTGTCAGTATTTTTCAAAGCCCAGATTGCATATATATAGCTCATATAGACCATATATGGTCTTTCCATAGTAGATTCTTGAATTTCAGGGCCTTTGAGTTTTCAATTGGTAGAGCCTAGGTCCTCTAACACAAACATCCACCACCTCACTCTATTTGCTCCTATAGACACACCAGTCTACTTGCTTGTTATAACCAGGCCTCTGGAACAAGCCAGTTTCTAAGCCTCAGCACTGCTTACCCTTTGAGTTGTCTCTCTCTCTGTTGTGGGGGCTGTCCCATATATTACTGGGAATTCAGCCACATCTCTGGACCCTACTCACCAGGTGATAGCAGTTCTAACCCTCCCTCTCAGCAGAGACAACAAAAATGTCTCTGAACATTATCAGATATCCTGTGCAGGTGGAGCAAAATTGCCACCAATTGAGAACTACTATTGAGTTTTCCAGAAAGTCATGACCCATCTTTGCATAGAAAAACACAGAAAAATACATCATAACTTTCTTGAAGACCTAATAGACTAGACACTGTGACTATCAAGACAAACAAACCACCCTTTCTGTCCTTGGACAAGTCATATAGGGGAGACACATTAATAAGCAATTATGGTGCAAAACTCTTAAGTACCCAGGGAAAGATTTGGCAAAATACAATAGGAGCCAAAGAAAGAGAGATGAGCTTCTCACACAAATAAGGCTTTACAGAAGGTGCATCTCTAGGGATTTGGATGATGACTCAGTATGCCCTAGGAGGAAAGGAAGGAAGGACACTCCAAGTAGAGGAAATGGCAGATATGAAAGTATATAAATATAAAGAACAGTGTTTTTGAAATAGAGTAATTTAGAGGGGATTGAGTGATGGGTACATTGAAGAGTGTCAGAAAGTCAAGGATAAGATGGAGACCTGGACAGAAGCCCACCTTGCTAGGATATAGAGCCAGCGTTTATTCATTAGGCTACAGAGATTCACAGAAAACTAGTTAAAATGATATGGTTAGAGATCATGTGAACATTGCCTAGATGGAGGAATGTGAGGTAAACAGCGTTGTCTTCCGGATCAGGTGGACAGGGCTAGGATGTTGCCCCACAACAGACAAGATGCCAGGCTTTGGACAAATCATTTTTCTTCTCTAAACTCTGTTTCCTCCTTTGCAAAATAAATACCACAATCCTGCCTACTCCAATAAGATGCTGTAGGATTAAGCAAATTAACCCATGCAATGAACTTAGAGTATCTGGATGTAGCTGAACCTGGTTAAAAAATGATCTTTTTAAATTGCAAAAAGTAGGGTTTTTGTTGTTGTTGTTGTTGTTACTAGTTTTTATTTTATAATCATACACTTAACTTTGCAATTCAGATAGATTTGGAGGAGGATAAGGGAAATATGGAACCCAAATAACTGTAGCAGGGGCACAGGTTACGGGGCATAGTGAGCAGATGCGGTGGAGGATGTTCTCCTGAGCTACAGAAGGAATGTTCTGATGGTTAAGAGACAACAAATTCATTAGAGTTGTCCACACTCAGCAATGGTGATCTTCTTGGTGATCTTGCCATTCTTGGACCCAAAGTACTCCATGGCTTCCACAATATTCATGCCCTTTTTCACCTTGTCAAAGACTACATGCTTGCCATCCAACCACTTAGTCTTGACAGTGCAGATGAAAAACTAAGAGCCATTTGTGTTGGGTCCAGGATTTACTATGGACAAGATGCCAGGACCTGTACATTTCAGGATGAAGTTCTCATCATGGAATTTCTCACCATAGATGGACTTGCCACCAGTACCATTATGGCATGTGAAGTTGCCATCTTGGCACATAAATCCTGGAATAATTCTGTGAAAGCAGGAATCCTTAAAACCAAATCCTTCCTCTCTGATGTTCAAAGCACAAATATTTTCTCCTGTCTTTGGGACTTTGTCTGCAAACAGCTCAAAGGAGATGCAATCCAAGGGCTCACTGTCAACAGTGATGTAGTAAAACATGGTGGGGGTGATCATGGTTGAGGACGAGAGACTTGGGCGGCAGCATCTGCAAAGCCAAGGTAGGGTGTTTGAGATCAAAGACAGAGATAGCATTTTAAAAATGTGATGGAACAAGATGGAAGCATGAGTTGGCATAGCCATTGGGTGAATAGGATGAATTCATTTCCACTTCAATTGAGTTGACTCAAGAAGCTTAAATTCTCTAGGCTCCCAGCAGCAAGAGATGCCTTTCTCCACACAAATAGACCATCTCAGTTTCCTACCACATCTGTCTCTGAACAGTTAAAGGTAGGAAGTTTCTATTGCCTGCAACCTCCTTGACAGAGTGACTCTCTCTGCCATTGGAGAGCGTTTTGTTCAGAAAGAGTTAATTAAACAAGGCTCCACCGATGGAGGGTACACATCTTACTCTCATTCTACCTTCTGTTTTCCTGTTGCATTCCGCAGCTTGCCTTCTGTTCAGAGGAAGAGGAGCTACGGATGACCTGCTCCAGGACCAAAAAACAGTTTAATAGAATGGAGATTCATTAAGACAATGCTTATGGCGATAGTAGTTTCCGGAACAGAGAAACAGCCCAGAGGATTGCAGTACTTTACATTTCCTGACCTCAATTTACAAGGCAGGATTGAGTTCTAAAAAACCTCAGAAGAGAACAAAATAATAGAACTTGGCTTTTCATCACTGGTAGAATCATGAAGAGTTGGTAGACCTTTAACCTTATCATTTAATTTTCTCTTTTAAGAGGAAGCCTCTATATGTGACATACTGTCAGAAGTGCATGCTACTTATTTTCATTTTAAAAATGTATTAATTTAAAGATATTTTCAATCACTAGTTAGGCCCCATGACAGTGCCAGATATTGCGAACGCAATGATAAATGAGACAGGCCTAGACCTTGCTTGCATGCAGCTTATTTTTAGGGAGATCCAGATCATAAAAATACTACTAGAAAAATTGTGCTAATTACTTAAAAAATAAGCCAGCTTTTTTTTTTTTTTTACTTAGCTAAAGGAGATGGATCCTGATGTTAAACATGATTCTTCAGTTTTGTTTTACAATTTTCCAAATCAAAAAATATAAAACAGACAGAAAATTTTGTGTCCACCTCTGGCAATTTTTGAAATTGTCTTAGGTAGATTAAAAGTCATGGGTTAATGACCCAGAGTTTTTATTACTTTCTTAATCATCTAGGAAGTCAGCTCTCAGGAGAAGAGAAACCTGTGTTTTAGTTTTTCTGTGGCTAGATGAACTATTTCATGGGACATGTTGGAAGAACTTTAGTAACAGTATTAGAGAAATTAGGTCATGGGCGCTGAAGTCAGGTTTGTCAGGTGCAAATTTTCAATGCCCCACTTATTAGCGGTGTGGCCTTTGGCAGGTTCTTTGACCTCTCCACATCTCATTTTGTAAAATGGGATGATAGTCCCTGCTCCTTAGGATTGTTGCATGCAAAGGCATATCAAAGTGTCTGATACATATTACACATTTAAAAACATATTATTGCAGATAAAGGAGGCGTATTTTATTGCCAGGGGAGTGGAGATGACTGAACCTGTCTCTGAGCATCAGCCATTGGCAGGAGGGAAAATCCTTTGTCTCCTTTTAGTGATGTGAGCTTGAGCAATTCAGTTCCCTTTTCTAAGCCCTAGGTTCCTCCTTAGCAAACTAGGCATTAATAATGAGTATTGGGGCCAGCAAGTAGCATGGTGGTTAAGGGCACTGGACTCCCACAATACCAACCGTAGTTTGAGTCCTGGATCTCGTGGCTTGCTTTCTTACACACACCCACACTCTCTCTCTCTCTTTCTCTCTCTCTCTCTCTCTCTGATCAAATTAAAATAGGTAAGTAAGTAAATAAATGAAGTTATAATAATTCTTTAATCACCCCCCCCAAAAAAAAAAAAAAAAACACGAGTATCTTCCGAGGCTATGGGGAAAATGTGAAAAATTATATGCAAAGGAACCGTAACGATGGCTACTAAGTATCACAGTCCTTGATACATGGTAAGTGGCAATACAGCAGCAACAGCATCCTTATTGGACTCAATCATTTTTGTTGCTTTGTGCGCTTTTGCCTTTCTGATCTATCTTAGGTTTTGTCGCCTAGAAACAGAGTTTGCAATAGGAATTCTTGTGCAAGTAGTTTATTGAGAGTACTCTCTGGACAAGCGTGTAATAGAATAAGGAACCCAGGAGGGAGCAGGACAGGAAGCCATGCAAAGAAGCAGTTTCAGGTGAAGTCTGACCTGAACCTGATCTCATGGGGTGATTTGGAATATGACTTGTAACACAGTTTGTTGTGCCCAGAAGCTAGGAAGCTGAGTTTCATACCTCTATATCAATTGGTCATTGGTTGTTGGTCACTCCCAGGAGAAGGACGTGACTCCCAAGCATGTTCAGGTAAGAAGGCACCTGTCAATAGCAAGGTAGCCCTGTAGAGAAGGATGTGTATGAGCTATGAATTAGGAGCTGGCTGCATAGCAGCCCTTGGACTGAAGATCTGGGTGAGGTACAAACAACACCTATTGCACCCTTCCTACTCTCTGATATTTGCTCCTTCCTCTCTGCCAGACCCCATCTCTCTAGGTAGGTTTGCAACCTGAGACCTGGGAAAGCAAATATCAGATTTGCCTGTCCACAGTCATTGATTTAAAGATGATCATACGACCTCATCCAAGTCAATAGGACACAAGGAAACTTTTGCTAGCAAAGTTGAGAAAGAACTGCAGGGTGTTTTCTGCAAGTATTACCAGCAGTCATGGGATTATCAACTGGATCAGCCAGGATGTAATATAGGAGCTGAGATTGAATCCAGTATAGTAGAGAACAGAATCGTGAGATAGAGAGAAATAAGGGAATCCCCAGCTAAGCCCCTGGATCAAGCTTTGCTTGAAGTTTACTCTACCATTGCACTTTCAATTGATGTGAGCTGTAAATTAGCTTAGCTTTTTGTAGCTGGCAGTTCTGGGTACCTGACTGCTATCACTGTAATAGACCTGGAAGCACTCTGCAAATTAGAAGTAGTCAATCAATTTATAGGATTATTATTGTTATGTAAATAAAGTTCTATTCTGAGTGAGCAGAGCCTTTCAAACCAGGGCAGCTTTCCAAATTGGGCTTTCTTTGTTTTAGACAGATAAGAGGTACATTAGGAGACTCTGAGGGCACTAATGATGCCTTTCTCTCCAAGAAAAAGATTTTCCAGTCAGCTTTCTTTGACAGCTAAGGCCCGGGGCTGGTGAAGTGACCTTCAAAGTGGTCGTTGCAAGGCTGTGGGCCAGACAAAGCCAGAGGAAGGGAGAAAAGGCAGACAAAGATGGAGTGGGGTAGACAAATTGACAGTGTCTTGCTATGAATGAAGCAGCTCACTAACAGCAAAAACCCTTTAATCCACACAGACTCACCTACTGATAAAGCAAAATGCATTAGCTTTATTCATGGTTATTAGCATATTTTTAAAAGTTTACTGTAAAAGTTTACTGCCTCCTTCTAGCAATGTGAGCTCGAGCGATTCAGTTTAAGTTTACTGTACTTTCATTTCTTACTTTTTTTTTTTTTTTAATCTTACCATGGGCACATATGCTGGAGAGAGAGAGAAACCCCCAATGGGATTCAGTTATGCCATAATTCTTTTCTTCCATTTCTCCATCCCATCAGGATTTGGGTGTGTGCGAACATGTGCCTGATGGAGTTTTCAAGCCACTGGGGCTGAAATTCTAACTATAGTTAATGGTATGGGATCTCATGTCCCATAGTGCACGTGACTTAAGCTCTGCACTATGGAACAAGTCCTCTTAATTCTCTTCTTTTTAAACTTTATCTTTTATACTAATACAATATGCATCTACATTGCCTTTTGGTCTCAGTTGTAAGATCTCAACACTACATGCATGCAGTTAGAAAAAAGACACCTACAAAAATTTGTGAATAAAAATAAAGGGTTTAGACAGCTACTAAAATATCTTCATGAGACAGAGCTTGGTTTCTAGACTTTCTAGCCAAAAAGAACATCTTTGCTATGACTCTATTTCGAAAACTTTGTAATGCTTTTTCTCTTCCTTAGAGAATTTTTTGTGTTTAGAAGTGGGAGGTCACTGGCAGTTTTGGGGATGTTGAGGACAATGAGCAATCTAAAGCCATAAGGGGAAGATTTTTGAAGGGGGTCAGCCAAAGCCTATGGAACAAAAGGTAAGATTAACAGTCAAAAAGTGACACAAACAAAAACAAACTTATGGATGAGCCAATGCAGAATGAAAGGGAGGGAAGAAAAAGAGGTGGTTGTAGGTTCTAGTTTTGTTGGTCCTGACTGCCTGTCTGGTTCAGAAAAAACTGTGTGCCCAGCCTACAGTGCCTCTGGCGGGGGCTGGTATAGATAAGAGAAAAGTTCTCTCAAGGAGGATTTTTCAGAGTGTCCAGGGACCATGTATTAGCATGCCCTGAGAAACCTGTTAAAAATGCTGATTCTTCTGCTTTATCTATCTATTGCTTAATTGGCATCTCTGGGCATGGAACTGGGGTTTGGACTTTTTTTTACAGCTTTATTGAGATGTAAATTACATTAAACCACTTCATATATCGAAAGCACACAGTTCCGTGAGCTTGCGCCTCCTTACGTACCTGTGAAATCATTAGCACAACGCAGATCGCCAGATCATGAACATACCCTGCACCCCTACTCTTTCCTCATGATCCTTTGCATTGCCATCCTCAACTCCATAAGTTCTGCATTCTGCCATCCTTTGACCACCATGGATCTGCTGTAGCTATGAATTAGTTTGTAAGTTTTCTAGAATTTTATGTAAATATATTCATGTAATGCATTCTCTTTTTGTCTGGCTTCTTTCACTCAGCACAATTATGATGAGCATTTACTGAGATTCACTCACACTGTTGTATATATCCACATTGCTGGATAACTTCTATTGCTGAGTGGCATATCCCATGGCATGGATATACTACACATTATGTATACCTACCCAATGATAGACTTTAGGGTTTCTACTCTTTGGTTATTACAAATAAAGCTGCGTTGACCATATGTGTACAGTCCTCGCATTTCCATTTCTCCTTGGTAAATATCTTGGACTAGAAGGTCTGAATTCTTAAGACTGTTGTAAAGTGGTCGCAACTTTTCACATTCTCAAGAGTAATATATCAGAGTGCCTCACAAAAACATGAATCAGCCAGTTTTTAAAATGTGGGCCTTGAGTGTAGTAGCATCTCAGTCTATTTGACATTTCCCCAATGACTAATAATATTGAACAGTTTGTCACATACTTATTTACCTTCCGTATATCTTCTTTGGTAAAGTGTTTAAATATTTATCTTGGGTTGTTTGTCTTTTTATTAAGTGGCAAGTGTTCTTTATATTGTCTAGATAGAAGATCTTTGTCATGCACCTATTTCACAAATACTTTCTCCAACTGGTGGCTGTTATGGATTAGATAATAGTTTGTCACCAAAATGTTCGTGTTCTGGATATTTGGTCCCCAGCGTAATGGCTTTGGGAGATGGTGAGACCTTTAAGGGGTGGAGCCTAATGGAAGAACACCACCCACTCAGCTTGGAGCATGGAAGGGACAGAAAAAGTGGACAATTCTCTTTCCTTTGTTTCTCTCACACTCTCTTTCTGCACATACCTGCCTTCCTCTCTGCTTCTGTTAAACCAAACTATTGATAGCTCGTATCGTCATAAAGTAAAAAATTGTTTAAGTCAAACCTTCCTAATTGGGGACCACCTATATTTTCTTTAGGTATAATTTAGCTTTAATTTTTCTCTCACAGCGTTCATATAAAGACATGTAAAATATACATTTACATTGTTTCTTTTCTTATTTATTCTTTTTTATTTTCTCATTCCTTCCTTTCTCTCTTCCATTCTTGATTTCTTGCTATTTTACTTAATGTATCAAGGATATCCTTCAAAGCAGATGAGTCTCAACCCTGATTATCCACTTGAATCATCTGGGGAGCTTTCAAACAATTCCAATGATTGGACCCATTCAGGTACAATTGAATAACTTTGGGCCTTGGCATTTTAAAAAGCTTTTTAGATGGTTCTAATGTGCAGCCACGGTTGATAGTCCCTGGTCTAGTTAAACATATACAGAGGAAACTCATCCATTTTAATACCTGCATAATATTTCCTAGTAAAGATATATCAAAAATTATTCACCCACTTTTGTATTCACATTCATTCAAGTTGTGGCTGATTCTTTTCCTTTGTGCTAGGTTGTTTGGTGCCAAAAGTTTCTTTTCCATTTCTCCAAGAGTTAGACCTTTTATCATTTTATGATCTCTCATCTTGAAAAATGTATGCTTTTGGTTTTGAATTACATTCTGTCTGATGGTACTATTGCCACTCATGCTTTCCAATGGTTGTTTTTGCATTTGCTTAATGTATCTTTACCTGTTCATTTATTCACAAACTTTGTCGTCATTTGCTTTCAGTGTAAACAACAGAAAAAGCCCTTACCTGAAAGTCTTTCTTTTAATAATAAATAAGACTAAAAAAGTTCATGAAGTCTTTGAGCCTCAAAGTAATGGACATCAAGGTGGAGTTTCAGGCGCCATGGCAGTTTGATAAGGTAGCAGGATGACCACCTCCTCCCCACCCAGCCGCCTCTCAATCCCCTGCATATGAGCCACCACAGAAGGTACTTTTCATTGCAAATGTAAATTGTTTCTTTCTTAATTTTATCACTTTTCTCCTCCTAATTTACAGGAGACTTAAATTATTAACACTTGTCTAAACAATGCAGCTTCTCTCTGTATCTCTGAGAAAGCGTTGCTGATAACTTCGAAATGATGTCACCCTAGAAAGTACAACTCCAAAGCACTCACTCCATCATCGACATTGTTCAGAAAGTGCTTGAATAATTCAGAGTGACCCACAGTCCCGACACATTTATAAAAGTGCAAATTGAAAAGCAAATCTGAAACTTTATTTCCATGTCTGGGCTTTTGAAACTGTATTCCCTGGGTACTGACTTGTCTCATCCACAGGGGTTGGAGGGGAGGCAGAAGTGATCTGAGGGAGCTGAAGGAGCAAGTCCTTCCAGGATCTATTTTTATAGTATCTTCAGCAACAAACAAAGCATTTTGGGAAATTGTTGACTACTTACCTCAACTTTCAAAAGCTCTGTACAGTAGCATTTATTGAATGCTTAGGGCCAGGTACTGTGGTAAGCATCCAAAGTAAATATCGGACTGTCGGAAAATGTGCATTTTCTATGCACTTTTTTTTTTGCATAGAAAAATGTGTCATGACTTTTCTGATGATCCAATGGATTATTTTATTTTGAAAGCTTACTTATTTATAGGGCCAGCAGATGGTGTGATGGTTACATTGCTGGACTCTCACATGGCTGACCACAGTTTGAGTCCCAGACCCCATGATTTGAAACTCAGGCTGAGTATGTGTGCATGTGTGTGCAAATCCAGAGAGAAGAATGGCGGAGAAGGGATTGCAAAGTGACCATTCCCCCTGGGGGTGATTTCTGGCTTATATCCTCATTGGCTCTGATTAGATCACATCTGCATCACTCACCACATCTCTGTGGCTGGGAGAACAAGATGTACTGATTGGCTGGACCTGATGGGAGGAGTCACATATCCACCTCTGGTCCAATCAGTCCTAACCATGCAAATTTATAACTGGGAAGCAGTGATTCCCTAGAGGAAGATAGAGTAAGTGCTATTCTCTGGGGCCACATCTGCAAGCTTTGGGTCTACAAAGAACTCTACCTAACCTCACCTTCAGAAAGGTCCTAAAGATAGTGATGGCTACAGAGGGGTAGGTACAGTCAACATACCTCCTACCAGGCAGCAAGCTCAAGGCTGCTTTGGCTCAAGGCTAATGAGGCATAAGGTATTTGCAAACCCTTCTCTGGAGAGGTTGAAAAACACAGAAAAAATTTAATAGTATCATCAAGTAATCACACCACACACTGGACTCTTTAAAATGCACTCCTTCTTCCCTTTGATCTTGTCCTAATGGATAATGCCCATGGTATTTGCTGTGACCTAAATCCCTCACAAGATTGCTGGAGAGGAAAACTGTACCATAAGAGAACAGCGGTCTGGAATATCAAGTGTAAGGGGCCAATTATTCTTGTTCCTTGAGACCCCATCTACCCAGCTTGCATATTCATGGGATCTCAAATGCAGATGAGATGGCAGCAGCTGATTAAAACTCGTTCACTTTGTTGTGGGGGAATTTGGGGACTCCAGGGAGGCCTCTTGAAGCTGATAGATGGTGAAATGTCCTCTTCAGGGGTTGTTCTGTTCCCTCCCACTGTGGTCCTTTAGAATTAAAAAAAAAAAAAAATTGGATCTTTCAGCTTTGAAGAGCAGATGCTTGCCCTCTGGTGGGGTTATGTGAGTAACTGCAAGTCTGAATATAGATAGATAAGGGCAGAGCCTTAGTTTATCTGCTCAACTGTCCTAATTAGATTTTTATTCTTTCCAAAGAGATGCGGTTGGGGGTAAGTTAGAGATGGGGGTTCATGAGAATTTGACAGAGTGCTAGAGACTGTGTGTACTTTCTGAGGTCTAGGGCAGTGCTTCTCAACTTTAATCGGCACTTAAACCACATGAGTCTTGTTGATACACAGATTATGTTTTAGTCGGTCAGGAATGGAGGCTGATAGTCTGTCTTTCCTGCAAGCCCCCAGAGTACCAACACAGATGGTCTACAAGCCACAGTTTAAGCACGAGGATGTAGAGTGACAGTTACATATTAGAATCACTTAGAGAGATTTTAATGATCAGGATACCCTAACTGGTCAAAATGGAATCTTGAGGTCAACCAGGATTCAGTGTTTTTGTGGAGCCTCCCAGGTGCTTCCTTATGTGCAGCTAAATTTAAGTACTCAGTGCTACAACACATGCTCATCCCCTGGGGAGTCTAAAAGTACCAGTGCCCTGCCCCACCCTAGGCTGAATCTCTTGAGCAGTGTTGTAGAGGTGGATGTGAGCATTTCTATGTTTTAAAAGCTTCAGAATTCATTACTCCAGCCCAGGTTGATAATCAGAGGTCAAGAGGGAATTATCCTCTGTGGTTATCACCAACCCTGGGATCTTGTGGATTTTTACCATTGTTATCATAGGGATAGTTTATTATCACTTGTGGCCTTAGTTATATCTTGCCCAAGGCTGATCTGTACAACCATAACCTCTATAGTCCCATTCACTCCCTCACCTCTCTTGCCTTCCTTTCCTAACTACTTAAGTAACACATATTTATCATTGAAATTTGGAAATATAGAACAGTCCATCAGATAAAATGCACCATAATAGTAATCACAAAGGTAACTACTCTTCTAACAGTACTCTCTGAATATAACCACTGCCTTTGTTTTGACTTATATTTTTTCTTTTCTTTTAAATTTTATTTTACTGTTGTAAGAGTACTTAACACGAGATCTACCATCTTATCAAACTTTTATGTATACAATGTATTAACTCTGATGATAGGTACAATGTTGTATAGCAGATATCGAGTATTTTTGTCTTGCCTAATTGAAACTTCATATTTTAGCAACTCCCATTTCCCCTACCTCTTAGTCCCTGGTGACTATTACAGTCTATGAATTTGGTAATATTACATACCTCAAAAAAGTAGAATCATGCTGTATTTGTTGTTTTATGGCTGGTTTATCTCATACAACAAAATATTGTCAAAGTTCATTTATATCATGGCATATTACAAAATTTTCTCATTTTTAAAGGCTGTATAGTATTCCACTGTGTGTATATGCCATATTTTTTTTTAAAAATCCATTCATCTATCAGTGAATATTTAGGTTATTTTCACATAGCGTGGCAATGAGCATAAGAATACTATTATTTCTCTGAGATTCTAATTTCAATTCTTCTGGATTAATATCCAGATGTAGGATTATTGTATTGAATAGAAATGGGAAATATATATATAAATATATATATATATTAGACATGATATTATATGCATATATAATATACATTTTCCTTATACTCCTCTGTTTTTTTCTATTTTTAAGTTTGAGGTTGTCTCATACTCATAAATTTTCTTTTTTCACTATTATAAAAATTATTTTTCATGTCATATCTTCTTTGATAAGATGTTTATTAATGATTATAGGTTATCATGATTCATTTAAGCATTTTCCTACTCTTGATAAATAGTAGGGTTGTTCCTAAGTTAAATACAGTTTATTTAAGAGAGCTTAGATGTACAATTACAGGCTCAGAGGGCAGGGACATTTTCTTGGGAGAATGAATTCATACTGTCATATTCACACTATTTTTAAATATCCAGTACCTTGCACATAGTAATCATTTAATTGTAGACTGAATGAGTGAATAAATAAAGTGAGTCATTGCACCTCCAGCATTTAATGTGACAACTAGCCCATAAAAGTCATTCAACAGGTGTTCTGGAATGAATGAATGAGTACACACTGAACAAAATAGTTATAAAATAGTTATCCATGTCTGGGATATGTCAGGAAACTGATTCTAGAACATAATTTACTTTCCTTCTTCACAGGCAGCCAAATCCTATTACCTATAAATATGTCCCAAAGTAAGGGCTAACATCATACCTCATTTGTGGTAAGGTTTCAGGGAATTAATTGTTCCAATTCTCAAGGACCTTTCTCTATGGAAAACAAACAAACAAACAAACAAACAAACAAAACCAAAAAAACCCTTCACCACCACAGCAATTATCTATAATTACTAATAAAAACAGGTGTCTTAAATGCCTTTTCAAAGTGAGACATGAATAGTTTATTATCATAGCAGGCAAGCACCAATATCTAATTTTCAGCAGGCTGTTGAGATCAAACATAATTCAGCAGGATGTTGAGATCAAACATAATGTGGAGGATCATGGGGGCACACAAAGGAAATGGGGAGCTTCCTGGATGTGCTTATTAGAAGACAGCCGGCCGAGGGGTAGAGGTTGACAAGCATTAAAATAAGAAGCAGCCAGCTTCCTGGAAATGCAGAATACCGTGTGGCTGAGAGAAATATGAAACAGCAACGGTGCAGAGGGGATCAAAATCTCTTATTTCAGAATCCTTTACAGAGGTGAAGTTTGCTCAGTCAAATCGCTGAGTCTCCAAGCTCAGTTTCTGTATGTTGAGTGGCCATGAGAAATCCAAGATTTATAAGGCAACAACAGCCCTTTTATAAGTAAGATATAGGGTTGTTGTGGGAATGTAACTGCAAGAATAAGCAACAAGGAGATAGCAGATTGACTGGCATGTGCCTGGAGGTCAGGATGTTGATGGGAGTCTCCTATTTCTCCTTTACAGTTCTCTTTAGCTCCCAATTTCAGTGCACATATGGTAATAAGGGTAGACCAGGTATATAGGTATCTAAGTATTGCAGAAATTAGGACTCTGCTCTTCTCTTTCTATTTCCTATTGTTACAACTTATAAGAAGATGCATGAAGCAAGGAATCAGCACAGGATAGTTGAGAGGTGTCAGAACTTGGCTTGCCTGGCTCATGACTCAGGCTCCCTGTGTTTGGAAGATGGACACACTTTTTTTTTTTTTTTTTTTTTTTTTTTTGT
>NW_006159657.1:4596974-4599882 GCF_000334495.1 Tupaia belangeri chinensis | reverse complement strand
AGAGTGAGGTGGGATCAGTATTTCCACCAAAGTTGTTCTTCAGGAATACCATGTTATAATCTAGGAAATGAGCATATAGTATCCATCCCACTGACATTATTACTAGTAGAATGTCCCCCACCATCCCCCAGACTCTGTGATTTCCACAAAGTAAAAGCCCTGGGAGCTGTTTTGTTATAAAATGTTCCCATGATCTCATCATTTGAGGAAACTCACATCCTCCCTTTTTAACCTGGGAAGTTCACATTAATACAATGAGAATCCTACAGCAGAGAGACCTGATTAACAGAGTTCACTGAGTTTTTCCTAACCTTTTCTGTGCACAGAATGCCTTTTCTATGTAACAATGATTAACATCCCACCAAACTAATATTATGTGCATTTTTTGTCTTTCTTTTTTTGGTGCATGTTCTAAGACATTCATAGTTTTTTCTTTTTAGATTCCCTATCAAATTTTGAGTTTTTAATGTATTTCTATGAGAGATACATTAACTCTTTAATGAGAAACTGAGTCAGATAAAGCAATTTTACTTTTGTCCATCCAACAGTCTTAGTATTTATCTTCCATCCTCACTAGGTAGTTAGTCTGGCAATCACAAAATCCTTGCCTTACCTCCATTGTAAGGTTTCCAGATAAAACATAAGACCACAGTTAAATTTGAATTTCAGATAAAGATCAAATAATTTTTTAGTCAATACATACATTGTATTTTTATTTGCTAAATTAGGTAACCCTTCCATTAGAGTGGATATGCACCCCAACACTGGCCAGTTATAAAAGCCAGTTCCTCTGGTTCACAATGTCTGCTCCAGGGATGAGTAGCCTACTTAAAAGAAGTTGATTATAAAATCTCCTGTACAAAAAAAATAAATAAACAGTAAAATAAAATAAAATCTCCCCTACAACACCTGATTTGGTGCAGAGGAAAAAATACTTTACCTTTCATGTCAGAAAGCTGAACACCAATGGCAGTCAATGACCAGGGATAACCATATTCTCCTCTACCTGGAGAAAGGCCGTGGAGAGTGAGGATGAGGGCACCACCTACAGAGAAACAGGCCAAAAGGTGCAGAGCAGCAGATCTCTCATGGCTGCAATGGTGTGCCTGGATCCACTCCTGTGGAAACTAGTCCTGTCTTCCATCTACCCGCTCTGCCAGTCAATACATCTGTTACATTTCCCATCTACTCTCTTCCAGGGCCTGTGCTAGGCAATTCCCTTAGCCCATAAACTGGCACTTGGGGCTACTTAGGTTGCTTTCTTGACCTTGGTTGCAAGACAGACTCATAGAGCTAACACTTCCTTCAGGGGCTCTTCATCCCACCCCTAAATACCCACATCTCACCAATGCTGGGTTGGTGGTGCCTGGATTTGAGCAGCTCATTTCAGTGCCCCCAAGCAAAAGAATCAGAAGCGATTTTTCTGCAGACCTTCTCCATCCTCATAGCTATCTATGGGACAAGATAGGTTCTTGTTGACAGTTTGCTTTCTTACTTAGAATGCTCAATAGTGGAGTGGCTGTCTGACATCGCATGAGGATGAAACCATGGGAGTCTCTCTGGGGTATAATAAGGGATGTGAGGCCAGATCCTCTTAGTTCAAGTTCTGTAAGAGAAACAGAGACACTGCTGGGAGGAGGCCAGTGATTTTAGCAAAAATATTCATTGATAGGAGCAAAGTTCTCCTAATACTCAGGGACTAATGGCTGCGTTAGCATTGCAGATTTCTGTCCTTCACGTATATATGATATTCAAAAAGATCTTGTTAAGAGAAGCAAGTAAGATGAAAACAATGTTTTTGTTCAGGGACTGTATGTCCTTGTCATTTGTCTAGCTTCCTCTACCCTTTTTTTCATGTATCCTAGGGTCCAGCTATTATGAATTACCAGTGGGCCTTTTTTTTGTGGGCAAAAATTGAGAGATTTTCATCTTTGTATCTCCAGACAATAGTGTTTGTGGAGCTATGGGCTTTTGGAAACAACAGCAATTTCTGAAATCTTCATTCTTACACTGGGAAGCCCTTCATATGTGTATTCAGTGTAGTGGGAAAACTATTGCTTTCCTCATATTCATTCCCCTTTTCCTTTACCATCCCTGGATATTAAGATTCCTCAGGTATTGGCCCAACATCTGGCTCTATTATTACAACATGTGACCCAGCCCAGTCAATCAGCAGCATCCATCCTCCACCTATGGTGATTGGTTGGGGAGGGTGGTCACATGACTTTAGCTGATCCAATCACAGTGACTCTCAGATCTTTCATTTGAACTCTGAACCACAGAAACACTTTTCTTCTGGATGTTCTTTTGGTAGATATGAGGGAAGCTATCTTCACAGCTTAGATAAGAGAACTGCAGAAAAATGGAGCTACAATGTTGCAAACCCAATGGTAGTTTCAGTTTCTAGAGCAAATTATATCTGAAATTCACCTAACTCTGGGCTTTTCTGTTATATAGTTAATAAATTCTCTCTCTTGCTCATTTTAAAGACAGCTCAAAGTTTACTTTTTCATTACTTGGAACAAAAACAGATACACAGAGCCCCTCTTTCTGCTCCATAAGTGTTTCCCAGGTAGTGTCACTGCTTAAAGTCAAGTCAGTCATTTCAGTCTGTGTGATTAACTTTAGCCAAGCAGGCTGTCATTTGATCTTCAGGGAATATCCCTTAGTTTTTTGTGGTTTGCTCCATGTATACTTATTGAACACGGTGCTTATTCTAAGCACTAGGCCACTTGCTCTGAGATATCCCAGCAATAGCAAAGATCTCATCTGGATGGTACTAACAGTGTAGTGAAGCCAGAGGAGCCCTGAGGTATGGTTTAAGAAATCTATGCTTCCTCTTTCTCCCATTTTCTGTGTGATCTTGGGCTAATCACTATCCCTTTCTTTTTTTTTTTTTTTTTTAAAG
>NW_006159657.1:4576646-4596678 GCF_000334495.1 Tupaia belangeri chinensis | reverse complement strand
TTTTTTAAGAGAGAGATTTTTTTGCTATAGGCATGTACACTCACCAGAGAGACAGAGAGACAGAAAGTAAGAAATCACCTTCTCGGGGGAATGGCCTTGCTGCAATCCGTTTTCCTCCATTCTCGTCTCCGGATTTGAGACACACATGTACATGTAACTGGTATCAGTTTTTTCTCTTTCTTTTCTTAAAGAGAGATTTTTACTATAGTGCATGTGAGCTTGTGAAAGACATAGAGAGAGACAGACAAAAAGTGAGATACCATCCAGGGGGCATGGACACACTGCAATCCTTTCTCCTCCATTCTTCTCTTAGGATTTTGAGCATACACACACCCATGCCTGATGTGAGTTTTTTTAAGCTACTGGGTCTGGGTCTCAAACAGTGGTGGACTACACGGGAGCCCAATGTTGGAGCCATGACACCATCTGCTGGTCCCACCATCAGTTTTAAGCTGCCAGGTCTGGGACTTGAACCACAGCTGACCATGTGGGAGTCTGTGATGTAGCCATTATGCCATCTGCTGATCCCAATCACTATCCCTTTCTGGACTTTAGCTTCTTATTTACAGTGTAAGGGCAGAGGTTGACAGTTCTCTAAAATCCATTCTAGCATTAACTTATCACATCTCTGTGTACAAGTAATGTGAAGATCCTGCAGTGTCTGGTCAAAATAGACAGCTTCAGGCTCATTTCTATAACCAATATTTGTTAAGAGTCTGATATGTTCAAGGTGATGGAGACAGTGATGAAAAAAAGCAGACAAAACTGCCTGTTCACTTTGAACTTATACACTGATGGGGAAAGCAGAAAACAAGTATCTTAGGAAGATATATTGTCAAGGGACCAGTAGATGGTGTAATGGTTACGTTGCTGGACTTCCACATGATCATCTGAGGTCTGAGTCCCAGGCCTGGCAGCTTAAAACTCACACCGGGCACATATGTGTGTGTGCCCAAGATCCTAAGAGGAGAATGGAGGAGAAGGAATAGCAGCATGGCTGGCCACTCCCTCACTCTCCCCACCAAGGGGTGATTTCTCGCTTTTTGTCTCTTTGTGTCTCTAGCAAGTGCACGTGTCCTGCAGCAAAAATCTCTCTCCCTAAAAATAAATAAATAAAAAATAAAAATAAAGATATGAGTTGATCCTCTTTATTTGCACGTTCTATATTGATGAATTTACTTACTTGCTTGAATTTATTTGTAACCCCCAAGTCAATATGGGAGGACCTTTACAGTCAGTCATGAACATGTGCTGAGCAGTGAAAACTTTGTCTCATGATGCACATGTTCCCAGCTGTTGAAGAGGGCGGGGCGACACTCTGCTTTCTTTTTTCAGCTCTCAGTCTATAAAGAAATGTTCTTTTTTTGTGATCTATTTAGTGCCATGTTTTTCATATGTGTGTGCTGGTGGTTGTTGAGTTTGCTGTTTAAAATCGCCCCCAGACATATCATTGAAGTGCTGTTTAGTGTCCTGAGCACAAGAAGTCTGTGATATATCACCAGGAGGAAAGATAGGTGTTAGGTCAGCTTTGCTCAGGCATGAGTTATGGCATTGTTGGCCATGAGCTCAATGTTGATGAATCAGTGTACAGTCATGCACTGCATAATGATGTTTTGGTCCATGATATGATGGTGATCCCATGAGGTTATAATACAGCTGAAAAATTCCTGCCTTTGAGTAACATCACAGCTGTAGGAATGTATGAGTCATGTGTTTGCGGTGATGCTGGCATTCAAAACCTACTGCCTTGCCAGTCATATAAAAGTATGGCATGGGGGCTAGACGTGGCATGAGGGTAAAACATGACTGCTCTGTGAGGCTGGTCTTTATAGGAAGGTCCTGGATCCATGTCTGAAGATCTCCCTGGATATGCATAATATGTGTGTGCTGGGACCAGCAGGTGGCATGGTGGTTAAGGTGCTGGACACTCCTACATGGCAGACCACGGCTCGAGTCCTGGACCTGGTGGGTGGCTTGCTTTCTCACTTTCCTCTCTCTCTCTCTCTCTCTCTCTCTGTGTGTGTGTGTGTGTCTGGTCAAATTAAAATGAATGAATGAATAAATAAATAAATAAATCTTTTAGAAAAAAATAAGTGTGTGCCCATGACCCAGGGCTGTGAAGCTAGGGACAGATGAGAGCATCAAGACTACTGCTAGTTTTCTGTCTTTCTCACTCATAGAAAATGAATAAAGTTTAAAAATGTACGGCACAGGCCAGCTGATAGTGTGGTGCTTAAGGTGGCTGGATCTCATGTGTCTGATAATGCATTTCAAGTCCTGGACTGGTGACTTGAAAAATGCACCGGCACATATGCATGTGTGCCCAAAATCCTGAGAAGAGAATGGAGAAGGGATTGTGGCATGGCATCCCCTGGGGGAAGGAGGGGGGGATGCTTTCTCATTTTCTCTCTCTCTTTCTCTCTCTCTCTCTCTCTCTCTGGTGAGGACATGTCTCCTATAGCAAGACTAAAAATAAAAATTATGGCACATGTAAATTATGTACAGTACCTAATACTTTGCAATGATATTATACATATCCATGTTATTGGCTTATGTATTAACTATATGCTTTGTCATTTTACAGTAAGCTCTTTTGCTGTTAAAAAGAGTCTTACTGTAAAATCGTATGTTTTGTTACCCTGGCAGCAGCCACATATGTCCCATGGTTACTGTGTCTCTTGATTACATCATTTTTGCTTGTGCTTGATTGAATTCTGTGTTGTTTTGTTCAACATGGGACCAAATGTGGAGGTGGAAGGCAGTGATATTGGTGAACCTGACCCTGTGTAGGCCTAAGCTAATGTGTGTGTTTGTATCCTTTTTTAAATCATTTTTTATATCAACTTTTTTTAATACTTTTTAAATTTATATTGAATCACTGTGTATTTTTACAGTGTCTTTCTTTTAATAATCTATTTTAAAAGTTAAAAGTAGGGAAGAAAGCCTACAGAATAAGGACATAAAAACATAAAATGTTTTTGGGACCAGCAGATGGTGTAACGATTATGTTGCTGGACTCCCACGTAGTCGATTGCAGTTTGAGTTTTGGGCTCAGCGACTTAAGCTCATGCCAGGTATGTGTGCATGCATGCCTAATATCCCGAGAGGAGAATGGAGGAGAAGGGATTGCATTGTGGCATCCCCCCAGGGGATGATTTCTCACTCACTGTCTCTCCAGTGAGTGCATGTGCCCTATTGTAAAAATCTCTCTTAATAAAAAATACCTGCAGAATGTATATGTGTTTTGAACTAAGAGTTATTACAGAAGACTAAAAAAAAAGATGTTAAGTTAGGGCAGATGGAACCCATGTGACTGACTACATGGTTTAAGTGGCTTGAAAAACACTCTGAGAATGTGTGTGTGCATGCCCAAATCCTAAGAAGAGAATGGAGGAGAAGGAATTGTAGCAAGGCCAACCTCCCTGGGGTTATTTCTTACTTTCCCTCTCTCTGTGACTGTCTCTGGAGAGCACACCTGCTCTATAGCAAGAAAAAAAATAAAAATTTACAGTAAGCTAAGTTTAATCTATTATTAAGGAAAGAAAGATAATTTAACAAATAAATTCAGCCTAGCATAGATGTCCAATGTTCATGAAGTCTGCAACAGTGGACAGCAACATCCCAAGCCTTCACATTTGCTCCCCACTCACTGACTCACCCAGAACAACTCCCAGTTCTGTCAGGCCCCTTCATGGTATGTGCCCAGTGCAGGCAGGCCACTTTTTATCTTATATGCTATGTGTTCACTGCTCCTTTTAATGTCGAGATGCACAAATACTTGGATAGCATTACAATTGCTTACAGTGTTCAGTACAGTAACATGAGGTGCAGGTTTGGAGTCCAGGATCAGCAGTCTAGGCTGCATAGCCTAGGTATGTAGTAGGCTATGCCACCTGGTTGTGCACGTGCACTCTGATGTTCGCATAACTAGGAAATTGCCTAATGATGTATTTCTCAGAATATATGCCTTCCATTTAGCAACACATGACTGTATATTAAATAAGGTGTCTTTAAATAGAAACACACAGAAAACATGGTTGACAAAAATGTTATGGCAGGAGGCTCCCAGGCACCTAACCTGATAGTTCCCTTAAGAGCAATGAGTCAGAATTTGCAAAGTAACAGTCGGCTGTGACATTATAACAAGAAGTGGCCACACACTATGTTAGATTATAGTTAGAGCCACAGAGAAAAACAAAATAGGGAGTACGTATCTTAAAAAGGTGTCAAAAGTATGTGTTCCAGGCAGAGGAAAGGGCAGGAATGAGAACCCTGTGGTGGGAACTGCTGTTCCTGTTTAAGGAACCACCTATAGCTGGTGTGGCTGAAAAGGAAGGAGTGAGCTGGGGGACAGGGAGAGGAAAGGAGGTTGAGAAAACAGCAAGGACCATGCCATGGAGACCTTTGCAGGTTCCTGTGAGGATTTTTACTTCATTGTGAGTGAACTGCAGAGACACTGGAAGGTTTTGACAGAAAAGAGACAGCTGAGTTAGTATTTTAATTTATTTCATCTTTATTCATGATAGAATATATGTACATGAGAGAGAGAGAGAGAGAGAGACAGACCGAGCGACCCCCTACCCCTACACTATCTGACTGTGGGAAGCTGCACACCAGCGAGTCTGCCGAGGTTTCTCAGAGAGCAAACAATTACCATGATTGGTTCCCTTCCAAAAACCTGACCTTCGAAACCTTGCTCTGATTGGCCACTAGAATCCCTCAAATTTGCATATCTGGCACCTCATGATTGGTCCAAAAGCAACCAATCATAACCCACCGTTAACAACCAATCAGGGCCCACCGTTTACAACCAATCACAGTCCTCTGTTTACAACCAATCATGACCCCCCATTTACAACCCACCAGAGTGTATATAACCATGATGCCTGGCCCACAGTAGCCAGATGACACAGACAACCGAGAGGACAACAACGACCAGGAAGACGACAACTGAAGAGCCTGAAGAGCTGAAATACCGCGCAGTCTCCAGACGATCCTGAAGAGCTGACACTGCATCGTCTCCAGACGACTTGGGAGACCCTGAAGAGCTGTAACACTTCATTGTCTCTGGACGACCCTGAAGAGCTGTGACACCGCGTCGTCTCCGTGCTGCTCACAGTAGAGGACGCAACACTGCGTCGTCTCTGGGCTGAACCATGCTGCCCACAATAAACGGACGACACTGTCGTCTCTGTGCTGTAATACTACACCGCTTGTCCCGGCTCTCACTCCTTCACTCAGGAAACCTGTTCGGCTGTCCCCCGGGTCAGGACATCTGACCATGCCATGATCCTTTCTTGCAGCTCTTCAACTCATTAGATCTTGAGCACTCACACTCGTGTTGACTGGGCCAGGGATTCAAACTGATTGCTGTGTGGGATCTGGCTTCTTTTGAACAGCACATTACTGCTGCCCCCACAGATCCTGCCCCAAGTTAGTTTTAATGGGATTCTTAATGACTAGGTATTGAAGACAGACTGTAGCAGGGCAAGGAAAAGGGAGGGACGAGCAGTTAGGGGGCTTTGGCAGTAACATGGACCAGAGCAGAAAGTGAATTTTGAGATAGATCTGCACAGTCATCATTAACCTCCTCCCTAAGCAGAGGTTTCTGGAGTTTGTGAGGCTCTTTCTTGTTGCAAAAGTCCTTGAACTTGAGCTGTAAATTATGCTCAAAGTTCCATTAGTGCACCTTGGCATGGTTCTCTCCTTGGACGCCCTGTGCTATGTTCCTCCTGTGAGGTAGCTATAAATAACCTGAGATTCTGCTCTCATCAGGGAAACAGTGCCTGGAGTTGCCTTCCGGACACATTAATAACCACCCTTTACTCACCCCCAAATTAATCTTGTTATGAGGCAGCCTTGCCATGGGTGTCTTCTAATCATCATTTAATTTCTACACTCAAATGTCCTATTGTACACCAGCCTGAATTTCTCTTTTATGGCCTGAAAGGGTACAGGGTTTGGTTGAATTTCCTGCCAAATACCTTTTCCAGACAAATCTATTGCAATGAGACATAGAGATTATATATTTTTTTATCTAATTATATGAATTCATCTTTATGATTGATCCATAATTACATGCAATCTGGGAAAATTTTGTGCCAAATCTAAGATTCAAGAAGAAGGCAAGAGGTTTGAATTCCAGTTTCACTAGCTCCTTGGGAACAGCAGGGAGAGGAAGACAGGGAGAATGACATTTATTGAGTAAATACGTAGTCATTTATTCATCCAATGTTTATTGACACCAACTGTTTCAGGCATCATTTTAAGTGCTGGAGATGGAATGGAGTACCAAATGGTACACTCCAAGACAAGCATATCAAGTAAATGAGAAGCAGGATAAGCACTAGTGAAGGCATAGGCACTAGAGTCAGCATGTGTTTTAACCCCAACCCCAGGGTATACTGGTTTTATGGCCTTGGGCACGTTAATCTCTCTATACCTCCATTTAATCTCCTGTAAAACAGGAGACAGTTAAAAACACCTGAGTCACAACTCCATTAAATGAGTTAACATTTATGTGCTTAGTATGAGTTTGGTTGATAGTACTTGATAAGTGAAGAGATAAAAATGTCCTGGAGAAGGAATGTAGAGAACAAAGCAAGGCTAGCCCAGTCTAGTTAGTTCAGTGTTTGCGCAGCTCATCATGTCCAAATCGCTGCACGGTCTCAAGAAAGCAACAATATTTTTTTCTCTCTCTCCTTTTCAAAAACATTTATCTATTTATTTATTTTTAATGAATTTATTTATTGTGATTTTCAAGCTACTGGGTTCAGGACTTGAACTGATAGGTCATGTGGAAATCAAGCACTTTAACCACCACGCCATATGCTAGGCCCTCTCTTTTTGTTTATTTATTTAATAAATGGGAAACAGATCAGGAGTTTTAGGTTGTTTGCTGCTAAGCATGTAGAGTAAGATCAAAGGAGGAGAGAGAAACTGAACCTAGATAGGTTTGATTCCAAAGTCCTACTTCTCCAGCTAGAACTTCACTGTGGGGTTGAGAGGTGGAAAGTTATTTTACCCTTACATACAAAATTTCCCATCCATTCTTTCCATTTAACAATGGGGACAAAAGTCTAGAGGAAAACAACAATGGAATATCAATTGAATAGCAGCCTATAACAAATGGCCAAGATATGTTTTCTTGGAATTTTGAGGGGTGGAGGACTCACACTCACAGGCATCTTATTCTCAGATTTGTTGGTCTGTCCAAACTACCTGTTATAGAAGTGAAGAAATTACCTCTCTTGTTAATTTTAAAATTAATTTGACTTTGTATTCATTTAGAATTGCTTATTCACAT
The DNA here is from genome assembly GCF_000334495.1 of Tupaia belangeri chinensis. Taxonomy (NCBI): domain Eukaryota; kingdom Metazoa; phylum Chordata; class Mammalia; order Scandentia; family Tupaiidae; genus Tupaia; species Tupaia belangeri. Next base: position 4,589,372 of record NW_006159657.1, on the reverse strand, counting down.
TCAGCACTTGTGGGTTCTTTGTTTTCTTGTTATTTAAAGGACTATCAACCCTCAAATTTGGGTGAAAGAATTTGTTCTTTTTCTTCTATCATATATGTTTTATGAAAGCTCTGAAACAGGCTATAATATCTTTATTCACCATTCATAAAAAAACTAATGTTTATAAACCCAGACCAAGTTCTGGGTCCAGGATATGGGTTTTGTACAGACAGGATATCTGTAGGCTCTGGGGATAGGTGGTATGCAGTGGTCATGTGGCTGGACACACACAGGAAGAGTCCTGGGTTAATTTCCCAGAACCTTTCTGAGCAGGCTGGGGACATGCCTGTGCCTGTGATCTAGGCTGGCTGAGGATGGGGGTGGATCACAGCATGAGGATCCTGTTGGGAGGGGGGTTGTTGCCTCTCTCTCTGTCTCTCTCTCTCTCAGACTAGATGAATAAACTTAAAGAAAAAGAATGTGTTGAGGATAATAATAGCTACAAGTTTGAAGTGCTTATTATAGCCAAGCACTATGTATGGATTATTTGCTCATTTAATCATCAGAATAACCCTGGGTTTTTTTTTTTTTTTTGGTTTTTTTTTTTTTCCGGGGGTTTTTTTTTTTTTTTTTTTTTTTGTCTCCCTGGTTAACAAATGTGGAAATTGAACCTTTCAGAGAAGTCACGTGACTTTTTTCAAATCGCATGTAGCAACTAGGTGGAGTCATTTTTTGAACTCATGCTGTCTGATCCCATTGCCTACTTTCTTAGCTATCAGACCACAGTCTCACTGGTTCATAAAAGTTCTAATGATGTAATATGAAAATACTGTACATACTTTAAACCACTACACAGCTACAAGGCTAACAGTATGTCTCTGTGCCTAATGACATACTTGGCTTGCAGTAAATACTGAATAAATAAATGAATGAATCAATGAATGAGTGACTTTATTCATATGAGTGACACAATCTCAGATTGATATAGCTTCTGTGTGAGTTTTTAGACTTGCTTTACAAGAATGTGTTTTTCCTCATTGACCCTCAAAAGTAATATTGAGTTGAAAAAGTCTAATTGATTGTAGTTGGAGTTTTGGAAGCATCATTACCAATAGTAGCCTTGGCTTTAAGGAGTTGGGAGAATCTTTTTCACTCAGAAATTTTCCTTCCCTGTCCATGTTGGCATAACCTTGGTAGTTCCAAGGTCTTCTCTTGGGTTCTACTTGGGGCCTTAACAACAATTAGAGGCTCCAGTGTCAAAAAGATTTTATTGTATTCATCTTCATGAGTTTATTACAAATAAGGTACTTGAAGGAACCAATGAATTGGATTATTTGCATACTCACAGAGCACATTCATTTATTCATTGGACTGATTATGGAGTACAGGGAGGGGTACTAATTTTGCTAGAAGCAGCTGGAGAAGACCTAGTGCTTAATGCTGTAGACTCATGTGCCTTGTAAGGACTGGTGATTCAGAGGTAGGAGATCAGAAGGAAGGTGCAACTGGAATTTGGAGCCAGTATGTCTGTATCTACTCATACTTAGCAAGCTCCCCAGAGATTGTAGTGATGGTGTCAAGCTGCTGTCAGGAACACAAGCTTGTTAAATGACTGTATTCACAAATCACCAATGCTGTTTAAAGAGTTTTGTTTGGAAAGTGTAACTGACCAGCACTAGACTAAATGAGAAAAACCTAGTACTTACCGTTCCAATGTGAGCTTGGTTGTAGAACACATGTACTCAAAAGGGCTAAGTGACCTAAAGCCAACTCCAGTTATAGGAAAATGCTGGCTACAATAGGTGACCCATAAACACAGACCAAATATGATTGCATAGAAAACTTCATGAACCAACAATGACTGCACTTTGAGTCAACTGATCAGAACTTTACCCCTTTCAGTCCTTTGTTTGCATTAAGGACCTACCTGGTGACATGGGCAGGATTTCTTTCTCTGTTAATGACAGCACTTTTTGTATTGAGGAAATAAGATCTGAGGTTTGCTTCTTGCTACCTAACTATACAATAAAACTCTTTCTTGCCTCAAGACTCAGTGACATAGTGGTTGGTGTTTGTGTGCATTTGGCAATAAGCCCCCTTGTTAGGTAACAGAGTTGTGTTATAAGCTAGAGAAGTCCTCAAAGGGTGTTTTTTTCTGAAGCAGGGAAATACAGCATTTTATTATGTTTTAAAAAAAATTTTTTTAAAGAGATTTTGCTATAGAGCATGTGCTCTCACTGGAGCTGCAGAGAGAGACAGAGAGACAGAAAGCAAGAAATGACCCCCCAGGGGGTGGGCATGCCACAATCCCTTCTCTTCCACTCTCCTCTCAAGATTTTGGGCACACATGCTTATATGAGTTTCAAGCCACCAGGTCTGGTATTTGAACAATGGTCATCAACATGGAAGTCCTGTGCCTTAACCAATAAGCCACCTGCTGGGTCCAGATCTAGTGTTTTAAAGTGAGGAGGTGAGGATCTTTGGGTCTCATCTCCAGTACTGACTCTATTCACTGTTCAAATTTCTCATCAGTTAGGATGTCAGAATTTGTCTATGAACCCTGGGTGATACAAGGTAGTTTAATAAAAATAGCACACTTTAAGTATTAGTCAGATTGAAGTTCAAATATTGCTTCTATCACTTATCAGCTATAAGTTTGTAGGCAAGTTCCTTACTGTCCTGAGCCTCAACTTCTTTATCTATAAAATGGAAATGAGCATTTCTAACCATTCAAAATTATTTAAGGAATAATATAATAACTCGTGTCAAGTTTCTGGTATAGCCATGGCGTTCAAGGTTACGTCTCATTCTCTTCTCAAGTTCTCTCTATATGTTACCAATATATACAGATAAACTCTGTTCTTAGATAAATCTCCAAAACCTGATGTTTGAAGTTGATAGAAAGTTTAACCCAAGTTGCTTTGAATAGCAAAAGGAATTTATTGACTTGAGTACATGAGCATCTCATAAGAAGGCCTGAATTCAATTCCATCTCTTCTCTCTGCCTTCCTCTTTTCTGCCTCATTCTAAAAGTGACTCCTCTTGTGACTCAAAATGGGTTCCAGAAGTTTGCTGAAGTCTTATGCTTCCTTGTCTGTAAGGACATGTTTAGAGAGAGAGACCCTGAGGATGTGGGGACAAGCTCTGAGAAATCATCACCTTGTAGCTATAGCAAAACCTTACAAGTTTGTTCTTTCCTTGACCCTTACTGCAGGCAGAACAAAGGGTGGAATTTTCCAGGGGCCTTCCAACAGACACATCTGATGGAATTCAGGAAACATCCTGACCTCAATTAGTAAAGTCCAACCCCTGCTCTGCCTCTGTAAGATTCTATAGCCTGTCCTAGGTGAGAAAAAAGACAGAGATTAACAAGAGAAAGGCCCAAGGAGGGCAGAGAGCTGTTTTTCTCAAAAAGAGGGAAAAAAGTTAGAAGGGATGCAGGAGAGCAAGAGGGAACAAAGCAGCTATCCTACCTGGCTAGCACTGGGTCTGGAAGGGGGATACTGGTTGGGGGAAACTTCACAGCCCTGAAGTTGAACCCAGAGGCCAAAAACAGGCTGAGTTGGAGATGGCTGACTCTATTCACTGTTCAAATTTCTCATCAGTTAGGATGTCAGAATTTGTCTATGAACCCTGAGTGATACAGATAGCAGCTTTCTGTCCTGGCTAGCACTGGGTATCCAACTTTTGCTCCCTCTTGCTCTCCTTTTCCCTTTTAATTTTTTTTCTCTTTTTGAAAAAACAGCTATCTGCCCTCCTAGGGCCTTTCTTCTGCTAATCTCTGTCTTTTTTTTCAACTAGGACAGAAAGCTGCTAGTCACCTCCAACTTTGCCCTTTTTTTTTTTGTCTTTGCATGGTGGGCTTGCATGCTGCATGGTTTTCCATTTTCATCCCAATTTCATTTTTTGCAAAGTGATTTTTCCCCTTTTTTCCTCGTTTTCTTCTAGTACTTTCCTTCTTTTTTTCTTTGCCTTCTCTCCCTATTTCTATTTTCTACTCTCTTTTTCTTTACCTTACTTTTGTGTTTTACTTCTCAGCCCCTACTCTCTGCCTAGAGATTAGGCACATAGTAGCTAACCATCTGAGCATTGTGAGTTTGGAAGAATTCTTTGCATATCACTGTAGTGGATGCAAAATTAGTGAATTTCCCCTTCACAAATCCAATTGCAAAACTCCTCTTGTGATTTCCACATTTGAGGACTTAGTAGAAGGGAGAAAATAGCACCAAATTATTTCATAGTGGGGGAAACACACGAGTTCACAGTCACTGAATCCCTCTCCAACAAATTGACTAGAAGTAAATACATTACCAAATGACTAAAAATTGAAGAAGAGCCTCAAGGATGAGAGAATCAAGTAGTACATTCTCACCAAGGGAACAACGTAACCTATCTTTAAGTAGGGAAAATTTAGAGCATATTACTGAAATGTCAGAACTAGAATTTAGAATATTTATGGTAACAAAATTCTATGAGATGCAGGAGAAAAGAGATGTTGAACTCCAAGAGATGAAGAAGTCCTTCCACAATATGAAAGAAGAATTGGACTCCATAAAAAAAGAATCTAATGGAACTGTTAGACATGAAGGTTATAATACAGAGAATTAAAACCTCCCTCAAAAATATCAAAAGCAGTCTAGATCATACAGAAGATCAAATTTTGGAAGTAGAAGACAAAACCAATCACCTAGAAAAAATTATCAAAAATACTGAAAAAACAGCCAAGAAAACCAAGGATAATACATGAGAAATACTAGATACCATGAAACACTCAAATACACAAATAATTGGTATCCCAGAAGGTGAAGAAACTAATAAGGGTATTGATAAGCTATTCCACAAGATCCTAGAAGAAAACTTTTCAAGTCTAGAAGGACACTCAAACATCTAGACCCCAAAAATACAAAGGACCCCAAGTATAATCAATCCAAGAAGATCTTCTTTACATCACATTATAGCTAGATTGACTGAAATGACAAAGACAAGATACTAAGATTGGCAAGAGACAAAGATCAAATCACTTACAAAAGCTATCCCATCAGACTAACACAGGACCTCTTATTGGAAACAATGCAACCAAGGAAAGATTAGGGAAATATATTCAAAGTGTTAAATGAAAAATAATTTCAACCAAGAATACTACACCTGGCAAGATTATCCTTCAAATGGGAAAAGAAAAAAAAATGTTCTCAGATAAACAAAACCTGATAGAATTTACCAACACCAGACCAGCTCTTCAAGAAATTCTGGAAGGAGTACTATATAAAGAAAACTAAAGACACAGACAGCAATAAGAGAACAAAAAATGACCAGGAATATGGCCAACTTAATGGTAGGGACAAGTATGTAAATATCAATAATGACATTGAATGTCAATGGATTAAATTCTCCAATCAAGAGGCATAGACTATCTGAATGGATTAAAAATCATAAACCCTCCATCTACTGCCTACAATAAACCCATCTCATGGGTAAAGACATACATAGACTAAAAGTGACGGGCTGGAAAAAGGTATTCCAAGCAAATGGAAACCAAAAGAGAGCGGGAGTCGTTATACTGATTTTGGAAAAAATAGGCTTTCAGACAAAAACTGTGAAAAAAGACAAAGAAGGGCATTAGATAGTAATAAAAGGGCTAATTCAACAAGAAGGTATAATGTTTATAAATGTCTATGCACTGAACTCAGGAGCACCCAAATATGTAAAGACTGCTAGATCTAAAAGGAGAGATAGACTATAATGATATAATTGTTGGAGATCTCAACACCCCATTATATCCTTTATACAGGTCAATGAGACAAAAAATAAGCGAAGACTCAAATGAGACTTAAATGATACCATAAATCAGATGGACTTGATAGACATCTGTAGAACTTTCTACCCAAAAAACACAAAATATACATTTTCCTCAGCTCCTCATGGTACTTTCTCAAAGACTGATCACATGATAGGATGCAAAACCAGCCTTTACAGATTCAGAGGCATAGAAACTATATCCAGCATCTTCTCCAACTATAACAGAATTAAACTTGATATTAATCTCAGGATAAGCCCTCGAAAATATACAAATGCATGGAAACTAAATAACCTACTTCTGAATGACTCCATGACTACTGTAGAGATTAAGATGGAAATAAAAAGATTCATGGAAACTAATGATAATGAATACACATGTTTTCATAATCTATGGGATACTGCAAAAGCAATCATAAGCGAGAAGTTCATAGTAATTAGTGCACACAAGAAAAAGATGGAAAAGTAGCAAAAGGACAACCTAACATCATGACTCAGGGAATGGGAAAAAGAACAACAAAAAAATCCAAAAAAGCCAGGAGAAAACACATAATAAAGATTTGAGCAGAAATAAATGAAATAGAAAATAAGCAAACTATACAGAAAATAAAAGCCAAAGTTTGTTCTTTGAAAAGATAAACAAGATTGACACACCATTAGCCAGGCTAATTAAGAAGAAGAGAGGGACCAGCAGTTAGCGTAATGGCTATGTCGCTGAACTCCCACGTAGTCAACCGCGGTTCGAGTCCCGGACCCAGTGGCTTAAACTCACGCCGGGCGCGTGTGCGTGTGTGCCCAAGATCCCGAGAGGAGAATGGAGGAGAAGAGATTGCAGCATGGCCATCCCCCTTGGGGGGTGATTTCTCACTTTCTGTCTCTCTGTCTCTCTCTGTCTGGCGAGCGCACGCGCCCTATAGCAAAAATCTCTCCCAAGAAAAAACAAACAAACAAACAAACAAGAAGAAGAGAGAAAGGAATCAGATAAGCCAAATTTGCAACGAATCAGGCAACATTACAACAGACATAACAGAAATACAAAACATCATATCATTAGAGGATACTATGAGTGACTATATGCCAACAAAGCAGAAAACCTGGATGAGAAGGACAGATTCCTGGACATATATACTCCACCAAGATTGACTCAAGAGGACATAGAAAGCCTGAATAGACCTATAACAAGCAATGAGATTGAATCAGTAATAAATAACCTCCCAATAAAGAAAAGTTCAGTTCCCGATGGCTTCACTGCCAAATTTTACAAAACATTTAAAGAAGAGGTAACCCCATCCTATTCACACTGTTTCTAGAGAGCCAAAAGGAAGGAATCTTTCCAAATTCATTCTATGAAGCCTCCATTACCCTCATTCCCAAAATGGGTAAGGATACAACAAAAAAGGAAAGCTACAGACCTTTATCTCTAATGAATATTGATGCAAAAATTCTCAACAAGATACTTGCTAAACATATTGAACAGCATATAAAAAAGATTATTCATCATTACCAGGTAGGCTTTTTTCCAGGGATGCAATGGTGGCTCAACATATGTAAACCCATAAATGTAATATATCATATTAACAGAAAGAAATATAAAAACCGTACGATCATTTCAATCAACGAGGAAAAAGCATTTGACAAAATACAACATGCCTTTATAATCAAGACTCTCAGTAAAATTTGCATAGAAGGACCTTTTTTCAGCATAATAAAAGCCATTTATGGAAAACCTACAGCTAACATTATACTGAATGGGAAAAAGCTGAAAGCTTTTCCACTAAACATTCAAATGGGGAAAGAAGAGATGAAATTATCTCTCTTTGCAGAAGACATGATTGTATACATTGAAGATCCAATAGTATCCATGACAAAACTTCTCAAAGTAATAAATGCATACGTTAAGTGGCAGGATACAAAATTAACTTAAAAAAAAATCAATAGCATTTCTATATACAAACAACAAGCAGACAGAACAGAACTGAAGAATGTAATTCAATTTACCATAGCCACAAGAAGTATAAGATACTTAGGAATAAAACTAACCAAAAAAGTCAAAGATCTCTATAAGGAAAACTATGAAAACCTTAAAAAGGAAATAGAAAAGAACACTAAAAAGTGAAAGGACATCCCATGTTCCTGGATTGGCAGAATCAGTATAATCAAAATGGCAATCCTACCTAAATTAATCTACATGTTTAATGCAATCCCTATAAAATTACAAGAGACATTCTTTACAAATCTAAAAAAGACAATCAATTTGTCTGGAACCATAAAAGACCCCGTTTTGCTAAAGCCATCCTGTGCAAGAAGACTGGAGTAGGTGGTATCTCACTTCCTGACCCCCAAATATATTACAAAACTGTGATCATCAAAACAACATGGTATTGGCACAAAAATAGACATGAAGACCAATGGAACAGAGTAGAGACTCCAGAAATAAACCCCAAAACATATAGCCAACTCATCTTTAACAAAGGGTACCAGTCAATCCAGTGGGAAAAGGAAAATCTCTTTAGCAAATGTTGTTGGAAAAACTGGGTATCCACCTGCAGAAAGATGAATCTGAACCCCTATCTGTCACCATTAACAAAACTCAACTCAAAGTGGATCAAAGATCTAAACCTAAGACCACAAACTATAAAACTACTGGAGAAACTCTGGGAGACATTGGGGTAGGCAAAAACTTCTTAAGCAAGACCCCTAAAGCACAGGGAATAATCCCCAAAATAGACAGAAGGAATTACATCAGATTAAGGAGTTTCTGCACAGCAAAATACATCGTAATTAGTATGAATCGACAACCTTCAGAATGGGAGAAAATTTTTGTTAACTGTGCCTCAGATAAGGGACTGATAACTAGAATACACAGGGAACTCAAGCAGTTTACCCAGGAGAAAATGATGAAACCAATTAAAAGATGGGGAAATGAGTTGAATAAACAACTCTCTAAGAAAGACATACGAACAACCAAAAAGCATTTAAAAAATATTCAACATGCCTCATTGTATGGGAGATGCAGATCAAAACCACAATAAGATGCCACCTAACCTCAGTCAGACTGGCAAAGATTAAAACAAACAAACAAACAAAAAAAAAAAAACCAAATAATGATAAGTGCTGAATGAGATGTGGTAAAAGGGGAACACTCCTACACTGTTAGTAGGAATGCAAATTGGTTCAGCCACTGTGGAGAATGATACAGAGGTTCCTCAAAGACCTTCAAATAGAACTACCATATGATCCAGCAATTCCCCCAAAGTATTTACCCAAAGGACAGGAGAGCACTCCATCAGAAAAGCACTTGCACAACTATTTTCATTTCAGCATTATTCATGATTGCTAAGACATGGAACCAACCCAAATGTTCACAAACTGATGAATGGATTGAAAAATTGTGGCACATATACTCCATGGAATGCTATCCAGTCATGAAAAACATGACCCTGGAATTTGATAGTAAGTGGACGAATATGGAAGATTTGTTGCTGAGTAAAGTAAGTTAGGCTATGAAAGAGAGACATTGTATGTCTCCACTTAACATATACCAACTGTCTGCACTCTATGGTAGAGACTGAAAGACTGGAGAACATAAAAGTATTAAAAATTATAATGGTCACTAGAGACAATGTGGAAAGAGAGTGTAGGAGGGGCAGAGAGAAGGAAAGGAAGTCTGGGGGAAAACGGAGAGGTAAGACACTTGTGGAACACAGATAAGGTTTATTATCTGTTGATGAAGATGTGTATAATAGTGTCAACTAGGGTGGACTGAGGCATATATCATGCTGGGTAAAGTCTCTTCACAATCTAAATGATGTATAGTGATTTAATGTATGAATAATAATAAAAAATAAAATATTAAAAAAGATTTTATAGCCTTATCAACACCCCTTTGATGTTTGCAAGAGAGTATCCTCCCCACACCTCCACATAGGCTTCTCTCCACTAGATAAGAAGTTTATTGGGATTTTCTTTGATATGGATATAACCAGGAGATACACCTGGCCCAGTATATCTAAGCCCTTATAGATTTGTTAACTTTTTCTTATTGTCTGTAAAATATCAACTTATTTATGGAATGTCATGAAATACACATATGTAGTATTAATTTGCCCTATAAATAAAGGCACCCAGTTTGTCGGGATGGTGCAAGTTTCTTGGGCTGCTTAGGCTCAGGCTGCTTGTATTTATTGCTACTCTGTCTCTTTCTTTCTGCTTCCTCTTAGATTGAGCTAAGTCCGGGGCAGACACCAACTCTTGTCTCCAGGCAACAGAAACCAAAAATTCCTTATTCTATAACTATCTCAGGTAGGTAGGAGTTATATTTATTTTTCCTTTAGCAAATAGGTATCTTATCTCATTGACTCAATTATATCAATTTGAGAAACCATTTAGAATGGCTTCCTAGAATATGTGACTTGGCTTGAGACAATCAGAGCTTATCCTAGAGGTGAGGTGGACAATATATCTGATAACCAGACTGAACCTGCTGCTTTATTGCTATAAGGAAAGGGGAACAGATGTGCCTGTTGCTTTTTCACTTTTTTCTTTCCCCCAGGATAGAATAAGTGTGTACTCCACTACTCTAAGTCTTTAGAAAACCTGGTTCATGCTAGATTTTCATAGGATTTTGTTTTCAATCCTTCATAGGCTTGGTTCAGTTATTTTATGTCACAATGAGGTGACGATCACCATCTGAGTTGGACTTAGGTCTCCAGACCTCCCCAGTGGGGAGATTTCATATGGCCCCTGTAAGAGCAAAACTGCTCAATCCTAAGGGAGTTAATTGGTATTAACTAAAGCACAGAGAACAGTCTGATGGTAATTCCCAGAGAATGATGGTTAAGGCTTGTATAGTACACACACACACACACACACATATATATATATATATATATATATACACATATACATATATATATGTCAAAAAGTTCATTGAAAATGCCAGTTATGAAAAAACTATGCATGGATTTCAAAATTGGTTGCACCAAAATAATTTGTACTTTAATTCCATTTTTCTGTGAAATTTTTGAAGCTCCCGTGAGGACATGTGTGCACGCTCAGATATGCAAAATCCCTTTACCAGTTCATAAGCCAGGAACTGTTCAAATGAAAGCTTGCGTTTTGGTCTAGGAGCTCCATCTAATCTTTTCACTCTGCTATGGCAGTGACTTCCCAGTGACCTGGGAAGTGAGCATTGATACACTTCAAGTCAAATGAACACAATTCGAATTCCTGCTCTACCTCTGGCTAGGTAGGTAGGCTTCAATTCTTTTGCCTGTGGAGAGGTGAGTGATATCTACTACAGAGAATTCTGTTGAAAGTTAAAACAGATAAAGTAAAGCAAAATGCTACCAGGGCAAGTGAGTTTTGCTGTTACTAGAAATATCAATAGTAGTAGAAGATGGTAGAAGTATATCTGTAACTTTAGTCAAGAAATGTATTCTCCTGGTGCCTCGGTTTCTTCTCATATACAACAGGGATATTAGTAGTATCTTCATACAGCTGTTGGAAAGAACAAGTGAATTAAAATACGTAATAGGTGTATGGCACATAGTAGGTGGTCAGGAGGAGGATAGTCAAGTGCTTTTCCATCAGGGATAATTTTTCTCCAAGGGCAATGTCTGGAGATATTTTTGGGTGCCACAACAGATGGAGGGACACTACTGGCATCTAGTGTGGAGAGGCCAGGGATGCATGCAGCTGGATATTCCGCAATGCGCAGGCTGTCCCCCACGATGAAGAATGATCTGGCTCCAGGTATCTATAGTGCCTGAGGCGAGAGACTCAGCTATAGGCAGCGACCTGCACATGGCCAGTTTTTGCTCCTTTTGTGACTTCTGCTTCCTGTGGAGAGTTGTTACTGTGGACAGAGTCCAACTGTCAGAAAAGAAGGGAGCCAGATTGGCTCTGTGCATTGGGTTTGAATGTGCTAACTACAAAGAGAGAGAGAGAGAGACTTTAAAAATAAGTCTTTAAAAAACCTTATTATCTTAAAACACGCCAGGCTCTACCATCCCCATAGCCTGACTCCAAAGTTAACTTGGGTTCAGATACCAGCCTCATCCATTGTGACCTTGAGCAAGTTATCACTGTTCTTATCCTCACTTTACTCAGTGGTAAAATTGCAATAATACTGTTCCCCACTCACCCCAGAGTTATTGGAATAAAATGAGTTAAGGTAGCAAAAGCACTTTGGAGATCACTGAACTGCAGCATATGCATGACGACTTCTACATTTTGCTGGTTGTTGACTCCTAAACAGCACCATAATACCTGCCCTTCCCGCCTGTGTTAAAGCTTAATAATTTAAAAGAACATAGATGGGAAAGCATTTTCTCCCCCAAAGTCAAAAGAAATCATAAATATAAGGATGCTGTTAATATTAATTTGTGGGATGTGAAGAGAGGCCCGAGATACTCCCTCTTGTGAGGACTTCATGAATTTCAAGAGCGCAGACTCAGCTCCTTGTGGAGCTTCACCTCCTTGCTCTCCATTTCTTTGCAGAAATGAATACTGCGTCTCTCATTCCCGAGAAGCCTGCGTCTTCTTTCCTGACTACTTCACTTATTTCACTACAATTGATTTTTCATTTCATAGCAGAAAAAACACAAAGCAGAAGCAAAATGCATTCCCAACCCTTTACGAATTGTATTTCTTTTGACCTGATAATTCAGGAAGACAGGATGAAACCCTTTAGTATGTGTGTTTGCATAGTGACCGAGTGTTATGTATGTGGGGGTAGTAACTGCATCCATGTGGGTATTTCTAAATACTTATGTACATGAGTGTATGTCCATACATGTGTATATATTTGCATATTCATGCGTGAACCTGTGTTCCATATTTTACATGTATGTATATCTCAGGACTTATATGTAAATTCACACATATGAAGCTGTAACTTATATGTAAATTATCTATCATTGCATTCTGCCTTTTTGGTGCCTCCTGGGTGAG